>NC_073647.1:46113180-46416210 GCF_029407905.1 Bubalus kerabau | reverse complement strand
AGCTCATTCTAAGAATCAGCTCACTACAGAAAGAAACGCTTCCTGTCCAAATGCTCCATCATGCTGTCTCTTCATCCATCCCACATTTTTTTCCATCACACACACACGCACACACACACACACACACACAAACTTACACACACACACATAGTTGCTACAAACCCTCCTTATCTTCCATGTTAATGAAATATATTTTTCTGTTCCATTTTGAGACACGTAAAGAACTTGTGTTCAAAGCATTCTACCTATGGCAATCAGTTCATTTCATTTGTTCAGTTGTGTCCGACTGTGTGCAACCCCATGGACTGCAGCACACCAGGACTCCTTGTCCATCACCAATTCCCAGAGCTTGCTGAATCTCACGTCCATGGAATTCCCGATGCCATCCAACCATCTCATCCTCTCTCATCCCCTTCTTCTTGGCCTTCATTCCTTCCAAGCATCAGGATCTTTTCCAATGAGACAGTTCTTTGCATCAGGTGGGCAAAGTACTGGAGTTGCAGCTTCAGCGTCAGTTCTTCTAGTGCAAAATCAGGACTGATACCACACAACCATGGAGTGATGGCCGAATGGGCACAGGAGGGACTAGAGGAGTTCAAGGTCAGGAGAGGTGTCAATGACGATATATACCTCGTCCAATGTAAGGAGCATTGGTTGTGCTTTGCTGGAGCAGCCTTGAAGTGATACCACAGATCCAGGTAAGAGAAACCCACATAAGATGGTAGGTGTTTCAAGACAGGGCAGACACACTGAAACCATAATCACAGAAATCTAGTCAATCTAATCACACTAGAACCACAGCCTTGTCTAACTCAATGAAACTAAGCCAGGCCCTGTGGGGCCTCTCAAGTTGGGCGGGTAATGGTGGAGAGGTCTGAAAGAATGTGGTCCACTGGAGAAGGGAAGGGCAATCCACTTCAGTATTCTTGCCTTGAGATCCGCAAAAACAGTATGAAAAGACAAAACAATAGGATACTGAAAGAGGAACTCCCCATGTCAGTAGGTGCCCGATATGCTACTGGAGATTGATGGAGAAATAATTCCAGAAAGAATGATTGGATTGAGCCAAAGCAAAAACAACACCCAATTGTGCATGTGACTGGTGACAGAAGAAAGGTCCAGTGCTATAAAGAGCAATATAGCATAGGAACCTGGAATGTTAAGTTCATGAATCAAGGCAAATTGGAAGTAGTCAAACAGGAGATGGCAAGAGTGAATGTCAACATTTTAGGAATCAGTGAACTAAAATGGAGTGGAATGGGTGAATTTAACTCAGATGACCATTATATCTACTACGGCGGGCAGGAATCCATCAGAAGAAATGGAGTATTCATCATCAAAAAAAGAGTCCAAAATGCAGTAGCTGGATGCAATCTCAAAAACTATAGAATGATCTCTGTTTGTTTCCAAGGCAAACCATTCAATATCACAGTAATCTAAGTCTATGCCCCAACAAGTAACGATGAAAAGGCTGAAGTTGATTGGTTCTATGAAGACCGACAAGACCTTTTAGAACTAACACCCAAAAAAGATGTCCTTTACGTTATAGTGAACAGGAATGAAAAAGTAGGAAGTCAAGAAACACCTGGAGTAACAGGAAAATTTGGCACTGGAGTATGGAATGAAGCAGGGCAAAGGCTAATAGAGTTCTGCAAATAGAACTCACTGGTCATAGCAAACACCCTCTTCCAACAACACGAGAAAAGACTCTACACATGGACATCATCAGATGGTCAACACTGAAATCAGATTGATTATATCGTTTGCAGCCAAAGATGGAGAAGCTCTATACAGTCAGCAAAACAAGACTGGGAGCTGACTGTGGCTCAGGTCATGAGCTCCCTATTGCCAAATTCAGATTTAAATTGAAGAAAGTTTGGAAAACCACTAGACCGTTCAGGTATGACAAATCCATTCCCTTATGATTATACGGTGGAAATGAGAAATAGATTTAAGGGACTACACCTGACAGATAGAGTGCCTGATGATCTACGGATGGAGGTTCATGACATTGTACAAGAGACAGGGATCCAGACCATCCCCATGGAAAAGAAATGCCAAAAAGCAAAAGGGCTGTCTGGGAAGGCCTTACAAATAGTTGTGAAAAGAAGAGAAGCGAAAAGCACAGGAGAAAAGGAAAGATATAAGCATCTGAATGCAAAGTTCTAAATAATAGCAAGAGGATATAAGAAAGACTTCCTCAGTGATCCATGCAAAGAAATAGAGGAAAACAAGAGAATGTGAAAGACTAGATATCTCTTCAAGGAAATTTGAGATAAAAAGGGAATATTTCACGCAAAGATGGGCTCGATAAAGGACAGAAATATTATGGACCTAACAGAAGCAGAAGATATTAAGAAGAGGTGATAATAATACCAAGAAAAACTTTACAAAAAATTATTAATGACCCAGATAATCATGATGGTGTGATCACACACCTAGGATCAGACATCGTAGAATGTGAAGTCAAGTGGACCTTAGAAAGCATCACAACGAACAAAGCTTTTGGAGGTGATGGAATTCCAGTTGAGATATTTCAAATCCTGAAAGATGATGCAGTGAAAGTGCTGCACTCAATATGCAAGCTAATTTGGAAAACTCAGCAGTGGCCACAGGACTGGAAAAAGTCAGTTTTCACTCCAATCCCCAAGAAAGGCAACACGAAAGAATGCTCAAAGTACCACACTATTCCACTCATCTCACATCCCAGCCACGTAATCCTTCAAGCCCTGCAAAAGAATGCCTGAATCTGTCTCTTCTCTCACGTTCCTGATGATGACCATCACACCACCCTTAATCACTTCCCCAATACTCCAATCTTGAGAGTAACTGAGGGGCAGGGCCCACTGTGGTGCTGATCAATAGATGAGCAGGACAAGGAATGGTCACTCATTGACAGTTGGCTCTTATGAATGGGGCCATCTGAGGCACCAAGCAAGGCTGAGCTACACCTGTTTCCTAGGAACATGGTGGGGTGAAATGTAGCACATCAATGGCTAACTGCATAGGGCTGTGCTCACTTTTCTCTGTTACATTGTGAATAGAATAAGAATCACTGTGAGGTTAAGGTTTGTCAAATTAGTTCTCAAGGTGGGCTGGCTTTGACATTCTTGTTGGCTTTGAAATTTTAGCTATAATATATGCCGCACATGCAATCCTGTGACAGCTGTTGGAGGGGCATATAGATAAGCACTGCTGCCTGGCATGCCTGGCAATACAATGAAAAGAATGATGTACAAAAGTTAAACAAGCATGTGAAATAAAAATCTGCAGTGGGAAAAGAGTCAGTCAAAAAGACTAAAGCACACTGGACCCAACGTATCCTTATGGAACAGAGCAGCATGAGCACAACCGTTAGCAGGTAGCCATTGCTTTGCCCTATTACTCCACATCCTGTTACTAAGCAACAGGTCTAGCCCAGCAATTGGACAGTGCATCGCTCGGCCCTGCCAATAAGCAACCAACTATCAGTGAGATACCTACTGGTACTTCTCCTGCTCAGCTATTGTTCAGCTCCACATTGGGCCCTACCAGATGATAACTGTCAATGAGGGACCACTGGGGAAGTGATTCAGTCAAGAGACAATGGTGCATTGGTCATCTGACTCTTGCCTTTGGGCACATTACATTTTTTTTTTTTTAATCGGGAATGTATTTCTGGTAGATGGGGCAAGTTGAGTTTCCCTACTCAATATGAGAGCTGAAATATGCCCAAAAATATTAATGGAGGAGACATTTATGACTTTCTTGGCTCTGATGTGTAATTTTATGGAGACAGTGTATAGACCTTGGGGCAACAGACTGAGGATTCACCAAGTCTTGTAGCCTCTAAAGCTCATTGGAGTAGCAAAAACATTCAAACTGTTCTTAATTACCTTTTTCCATGTTAAGTGCTTGCCCTTAAGTTCCTTAAGCCCCTCAAGAACCCCCACTAGGAAGAGTGTTGTCGAAAGATGAAACGACTAGATGACTCTGAGGAAAAGATTTGGAGGGAAAAGTGTTTGGTAGAGGTTCATACAGGGATGGGGGAGGCAGGAGTGTTGAAGGGGGACATATACGTCAAAGAATAAAAGGCACTGAAGGAAAGTCTGAGGGTCATGAGATGAAACACCATGCCCCTGAATAACCACTCCCCAGAATCAGACACACAGAAGTGTCGGGGTGAGAAAGTTGTATCATGACCTCCCTCAGCACCCACTAACCCATGTTGATTGGCACAGTGTTACATTGTGATGTCTAAGACTCCAAAGCCACCATTGACTAGGGGAGTACCTAGCTGACCAATCAGAGTGAAGGGTGTGGCTTCTTTTTGTCCTGAGAAGGTATATACAGGGAGGTCAGAGCCAGAGATTCTGGGTTAGGGCATTTCATGCTATCATTATAAGATAACCCGGAAGCCACGGCAGCCAAGAAGAGTTCCAATGCGGTGTGCTTCAAGGGTGAAAGGGCGAAAGAAGATCACAGAGATACAGAGGCAGTGTGAAGGTAAGATGATTCCATCTATGCTCCCCACGTTCTCCATTGACTTTGCTGCCCAAGACCTCTACACTGCCCTTGCCTGCCACAAAGCCCTCATCAGCCTACATCCCTTTTCATGAAATCTCCCTTCCAACTCAGAGGTTATACCCTTCCCTCAAAACTAATACCCTTCTCTTGTCTTTATAGGCACGGAATATGACCATTAGGGTCAGAAGACCTCTAAAAGGAACCTCGAGAAAGAAAATCCAATCATATGCCACTCATTCGAAGTAGGTAAAGGAAACAAGAAAACCAAACTTTTTTTTCCTGTTCATCTGCACGTAAGAAACTGAATCAAAGCCGAAAAGGGTACAAACATATGAGGCAGTCAAAGAACGAGGCAGAATCAAAAGAGAGGGTAAGTACAGGCACCCCACAATGTGATACTATGGAGAAGAACAATCTGGGCAGGCAGGAACTGAATAGAAAAGGTCAGACAGTTTAGAATTGTGTCTCCAGAGGTCTGCTTTCTTCGAAATAGCCAACCAGGAAAAGACTGACTCTCACACTAACATAGTAAACTGATGGCTGTGATTAAAATACACATCAAATGGTGAAAAGATCATATTTTGTGTGTGTGAATTTTCTGATGGGAAGAGAAGGAAGGAAGAATATAGGTGGGTACCTGGTGGGGAGGGATGTGGGTTCCCAAGAGCTGAGGGAACAAACCCTCAGGTCCCCAGTTAGCCAGAGAGTAGACTTCACGAATGGATCAGAAGTTTGCCCTGAGGGTGAATAACACTGCTTAACAACTGATCTCAGCGGCAACGAGTAGTGGTGCAGTGTTACAGCCAATTTTTTGGGGTGTAGACTGACATTAGGGTCTAGATTTCCAGAACCCAGATGGGAAGAGGTCTTCATATGGGGATAGTGAATGCCATACTTCTCCTGAGTGAGGCAGGCAGAAATCACCTGCTGGCCATTTACATCATAATGGGCTTTGTTGCATCACTCACCTATGCTGTCAGCTAAAGGTGCTCAGGAGGCACAAAATGCTGATACAACTAAAACCCACAATTAGCACTACCAAAGATTAAAATAATGTTTGGAGGGATCAGACCAAATATCAATTAGGCCACTGTTATCCTAAGAAATTTGTGGGAGCAGTGTGTTCCCATGGGCAGGTCAGTGGAGGTGGCCCAATCCTGGTGCAGATGACTAACAGGATCACGACACACAGATATTATTTTCTTGGTTGGGGGCACCATGCAGCTTGTCGGATCTTAGTTCCCTGCCCAGGGATTGAACCAGTTCCCCTTCTAGTGAAAGCATGTACTCCTAATCACTGGACAGCCAGAGAAGTCAGGACAGAGACTTTTGATAAAAGTATTAATATAAGACCTTATGAAAGCTGGTCTTATATTTATCACCATCCCCTAGTATTTCTAAACTATGGTTGTAAAACATTCTTCCCCAATAAACTTTTTTGTTAGTCCAAGTTCTACCAGTTTTCATGGTTTAAAAAAAGAATACCGCATATTTAATTTGGTGTTAACTTTAATTTTGAAGTATTTGAATAGTGTCAAGGAGCAGTCAACAAATATGGAGATATATAAGGCAGAGTCTCTACCAGAGGAATCCCGTGTGTTTTCTGAAAGCATTTTAGAAACAATTAAAACAGAGTTTCACCATCAGCATCAAAAGAGCTGAGATCAGATTTTAAGTCAATGCTAAGGTATTTTTCATCTGGACTGCAGCTCCCTAGGTAAATCTTTCTGGCAGTTTAACTCCTGAGAGACACAATTGATAATTCAAAGTCAGTCACTGAATGTGATTTCAAATCATTAAGAGTGAAGGAGACCCTTGGTTTGTTGTCCTTTCAAAGGAAGTGGGAGAACTATCAACCTGCCTGTGAAAATTAGTCAGGTAAGCAGCTACCAGGATGTTATGGACAGAAAGCCCTGATCGGTGGGTGCTGTGATTCCAGATCTGTATATATTATCACCATTTAACACTACCACACTTGGATGCCCTGTTGTAGGACTGACTGAAATACTTGCTGTTAGGGGAAGGTAACAGATTACTAGGCCTGAAGAGCTGAAAGTGAAAGTTGCTCAGTCTTGTCTGAAGTTTGGTGAACCATGGACTATACAGTCCATGGAATTCTCCAGGCCAGAATACTTGAGTGGGTAGCCTTTCGTTACTCCAGGGGATTGTCCCAACCCAGGGATCAAGCCCAGGCATCCCACATTGAAGGCGGATTCTTCACCAGCTGAGCCACCAGGTAAGCTAAAGAATGCTAGGGTTGGTAGCTTATCCCTTCTCCAGCAGAGCTTCCATACCCAAGAATTGAACTGATATCTATGGCTTTGCAGGCAGAATTTTTCCTAACTGAGCTATCAGGAAAGTCCTACGGTGGACCAAAAGTGGAGCTTAGAGGGCCTTGTTTCCGTAAAGTAGCACTGGTATTTAGTTAATATCCGTGGGTGTACTGCCACAATGCAGAAAGAATTGAGGATGCATAGAGTTTAAAAAGGATCCAAAGACTCTTAGGGGTAAAAGAGAAAAACATAAACACTAAGTCATGAGTTGAGAAACGGTATATCCATTTAGATCAGTAACAATAAATCAATATCAGATGCCTGTAGCTCTCCTGAAAAGGACAGTATATTGTGATTCAAACAGGACAAGTCCTATTGCAAATGCTATGTTGTATGGGGGTTTGAGTTTTGCTCATTAGCACTCACAAAGAGTAGTAGAAATTCTTTATACTTCCACTTATACAGTTTCGCTATGAATAGATCCCAACTGACCCGTCTAGCTGTGGCCATAACAACCTGTATTGATTGACACAATGATTTCCCTAAGACCTTCTACATTCCTCTATGCCTGTGTCCATCCTATCTTCTGGGACTCAGAAACTAGCAACAATCTGAGTCCAGCCGAATGGTCACCTCCCAAGGAAATGTTCTTACTCATTCTCTTGTGTATTAATATTTTCATGTTCTCTAATCACTTGCAGTTGATTATATGCAGTTTGTAGGATAGGTTTTGGAGTATGTATCTTATCAGAAATGCATGCCAGAGAGGGAAACAGATTAGAAATCAAGAGTGTGGTGATATAAAATATTATCAAAAGCTGGATTATCTAAGACTCTAAAGGAGAGAATCACTCTCTTCTACCAAGTATCTCCAAGAATCTGTTTGAAAATACAGAAAAAACCATAAACTAGAGAGTGGATCAGAAGTCAAAGGAATTTATGAGAAGCTTATTTTACCAGTAGTCAAGAAAAACTCTATGTTTTTTTATTAACAAAACCCATTTTCATGACACCAAATGCAAGCGAAAGTAGTGCCCATGGACTCATGATGAGTGCACAATACTGCTGGCCCAGAGGCTTCTCTTGGTTCGCAGAGGTCAAAAGCAAGTCTATGTGCCTAAGGTCAGAACGCATCTGCCAGGATCACATCCACAGATCAGCGGGAATCAAGTGGGAGTCCCCAAACTTTACAGGCTCCTGGCCAAGTCTCTCACTCCATTGTCTTTCCTACAGGTTTTTCACTCATTACTGCCATGAGAACATCATAATTAAGTTTCCCATCGCCATCTCTTCAATTAACTGTCATTGGCAATTAGAAATCTGAATGCAAAAGATTGTAATCGACCCTTACTTTATACCACATAAAAACTTAAACTGAGGGTTCATTAAAGATTTAAAGGCAAGATCTGAAACTATAAATCAACTAGAAGAAAACATCCTGGAGAAGTTGTAAACATTGGTCTTAGAAGTGATTTTATGTATGTGACACTGAAAGCATAGGCAACAAAAGCAGAAATAGAAAAGTAGGACAACTTCAAATGATTAAACTGCCTCCCCCAAAGAACATCAAAAACTCATCTACATAGAAGCCAAGCTGATGGTTACCAAATGGCAAGTTGGGGCGGGGGGATGAATTGGGAGTTGGGGATTAACATATATATAGACACCACTATATATAAAATAGATAACCAACAAGGACCTACTACAAAACCACAGGCAACTCTGCTAGAAATTCTGTAAAAACATAAATGGAAAAATAATTTGTAAAGGAATAGATATATGTATGTGTGCCTGTGCAAGCTCAGTGGATTCAGATGTGCCCTACTCTTTGTGACCCTATTGACTGTAGCCTGCTAGGCTCCTCTGTCCATGAGATTCTCCAGACAAGAATACTGGAGAGGCTCATCATGTCCCTCTGAGCATATCTTCCCTACCCAGGCATTGAACCCAAATCTCCTTCATTGCAGGGTGATTCTATAACAACTGAGCCAGGTGGAAAGCCCAAATACATGTATATGTAAAGCTGAATCACTTTGCTGGCCACCTGAAACACAACATGGTAAATCAAATACCCTGGAATGAAAAAAAAAATAAAAAGAATCCATCAACTTGTAGAACAATTAGCTCAAAAAACTAATTGGAAAATGCAGAAAGATTCCCAAACTTACTCTCAAAGAGAGATACACAGGGAACAGGGTATGAAGGGTAAAGGATGATTCAAGTCCTGACCTGTGCCATGGGAGAGGACTCAGAATATGAGGGAGATTATACAGTTGGAGATATGCCCTGGGTGTGAGTGTTTGGAGCCATATATTGGACACAATTCATGGGGTCTGACACAGGGAAGAGAAACACCCTTAGATGGTTGCAGGGCTATGTGGACTAACAGGAGGTCTGTGGGAAGCCCAGACTCCCCCTCCAGGAGCATGTGCTCAGGGGCTTGCTCCCAAGCTACATTGAAGAGGACAGATTGAGACCGCAATTGTGGATGCCTGTTTTCCCAACAACTGCCCACACTTACACAGGCCCTGCTTACTCCGTGTGGCCGATCTGCAATGGAGCAGGGGCTGCCATGACCAGGCATAAAGCTGGGATGTGGGAAACAGAGGCGCATCTGGCCCAGGGAGGCATGTGGGTGGAAGAGTCCGGGTCATGCTCATGGAGGGCCCTTACATAGGCAGCGTATCAGGAGAAGTCCTGATCTCTGATAGAGGCCAGACTGCCACAGCAGATGACCCCGTATGTGCCCAGAGCCCATGAGGGCCTCACCTGCCTAATAGCACCCCTCTTCAACAGGGCAGGGATAGCAGAAGCTGGGGGAAGTGATCAGCTGTTAAGGACCAATAGGTCACAGACCAGAAAGTATGTTTAAGCAGGGCAGTAAACGCTACTGATGACGATTGCACAGATGGCACGTTGGAGGTAGCCTGGATCTCTGTAAGCAGCCAGCCTGGAGATTTGCTCCTTTTGTTATTTTTCCAACCAGAACATGCTCCTCTTGTCCCTCTGTGGCAAGGGTTACAGTGCTGGGAGAGGGGAGCGTACATTCCTGAGGTAACACAACCAGATCTGACCTGATATTGAGGGCTTCTGCTCCAGAAACTTGGGATCCCACCCTGCCCCCAATAGGTCAGTGAAAGTCACTGAGGAAAAGGAAGTCTCTGCCTCACTTCTGGCTTCAGACCTGGTACCATGAACTTCCCAGCCATAGGTGCTGGCACACCCTAAGGAAATATGTGACTTGTAGTCCATCAAATCCAGCCCCACCCCCACCCCACCACCAATTGACTATGGTACAGACTGTACAGTGATGCTCCCCCACAAGATCACCCCTTCAAGACCATAATAGATAATTGATGCACTTAAATTCAGAGAGGCAGAGACTAATGGGAAGACAGATGGACTGGTGTCTCCTGAAAGACTGAGAGGAAGTCAGTTCAGTTTGTCAGTCGTGTCTGATTCTTTGTGACACCATGAACCGCAGCACACCAGGTCTCCCTGTCCATCACCAACTCGCGGATTGCAACCAAACCCATGTCCATTGAGTTGGTGATGCCATTTAACCATCTCTTCCTCTGTCATCCCCTTCTCCTCCTACCCTCAATATTTCCTAGCATCAGGGTCTTAACAATGAGTCAGCTCTTTGCATCAGGTGGCCAAATATTGGAGTTTCTGTTTCAACATCAGTCTTTCCAATGAACACTCAGGACTGATATCCTTTAGGATGGACTGATTGGATCTCCTTGCAGTCCTAGGGATTCTCAAAAGTCTTCTCCAACAACACAGTTGAAAAGCATCAATTCTTTTGCTCTCAGCTTTTTTATAGTCCAACTCTCAATCCATACCTGACCACTGGAAAAACCATAGCCTTGACTAGACAAACCTTTGTTGTCAAAGTAATGTCTCTGCTTTTTATTTTTAATATAAATTTATTTATTTTTGGGAGGTTAATTACTTTACGTATGGTATTGGTTTTGCCATATATCCACATGAACCTGCCACAGGTGTACATGTGTTCCCCATCCTGTACCCACCTCCCACCTCCCTCACCATACCATCCCTCTAGGTCATCCCAGTGCACCAGCCCCAAGCATCCTGTATCATGCATTGAACCTGAACTGGCAATTGATTTCATATATGATATTATACATGTTTCAATTGCATTCTCCCAAATCACCCCACCCTCTCCCACAGAGGCTCTGCTTTTTAATATGCTGTCTAGGTTAGTCAAAACTCTACTTCCAAGGAGTAAGCTCCCTTTAATTACATGGCTGCAGTCACCCTCTGCAGTGATTTTGGAGCCCAGAAATTTAAACTCAACCACTGTTTCCACTGTTTCCCCATCTACTTCCCATGAAGTGATGGGACCAGATGCCATGATCTTCGCTTTCTGAATGTTGAGCTTTAAGCCAACTTTTTCACTCTCTTCTTTCACTTTCATCAAGAGGCAGTTTAGTTCCTCTTCACTTTTTGCCATAACGGTGGTGTCATCTGCATATCTGAGCTTATTGATATTTCTCCTGGCAAACTTCATTCCAGCTTGTGCTTCCTCCAGCCCCGTGTTTTTCATGATTCACTCTGCATATAAATTAAATAAGCAGAGTGACAACATACAGCCTTGATGTACTCTTTTTCCTACTGGAAACCAGTCTGTTGTTCCATGTCCAGTTCTAACTGTTGCTTCCTGACCTGCATAGAGGTTTCTCAAGATGCAGGTCAGGTGGTCTGGTATTCCCATCTCTTTCAGAATTTTCCACAGTTTACTGTGATTCACAGAGTCAAAGGCTTTGACATAGTCAATAAATCAGAAATATATATTTTTATGGAACTCTCTTGCTTTTTCCATGATCCAGTGGAATGTTCGCAATGTGTCTCTGATTCCTCTGCCTTTTCTATAACCAGCTTGAACATCTGGAAGTTCATTATTCACATATTGCTGAAGCCTGCTTTGTAGAATTTTAAGAATTACTTGACGGGCCTGTGAGATGAGTGCAATTGTGCGGTCGTTTGAGCATTCTTTGGCGTTGCCTTTCTTGGGGATTGGAGTGAAACCTTATCTTTTCCAGTCCTGTCGCCACTGCTGAGTTTTCCAAATTAGCTGGCATACTGAGTGCAGCACTTTCACGGCATCATTTTTCAAGATATGAAATAGCTCAACTGGAATTCCATCACCTCCACTAGCTTTGTTCGTAGTGATGATTTCTAAGGCCCCCTTGACTTCGCATTCCAGGATGTCTGGCCCTAGGTGCATGATCACAAAATCATGATTATCTGGGTAATGAAGTTGTTGTTTTCTTTTTTTTTTTTTTTTTGTACAGTTCTTCTGGGTATTCTAACCACCTCTTCTTAATATCTTCTGCTTCTGTTAGGTCCATATGATTTCTGTCCTTTATTGAGCCCATCTTTGCATGAAATGTTCCCTTGGTATCTGGAATTTTCTTAAAGAGATTTCTAGTCTTTCCCAATTCCGTTGTTTTCCTCTATTTCTTGGCATTGATCACTGAGGAAGGCATTCTTATCTCTTTTTGCTATTCTTTGGAACTGTGCATTCAGATGCTTATATCTTTCCTTTTCCCCTGTGCTTTTCGCTTCTCGTCTTTTTACAACTAATTGTAAGGCCTCCCCAGACAGCCCTTTTGCTTTTGGACATCTTTTCCATGGGGATGGTATTGATCCCTGTCTCCTGTACAATGTCACGAACCTCCGTCCATAGTTCATCAGGCACTCTATCTGTCAGGTCTAATCCCTTCAATCTATTTCTAACTTCCACTGTATAATCATAATGGATTGGATTTATGTCACACCTGAATGGTCTAGTGGTTTTCCCTTCTTTTTTCGATTTAAATCTGAATTTGGCAATAAGGAGCTCATGATCTGATCTGCAGTCAGCTCCCAGTCTTGTTTTGATGACTGTATAGAGATTCTCCATCTTTGGCTGCAAAGGATTTAATTAATCTGATTTCAGTGTTGACCATCTGGTGATGTCCATGTGTAGAGTCTTTTCTTTTGTTGTTGGAAGTGGGTGTTTGCTATGACCAGTGTGTTCTCTTTGAAAAGTTTCAGGGTAAGACATACCAAGCAAAATCTCCAGTAACAAGGAACACAGACCTGAGCTCCAAGATACAGGCAGCCCAAAGTCACTCCAAAACCATAGACATCCCATAATTCATAACTGGACATTTCATTGCACTCCAAAGAGAAGAAATACAGCTCCACCCACCAGAACTATGACACAAGCTTCCCTAACCAGGAAACCTTGACAAGCCACCTGTACAAACCCACAAAGAGCAAGGAAACACCACAATAAAGAGAACTCCACAAACTGCCAGAATACAGAAAGGACACCCCAAACTCAGCAATTTAAACAAGATGAAGAGACCGAGGAATACGCAGCAGATAAAGGAACAGAATAAATGCCAACCAAACCAAACAAAAGAGGAAGAGATAGGGAATCTACCTGATAAAGAATTCTGAATAATGATTGTGAAATTGATCCAAAATCTTGAAATCAAAATGGAATCACAGATAAATAGCCTGGAGACAAAGACTGAGAAGATGCAAGAAAGGTTTAACAAGGGCCAAAAAAAAAAAAGAGAGTCAATATATAATGAAAAATGTAATAAATGAAATTAAAAACACTCTGGAGGCAAAAAATAGTAGAATAACAGAGGCAGAAGACAGCATTAGCGAATTAGAAGATAGAATGGTAGAAATGAAAGAATCAGAGAGGATAAAAGAAAAACGAATTAAAAGAAATGAGGACAATCTCAGAGACCTCCAGGACAATATTAAACACTACAACATTCGAATTATAGGGGTCCCAGAAGAAGAAGACAAAAAGAAAGACCATAAGAAAATACTTGAAGAGATAATTGTTGAAAACTTCCCTAAAATGGGGAAGGAAATAATCACCCATGTCCAAGAAACCCAGAGAGTCCCAAACAGGATAAACCCAAGGCAAAACACCCCAAGACACATATTAATCACATTAACAAAGATCAAACACAAAGAACAAATATTAAAAGCAGCAAGGGAAAAACAACAAATAACACACAAGAAAATTCCCATAAGGATATCAGCTGATCTTTCGATAGAAACTCTTCAAGCCAGGAGGGAATGGCAAGACATACTTAAAGTGAGGAAAGAAAATAACCTACAGACCAGATAATTGTACCCAGCAAGGATCTCATTCAAATATGAAGAAGAAATCAAACGGTTTACAGGCAAGCAAAAGCTGAGGGAATTCAGCACCACTAAACCAGCTCTCCAACAAATACTAAAGGATATTCTCTATACAGTAAACACAAAAACGGTGTATAAAATCGAACCCAAAACAATAAAGTAAATGGCAACGGGATCATACTTATCAGTAATTACCTTAAAAGTAAATGGGGTGAATGCCCCAACCAAAAGAAAAAGACTGGCTGAATGGATACAAAAACAAGATCCCTACATATGCTGTCTACAAGAGACCCACCTCAAAAGAGGGGACACATACAGACTGAAAGTGAAGGGCTGGAAAAAGATTTTCCAGGTAAATAGGGACCAAAAGAAAGCAGGAGTAGCAATACTTATATCAGATAAAATAGACTTTAAAACGAAGGCTGTGAAAAGACACAAATATGGTCACTACATAATGATCAAAGGATCAATCCAAGAAGAAGATAGAACAATTATAAATATATATGCACCGAAAATGGGAGTGTCACAATATGTAAGACAAATGCTAACAAGTAAGAAAAGAGAAATTAAGAATAACACAATAACAGTGGGAGACTTTAATACCCCACTCACACCTATGCATAGATCAACCAAACAGAAAATTAACATGGAAACACAAACGTAAAATGATACAATAGACCAGTTAGGCCTAATTGATATCTATAGGACATTTCATCCCAAAACAATGAATTTCACCATATTCTCAAGCACACATGGAACGTTCTCCAGGATAGATCACACCCTGGGCCATAAACCTAGCCTTGGTAAATTAAAAAAAAAAAAAATAGAAATCATTCCAAGCATCTTTTCTGACCACAATGTAGTAAGATTAGATCTCAATTACAGGAGAAAAACTACTAAAAATTCCAACATATGGAGGCTGAACAACACGCTGCTGAATAACCAGTAGATCACAGAAGAAATCAAAAAAGAAATCAAAATTTCAATAGAAACTAATGAAAATGAAAACACAACAACCCAAAACCTAGGGACACTTTAAAATCAGTCTTACGGGGAAAGTTCATAGCAATACAGGCATACCTAAAGAAACAAGAAAAAAGTTAAACAAATAACCTAACCCTACACCTAAAGCAACTAGAAAAGGAAGAAATGAAGAACCCGAGGGTTGTGATCACTCCATTTTCATTTCTAATTTTATTGATTTGATTTTTCTCCCTTTGCTTCTTCATGAGTCTGGCTAATGGTTTGTCAGTTTTATTTATCCTTTCAAAGAACCAGCTTGTGGCTTTGTTGATTTTTGCTATGGTCTCTTTTGTTTCTTTTGCATTTAATTCTGCTCTAATTTTTAAGATTTCTTTACTTCTACTAACCCTCGGGTTGCTGCTCTTTGCTGGAACAGCCGGGAAGTAATACCCCATGTCCAAGGTAAGAGAAACCCATGTAAGATGGTATGTGTTGCGAGACGTCAAAAGAGGGCAGACACACTGAAACCATAATCAAAGAAATCTAGTCAATCTAATCAGACTAGAACCTCAGCCTTGTCTAACTCAATGAAACTTAGCCGGGCCCTGTTGGACCTCCCAAGTTTGGCGAGTCATGGGGGAGATGTCTGACAGAATGTGGGCCACTGGGGAAGGGAAGGGCATTCCACTTCAGTATTCTTGCCTTGAGATACACATGAAGAGTATGAACAGGCAAAATGATAGGATACTGAAAGAGGAACTGCCCAGTCAGTAGGTGCTCAATATGCTACTGGAGATCCGTGAAGAAATAACTCCAGAAAGAATGAAGGGGTTGAGCCAAAGCAAAAACAGTAAAATGGACAACGTGGAAGAAATGGACAAATACTTACAAAAGTACAACTTTCCAAAACTGGACTAGAAAGAAATAGAAAATATTAACAGACCCATCACAAGCACGGAAATTGAAACAAGACCTTTTGGAACTAACACCCCAAAAAGATGTCCTTTGCATTATACTGGATTGGAATGCAAAAGTAAGAAGTCAAGAAACACATGGAGTAACAGGAAAATTTGGCTCTGGAGTATGGAATAAAGCAGGGCAAAGGCTAATAGAGTTTTGCAAAGAGAACACACTGGTCATAGCAAACAACCTCTTCCAACAACACAAGAAAAGACTCTACACAGGGACATCAACAGATGGTCAACACTGAAATCAGATTGATTACATCGTTTGCAGCCAAAGATGGAGAAGCTCTATACAGTCAGCAAAACAAGACTGGGAGCTGACTGTGGCTGTGATTATGAGATCCTTATTGCCAAATTCAGATTTACACTGAAGAAAGTAGGGAAAAACACTAGACCATTCATTTATGACATAAATCCAATCCCTTTGGATTATACAGTGGAAGTGAGAAATAGATTTAAGGGACTAGACCTGAAAGATAGAGTGCCTGCTGATGTATGGACAGAGGTTCATGACATTGTACAGGAGACAGGGATCAAGACCATCCCCATGGAAAAGAAATGCCAAAAAGCAAAAGGGCTGTCTGGGGAGGCCTTACAAATAGTTGTGAAAAGAAGAGCAGCGAAAAGCTCAGGAGAAAAGGAAAGATATAAGCATCTGAATGCAGAGTTCCAAAGAATAGCAAGAAGAGATAAGAAAGCCTTCCCCAGTAATCAATGCAAAGAAATAGATAAAAACAACAGAATGGGAAAGACTAGACATCTTTTCAAAAAAAATTTGAGATACCAAGGGAACATTTCATGCAGACATGGGCTCGATAAAGGACAGAAATGGTGTGGACATAACAGAGGCAGAAGATATTAAGAAGGTGGAAAGCATAGCAGAAGAACTGCAAAAAAAAAAAAAAAAAAAAATTCATGACCCAGATAATCATGATGGTGTGATAACACATCTAGGGCCAGACATCCTGGAATGTGAAGTCAAGTGGGCCTTAGAAAGCATCAATACGAACAAAGCTAGTGGAGGTGACGGGATTCCAGTTGAGCTATTTCAAACCCTGAAAGATGATGCGGTGAAAGTGCTACACTCAATATGCCAGCTAATTTGGAAAACTCAGCAGTGGCCACAGGACTTGGAAAGGTCAGGTTTCACTCCAATCCCCAAGAAAGACAGCGCCAAAGAATGTTCAAATTACAGCTGAATTGCACTCATCTCACAGGCCAGTCAAGTAATTCTTAAAATTCTTCAAAGCAGGGGGAGGAGCCAAGATGGCGGAGGAGTAGGACGGGGAGAACACTTTCTCCCCCACAAATTCATCAAAAGAGCATTTAAACGTCGAGTAAATTCCACAAAACAACTTCTGAATGCCGGCAGAGGACATCAGGCACCCAGAAAAGCAGCCCAACTCTTCGAAAGGAGATAACCGAGTGGCGGGGAGGCGATAAGTCGCAGCATTGGCGCCCGCCAAACACCTCATTACCTGAGCTGCTTGACCTGGGAAGAACACAAAACGCAGGCCCAATCGAGTCTGCACCTCTGAGGATTACCCGAGTGCCTGAACCTGAGCGGCTTGGACCTGGGAGCTCAGTCCAGGGCCGGCCTCTGATTGTTCCCAGCGGAACAACCTAGAGCCCAAGCAGTGTGGGCAGGGAGGTTACACGCGCCGTGAGCGGGGGCAGACCCAGTGTGGCCGAGGCACTGCGAGCGCACGCCAGTGTTATCTGTTTGCAGCATCACTCCCTCCCTCCCTCCCCACAGCGCGGCTGAACAAGTGAGCCTAAATTAAAAAAAAAAAAAAAAAAAAATAGGGTCCTCCACCGTCCCCTTTGTGTCAGGGCGGGAACCAGACACTGAAGAGACCAGCAAACAGAAGAAGCTATAACAGAGGAAAACGCCTTGGAAGCTACAGGCTATAGATTAAAACCCTGTGGTTACTACGGATTACATAGGAAGGGGCCTATAGATCTTGAGAAATATAAGTCGGACTAAGGAACTGCCAAAAATGAACTGAACCCACAATACTCACAACAAAACCAGAGAAAGACCTAGATATATTTTTACTATTTTTACGATCAATCTTTCTTTCTTTTTTTTTTTAATTAAAAAAAAATTTTTTTAAGTCCTCTATTGTCCTTTAATTTTCACTTTTATAACTATTACTTTGCAAAAAAAAAAAAAAGACCCTATTTTTTTTTTCTTCTTCAGCAAACTTCATATATATATTTTATAATTTTTTGACCGTGCTTTTTTTTTTTTTTCTTTTTTCTTTTTTCTTTTTCTTCTTTTCTTTAACATTGCATTTTTGAAATTCCAAACTCTACTCTAGATTTTTAATTTTAGCCTTTTGATATATGTTATCAATTTTGTACCTATAGTTTTTTTCATAATTGCTGTGACTTTTTTTTTCCTCTGTTTCTTTCTCTTCTTCTTTTATATAACATCGTATATCTGCAATTCCAAACTCTACTCAAGATTTTTAATTTATGCTTTTTGGTATTTGATATCAATTCTGTACCTGTATTTTCTATATAATTTTTGTGACATTGTTTTTGTTGGTTTGTTTGTTTTCTCTCTTTATTTCTCTTCTTCTTCTTTTTTTTTTTTTTAACGTTGTATTTTTGATGTAAAGTTTAAAAATAAAATAAAATTAAAAAAAAAAAAAAAAAAAAAAAAAAAAACAAAGAAAGGAAAGATGACTTTTACTGATGACATCAAATGACAAAGATGAAATTCCAAACTCTACTCTAGATTTTTAATTTTTGCTTTTTGGTATTAGTTATCAATTTTGTACCTGTAGTTTCTTTATTACTTTCACGACCTTGTTTGTTTTTCTTTGTTCGTTTTTTCTCTCTTTCTTTTCCTTCTCCTTTTCATTAACATCGCATTTTTGAAATTCCAAACTCTACTCTAGATTTCTAATTTTTGCTTTTATGTATTTGTTACCAATTTTGTACCTTTAAGAACCCAATCTTCAGGACCCATTTTTCACTAGTGTACGAGATTACTGGCTTGACTGCTCTCTCTCCCTTTGGACTCTCCATTTTCTCCACCAGGTCACCTGTATCTCCTCCCTAACCCCTCTCTACTCTACCCAACTCTGTGAATTTCTGTGTGTTCCAGACGGTGGAGAACACTTAAGGAACTGATTACTGGCTGGATCTGTCTCCCTCCTTTTCATTTCCCCCTTTTATCCTTCTGGCCACCTCTGTCTCCTGCCTCCTTCTTCTCTTCCCTGTATAACTCCATGAACATCTCTGAGCGGTCCAGTTGTGGAGTGCACATAAGGAAGTGACTACTGGCTAGCCCACTCTCTCCACTATTGATTCCACCTCATCTCATTTGAGTCACCTCTAACTCCCTCCTCCCTCTTCTCTTCTCCATGTAACGCTGTGAACCTCTCTGAGTGACCCTCACAGTAGAGAAACTTTTCATCTTTAACGTAGATGTTTTATCAGCGGTGCTGTATAGAAGGAGAAGTTTTGAAACTACTGTAAAATTAAGACCGATAACTGGAAGTAGGAGGCTTAAGTCCAATCCCTGACTCCAGGGAACTCCTGACTCCAAGGAACATTAATTGACAGGAGCTCATCAAACGCCTCCATACCAACACTGAAACCAAGCACCACACAAGGGCCAACAAGTTCCAGGGAAAGACATAACAAGCAAATTCTCCAGCAACAAAGGAACACAGCCCTGAGCTTCAAGATACAGGCTGCCCAAAGTCACCCCAAAACCATAGACATCTCATAACTCATTACTGGACATTTCATTACACTCCAGAGAGAAGAAATACAGCTCCATCCACCAGAACATCAACACAAGCTTCCCTAACCAGGAAACCTTGACAAGCCACCTGTACAAACCCACACACAGCGAGGAAACGCCACAATAAAGAGAACTCCACAAACTGCCAGAATACAGAAAGGACACCCCAAACTCAGCAATTTAAACAAGATGAAGAGACAGAGGAATACCCAGCAGATAAAGGAACAAGATAAATGCCCACCAAACCAAACAAAAGAGGAAGAGATAGGGAATCTACCTGATAAAGAATTCCGAATAATGATAGTGAAATTGATCCAAAATCTTGAAATTAAAATGGAATCACAGATAAATAGCCTGGAGGCAAGGATTGAGAAGATGCAAGAAAGGTTTAACAAGGACTTAGAAGAAATAAAAAAGAGTCAATATATAATGAATAATGCAATAAGTGAAATTAAAAACACTCTGGAGGCAACAAATAGTAGAATAACAGAGGCAGAAGATAGGATTAGTGAATTAGAAGATAGAATGGTAGAAATAAATGAATCAGAGAGGATAAAAGAAAAACGAATTAAAAGAAATGAGGACAATCTCAGAGACCTCCAGGACAATATTAAACGCTACAACATTCGAATCATAGGGGTCCCAGAAGAAGAAGACAAAAAGAAAGACCATGAGAAAATACTTGAGGAGATAATAGTTGAAAACTTCCCTAAAATGGGGAAGGAAATAATCACCCAAGTCCAAGAAACCCAGAGAGTCCCAAACAGGATAAACCCAAGGCGAAACACCCCAAGACACATATTAATCAAATTAACAAAGATCAAACACAAAGAACAAATATTAAAAGCAGCAAGGGAAAAACAACAAATAACACACAAGGGAATTCCCATAAGGATAACAGCTGATCTTTCAATAGAAACTCTTCAAGCCAGGAGGGAATGGCAAGACAGACTTAAAATGATGAAAGAAAATAACCTACAGCCCAGATTATTGTACCCAGCAAGGATCTCACTCAAGTATGAAGGAGAAATCAAAAGCTTTTCAGACAAGCAAAAGCTGAGAGAATTCTGCACCACCAAACCAGCTCTCCAACAAATACTAAAGGATATTCTCTAGACAGGAAACACAAAAATTGTGTATAAATTCGAACCCAAAACAATAAAGTAAATGGCAATGGGGTCATACTTATCAGTAATTACCTTAAACGTAAATGGGTTGAATGCCCCAACCAAAAGACAAAGACTGGCTGAATGGATACAAAAACAAGACCCCTGCATATGTTGTCTACAAGAGACCCACCTCAAAACAGGGGACACATACAGACTGAAAGTGAAGGGCTGGAAAAAGATTTTCCATGCGAATAGGGACCAAAAGAAAGCAGGAGTAGCAATACTTATATCAGATAAAATAGACTTTAAAACAAAGACTGTGAAAAGAGACAAAGATGGTCACTACATAATGATCAAAGGATCAATCCAAGAAGAAGATATAACAATTATAAATATATATGCACCCAACACGGGAGCACCGCAGTATGTAAGACAAATGCTAACAAGTATGAAAGAAGAAATTAACAATAACACAATAATAGTGGGAGACTTTAATACCCCACTCACACCTATGGATAGATCAACTAAACAGAAAATTAACAAGGAAACACAAACTTTAAATGATACAATAGACCAGTTAGACCTAATTGATATCTATAGGACATTTCATCCCAAAACAATGAATTTCACCTTCTTCTCAAGCGCACATGGAACCTTCTCCAGGGTAGATCACATCCTGGGCCATAAAGCTAGCCTTGGTAAATTCAAAAAAATAGAAATCATTCCAAGCATCTTTTCTGACCACAATGCAGTAAGATTAGATCTCAATTACAGGAGAAAAACTATTAAAAAATCCAACATATGGAGGCTGAACAACACGCTGCTGAATAACCAACAAATCACAGAAGAAATCAAAAAAGAAATCAAAATTTGCATAGAAACGAATGAAAATGAAAACACAACAACCCAAAACCTGTGGGACACAGTAAAAGCAGTCCTAAGAGGAAAGTTCATAGCAATACAGGCACACCTCAAGAAACAAGAAAAAAGTCAAATAAATAACCTAACTCTACACCTAAAGCAACTAGAAAAGGAAGAAATGAAGAACCCCAGGGTTAGTAGAAGGAAAGAAATCTTAAAAATTAGAGCAGAAATAAATGCAAAAGAAACAAAAGAGACCATAGCAAAAATCAACAAAACCAAAAGCTGGTTCTTTGAAAGGATAAATAAAATTGACAATCCATTAGCCAGACTCATCAAGAAACAAAGGGAGAAAAATCAAATCAATAAAATTAGAAATGAAAATGGAGAGATCACAACAGACAACTCAGAAATACAAAGGATCATAAGAGACTACTATCAACAATTATATGCCAATAAAATGGACAACGAGGAAGAAATGGACAAATTCTTAGAAAAGTACAACTTTCTAAAACTCGATCAGGAAGAAATAGAAAATCTTAACAGACCCATCACAAGCACGGAAATTGAAACTGTAATAAAAAATCTTCCAGCAAACAAAAGCCCAGGTCCAGACGGCTTCACAGCTGAATTCTACCAAAAATTTAGAGAAGAGCTAACACCTATCCTGCTCAAACTCTTCCAGAAAATTGCAGAGGATGGTAAACTTCCAAACTCATTCTATGAGGCCACCATCACCCTAATACCAAAACCTGACAAAGACCCCACAAAAAAAGAAAACTACAGGCCAATATCACTGATGAACATAGATGCAAAAATCCTTAACAAAATTCTAGCAATCAGAATCCAACAACATATTAAAAAGATCATACACCATGACCAAGTGGGCTTTATCCCAGGGATGCAAGGATTCTTCAATATCCGCAAATCAATCAATGTAATACACCACATTAACAAATTGAAAAATAAAAACCATATGATTATCTCAATAGATGCAGAGAAAGCCTTTGACAAAATTCAACATCCATTTATGATCAAAACTCTCCAGAAAGCAGGAATAGAAGGAACATACCTCAATATAATCAAAGCTATATATGACAAACCCACAGCAAACATTATCCTCAATGGTGAAAAATTGAAAGCATTTCCTCTAAAGTCAGGAACAAGACAAGGGTGCCCACTTTCACCATTACTATTCAACATAGTTTTGGAAGTTTTGGCCACAGCAATCAGAGCAGAAAAAGAAATAAAAGGAATCCAAATTGGAAAAGAAGAAATAAAGCTCTCACTGTTTGCAGATGACATGATCCTCTACATAGAAAACCCTAAAGACTCCCCCAGAAAATTACTAGAACTAATCAATGACTATAGTAAAGTTGCAGGATATAAAATCAACACACAGAAATCCCTTGCATTCCTATACACTAACAATGAGAAAACAGAAAGAGAAATTAAGGAAACAATTCCATTCACCATTGCAACGGAAAGAATAAAATACTTAGGAATATATCTACCTAAAGAGTCTAAAGACCTATATATAGAAAACTATAAAACACTGGTGAAAGAAATCAAAGAGGACACTAACAGATGGAGAAATATACCATGTTCATGAATTGGAAGAATCAATGTAGTGAAAATGAATATACTACCCAAAGCAATCTATAGATTCAATGCAATCCCTATCAAGCTACCAACAGCATTCTTCACAGAGCTAGAACAAATAATTTCACAATTTGTATGGAAAAACAAAAAACCTCGAATAGCCAAAGCGATCTTGAGAAAGAAGAATGGAACTGGAGGAATCAACCTACCTGACTTCAGGCTCTACTACAAAGCCACAGTTATCAAGACAGTATGGTACTGGCACAAAGACAGAAATATAGATCAATGGAACAAAATAGAAAGCCCAGAGATAAATCCACGCACATATGGACACCTTATCTTCGACAAAGGAGGCAAGAATATACAATGGATTAAAGACAATCTCTTTAACAAGTGGTGCTGGGAACTCTGGTCAACCACTTGTAAAAGAATGAAACTAGAACACTTTCTAACACCATACACAAAAATAAACTCAAAATGGATTAAAGATCTAAACGTAAGACCAGAAACTATAAAACTCCTAGAGGAGAACATAGGCAAAACACTCTCTGACATACATCACAGCAGGATCCTCTATGACCCACCTCCCAGAATATTGGAAATAAAAGCAAAAATAAACAAATGGGACCTAATTAACCTTAAAAGCTTCTGCACATCAAAGGAAACTATTAGCAAGGTGAAAAGACAGCCTTCAGAATGGGAGAAGATAATAGCAAATGAAGCAACTGACAAACAACTAATCTCGAGAATATACAAGCAACTCCTACAGCTCAACTCCAGAAAAATAAATGACCCAATCAAAAAATGGGCCAAAGAACTAAATAGACATTTCTCCAAAGAAGACATACAGATGGCTAACAAACACATGAAAAGATGCTCAACATCACTCATTATCAGAGAAATGCAAATCAAAACCACTATGAGGTACCATTTCACACCAGTCAGAATGGCTGCGATCCAAAAGTCTACAAGTAATAAATGCTGGAGAGGGTGTGGAGAAAAGGGAACCCTCTTACACTGTTGGTGGGAATGCAAACTAGTACAGCCACTATGGAGAACAGTGTGGAGATTCCTTAAAAAACTGGAAATAGACATGCCTTATGATCCAGCAATCCCACTGCTGGGCATACACACTGAGAAAACCAGAAGGGAAAGAGACACGAGTACCACAATGTTCATCGCAGCACTGTTTATAATAGCCAGGACATGGAAGCAACCTAGATGTCCATCAGCAGATGAATGGATAAGAAAGCTGTGGTACATATACACAATGGAGTATTATTCAGCCATTAAAAAGAATACATTTGAATCAGTTCTAATGAGGTGCATGAAACTGGAGCCTATTATACAGAGTGAAGTAAGCCAGAAAGAAAAACACCAATACAGTATACTAACGCATATATATGGAATTTAGAAAGATGGTAACAATAACCCTGTGTACGAGACAGCAAAAGAGACACTGATGTATAGAACAGTCTTATGGACTCTGTGGGAGAGGGAGAGGGTGGGAAGATTTGGGAGAATGGCATTGAAACATGTAAAATATCATGTATGAAATGAGTTGCCGCCAGGTTCGATGCACGATACTGGATGCTTGGGGCTGGTACACTGGGACGACCCAGAGGGATGGAATGGGGAGGGAGGAGGGAGGAGGGTTCAGGATGGGGAACACATGTAAACCTGTGGCGGATTCATTTTGATATTTGGCAAATCTAATACAGTTATGTAAAGTTTAAAAATAAAATAAAATTAAAAAAAAAAATTCTTCAAAGCAGGCTTCAGCAATATGTGAATCATGAACTTCCAGATGTTCAAGCTGGTTATAGAAAAGGAAGAGGAATCAGAGATCAAATTGCCAACATCCACTGGATCATGGAAAAAGCAAGAGAGTTCCATAAAAATATCTATTTCTGCTTTATTGACTATGCCAAAGCCTTTGACTGTGTGGATCACAATAAACTGTGGAAAATTCTGAAAGAGATGGGAATACCAGACCACCTGACCTGCCTCTTGAGAAACCTCTATGCAGGTCAGGAAGCAACAGTTAGACCTGGACATGGAACAAGAGACTGGTTCCAAGTAGGAAAAAGAGTACATCAAGGCTGTATATTGTCACTCTACTTATTTAATTTATATGCAGAGTGCATCATGAGAAACACTGGGCTGGAGGAAGCACAAGCTGGAATCAAGACTGTGGGGAGAAATATCAATAAGCTCAGATATGCAGATGACACCACTGTTATGGCAGAAAGTGAAGAGGAACTAAAGAGCCTCCTGATGAAAGTGAAAGAAAAGACTGAAAAAGTTGGCTTAAAGCCAAACATTCAGAAAGTGAAGATCATGGCATCTGGTCCAATCACTTCATGTGAAGTAGATGGGGAAACAGTGGAAACAGTGGCTGAGTTTATTTTTCTGGGTTCCAAAATCACTGAAGATGGTGACTGCAGCCATGAAATTAAAGGAAGCTTACTCCTTGGAAGTAGAGTTATGACTAACCTAGACAGCATATTAAAAAGCAGAGCCTCTGTGGGAGAGGGTGGGGTGATTTTGGAGAATGGCATTGAAACATGTATAATATTATATATGAAACGAATCGCCAGTCCACGTTTGATGCATGATACAGGATGCTTGGTGTAGTTCACTGGGATGACCCAGAGGGATGGCACGGAGAGGGAGGTGGGAGGTGGGTAAAGAATGGGGAACACATGTACACCTGTGGCAGGTTCATGTGGAGGTATGGCAAAACCAATACCATATGTAAAGTAATTAACCTCCCATTACAATAAATAAATTTATATTAAAAATAAAAAATAAAAAGTAGAGAAATAAGTTTGGCATCAAAGGTCTGTCTAGTCAAGGCTATGGTTTTTCCACTGGTTCGATATAGATTGAGAGTTGGACTATAAAAAAGCTGAGCGCCAAAAAATTAATGCTTTTGAACTGTGGTGTTGGAGACGACTCTTGAGAATCCCTTGGACTGCAAAGAGATCCAACCAGTCCATCCTAAAGGATATCAGTCCTGAGTGTTCATACGAAAGACTGATATTGAAACTGAAACCTCGATATTTTTGGCCACCTGATGCGAAGTGCTGACTCATTGGTAAAGACCCTGAGGCTGAGAAATATTGAGGGCAGGAGGAGAAGGGGACAACAGAAGAAGAGATGGTTAGATGGCATCAGCAACTCAATGGACATGAGTTTGGGTGGACTCTGCGAGTTGGTGATGGACAGGGAGGCCTGGTGTGCTGTGCTTCATGGTGTCACAAAGAATCAGACACGACTGACTAACTGAACTGACTTCCTCTCAGGCTTTCACTGGAGACCCGTCCTTCTATCTTCCCATTTGTCTCTGCCTCTCTGAATTTAAGTCCATCAATTATCTATTATGGTCTTGATGGGGTGATCTTGTGGGGGAGCATCACTGTACAGTCTGTACCATAGTCAGTGGGGCATGGGTGTGGGGTGGGGCTGGATTTGATGGACCTCAAGTCACATCTTTCCTTACGGTGTGCCAGCACCTATGGCGGGGAAGTTCAGTGGTACCAGGTCTGAAGCCTGAAGTGAGGCAGAGACTTCCTTTTCCTAAGTGGCTTTCACTGTCCTATTGGGGGCAGGGTGGGATCCCAAGTTGCTTGAGAAGAAGCTCTGAATGTCAGCCTAGATCTGGCTGTGTTCCCTCAAGTATGTATGTTCCCCTCTCCCAGCACTGCAACCCTTGCCACAGAGGGACAAGAGGAGCATGTTCTGGTTAGAAAAATAACAAAAGTAGTAAATCTCCAGGCTGGCTGCTTACAGAGATCCAGGCTACCTCCAACGTGCCATCTGTGCTGTCACCATCCGTAGGATCCCTGCCCTGCTTAAACATACCTTCTGGTCTGAGACCTCTTGGTCCTTCACAGCTGATCACTTCCCCCAGCTTCTGCTCTCCATGCCCTGTTGCAGAGGGGTGCTATTTGGCAGGTGAGGGCCTCCTGGTCTCTGGGCACCTACTGGGTCATCTGCTGTGGCAGTCTGGCCTCCATCAGAGAGCAGGAGTTCTCCTGATACGCTGCCTATGTAAGTGCCCTTCATGAGCATGACCCCGGCTCTTCCACCAACATGCCGCCCTGGGCCAGATGCACCTCTCTTTCCCACATCCCAGCTGTCTGCCTGGTCATGGCAGCCCCTGCTCCAGTGCAGATCACCCATGCGGACTAATCAGGGCGTGTGTAAGGGTGGGCAGTTTTTGGGAAAACAGGCATCCAAAAATGCGATCTGAATCTGTCCTCGTCATTGTGGCTTGGGAGCTAGCCCCTGAGCACATGCTCCTGGAGGGGGAGTCCGTGCTTCCCACAGACCTCCTGTTAGTCCACATAGCCCTGCAACCATCTAAGGGTGTTTCTCTTCCCTGTGTCAGACCACAGGACTTGTGTGTCCAATATATGGCTTGAACCACTCACACCCGGGGCATATCTCCAACCGTGTAAACTCCTTTATATTCAGAGTCCTCTGCCATGGGCACATGTCAGGACTTGGGTAATCCTTATCCCTTCATACCCTGTTCCCTGTGGATCTTTCTTTGAGAGCAAGTTTGGGAATTTTTCTGCATTTTCCAATTAGGTTTTTGAGCTAATTTTTCTACATGTTGATGGATTCTTTTTATTTTTTTTTTATTTGAGTATATTTGATTTACCATGTTGTGTTTAAGGTGTACAGCAAAGTGATTCAGCTTAACCTGTACATGTATTTGGGCTTCCCACTTGGCTCAGTTGGTAAAGAATCACCATGAAATGAAGGAGATTTGGGTTCAATGCCTGGGTTGGGAAGATATGCTCAGAGGGACATGACGAGCCTCTCCAGTAGTCTTGCTTGGAGAATCTCATGGAGAGAGGAGCCTAGCAGGCTACAGTCCATAGGGCCACAAAGAATAGGGCACATCGAATCAACTGAGCTTGCACAGTCACAAATCCATATATCTATTCCTCTACAAATTCATTTTCCATTCATGTTTTTTCAGATATTCTAGCCAAGTTCCCTGTAGTTTTGTAGTAGGTTCTTGTTGGTTATCTATTTTATATATAGTGGTGTCTATATATATGTTAATCCCCAACTCCCAATTCCTCCTCCCGCCCCAACTTGTCATTTGGTAATCATCAGCTTGGCTTCTATGTGGATGTGTTTTGATGTTCTTTGGAGGAGGCAGTTTAATAGTTTGAAGTGGTCCTATTTTTCTATTTTGCTTTTGTTGCCTATGCTTTTGGTGTCACTTACATAAAATAACTTCTAAAACCAATCTTTATAACGTCTCCAGGATGTTTTCTTCTAGTTGATTTATAGTTTCAGATCTTGCATTTAAATCTATAATCAACGCTGAGTTTAGTTTTTTATGTGCTATAAGGTAAGGGTCCTATTTCACTCTTTTGCATTCAGATTTCTAGTTGCCCATGGCAGTTAATTGAAGAGATGGTGAGGTGAAAATTAATCATGATCATCTCAAGGCAGTAATGAGTGACAAGCCTGTAGGATAGTCTCTGGAGTGAGGGACTTGGCCAGGAGCATGTAAAGTTTGTGGAGTCCCACTTGATTCCCGCTGATACATCGATGTGATCCTGGGCAGATGCGTTCTGACCCTAGGCACATAGACTTGCTCTTGACCTCTGTCAATCAAGAGAAGCCTCTGGGCCAGCAGTATTGCGCACTCATCATGAGGCAATGGGCACTGCTTTGCATTTTACATTTGGTGTCATGTAAATGGGTGGTCTTAATACAAAGACAAAGAGTTCCTCTTGAGTACTGAAAAAATAAGCTTACATTTGACTTCTGATCCACTTTCTAGTTTATGGCTTTTATTATATTTTCAAACAGATTCTTGGACATACTTGGCAGAAGAGAGTGATTCTCTCCCTTACAGTCTTAGATAATCCAACTTCTGATAATATTTTATATCACCACACTACTGATTTCTAATCTGATAACCTCTCAGGCATGCATTTCTTATAAGATATATACTCCTAAATCTATCCTACAAACTGCATGTAATGAACTGCAAGTGATTAGAGAACGTGAAAATATTTATACACCGGAGAATGATTGAGGACATTTCCTTGGGAGGTGACCATTAGGCTGGACTCAGATGGTTGCTGTTTTCTGAATCACAGAAGATAGTATGGACACAGGCATAGAGGAAAGTAGAAGGTCTTAGGGAAATCATTGTGTCAGTCAATAGAGTTTGTTATGGCCAGAGCTAGAGGGGTGTGTTGCAATCTATTCATACCGAACCTGTATAAGTGAAAGGAGAAAGAGTTTCTACTACTCTTTGTGAGTGCTAATGAGCAAACACCCCACCCCCATACAACACAGCGTTTTCAATAGGACTTGTCATGTTTGAATTACAATATACTGTCCTTGTCCAGGAGAGCTACAGGCGTCTGATATGGATTCATTGTTGTTGATCTAAATGGATATACCTTTCTCAACTCATGCCTTAGTGTTTGTTTTTCTCTTTAAACCCTAAGAGTTTTTGGATCCTTTTTAAACTCTATGCATCGTCAATTCTTTTTGCAAGGTGGCAGTATATCCAGGGATATTAAATGTATACCAGCACTACTTTAGGGAAACAACACGCTCTAACCTCCATTTTTGGTTCACCTCAGGATTTCCTGATAGCTCACTTGGGAAAGATTCTGCCTACAAAGCTGAAGATATCAGTTTAATTCCTGGGTAGGGAAGCTCTGCTGGAGAAGGGATAAGCTACCCACTCTAGCATTATTTGGCTACCCTGGTGGCTCATCTGGTGAAGAATCCGCCTTCAATGTGGGATGCCTGGGCTTGATCCCTGGGTTGGGATGATCCAGTGGAATAAGGAAAGACTACCCACTTCAGTATTCTGGTGTGGAGAATTCCATGTGCTGTATAGTCCATGGGGTCACCAACCATCAGAAACGACTAAGCAACTTTCACTTTCAGCTCTTCAGGCCTAGTAATCTGTTACTGTCCCCTAAGAGCAAGTATTTCAGTCAGTCCTACAACAGGGCATTAAAATGTGATAGTGTTAAATGGTGATAATATATACAGATCTAGAATCACAGCACCCACCTATCAGGGCTCTCTGTTCATATCATCATTGTAGCTGCTTACTTGGCTAATTTTTACAGGCAGGGTTGATAGTTCTCCCACTTCCTTTGAAAGGTCCACAAACCTAGGGTCTCCTTCACTCTTAATGATTTTAAATAACATTCAGTGACTGACTTTGAATCATCCACTGTGTCTCACAGGAGTTAAAGTGCCAGAAAGATTTAACTAAGGAGCTGCAGTCAAGATAAAAGATACCGTAGCATTGACTTAATATCTGATCTCAGCTCTTTTGATGCTGATGGTGAAACTCTGTTTTAATTGTTTCTAAAATGTTTTCTGAAAACACACAGGGTTCCTCTGGTAGAGACACTGCCTTATATATCTCCGTATTTGATTGACTACGGCTTGAAACTCTTCAAACACTTCAAAATTAAGTTAAACACCAAATTAAATATTTGATACTCTTCTTTTTAAACCATGAAAACTTGTAGAACTTGAACTAACAAAAGAGTTTATTGGAGAAGAATATTTTACGACTGCAGTTATTTAGAAATACTAGATGGTGGTGATAAATATAAGACCAGTTTTACATTCTAATCTTAATACTTTTATCAAAAGTCTCTGTCCTGACTTCTCTGGCTGTCCAGTGGTTAGGACTCCATGCTTTCACTAGAAGGGGAACCGGTTCAATCCCTGGTCAGGGAACTAAGATCCCACAAACTGGATGGTGCCCCCCACCCAAAAACAATATCTGTGTGTCTTGATCCTGTTAGTCATCTGCACCAGGATTGGGCCACCTCCACTGCCCTGCCCTTGGGAACACACTGCTCCAACAAATTCCTTAGGATAATAGTGGCCTAACTGATATTTGGTCTTATTACTCCAAACATTATTTTAGTCTTTGGGATTGCTCATTGTGGGTTTTAGTTGTATCAGCATTTTGTGCCACCTGAGCATCTTTAGCTGACAGCATAGGTGAGTGTTGCAACAAAGCCCATTATGACGTAAGTGGCCAGGAGGTGATTTCTGCCTGCCTCATTCAGGGGAAGTATGATATTCACCATTCCCATGTGAAACCCTCTTCCCATCTGGGTTCTGGCAGTCTAGACCCTAATGTCACTCCACACCCCAAAGAATGGCAGGAACACCGCACCACTACTCCTTGTCACTGAGATCAATTGTTAAGCAGGGTTATTCACCTTCAGTGCAGACTCCTGACCCAGTCGAGACCTCTACTCTCTGGCTACCTGGGGACCTGAGGGTCTGTTCCCTCAGCTCTTGGGACACCACATACCTCGCCACTCAGGTGCCCACGTCTTTGCTTCCTTCTCTCCTTTCTCATCAGAAAACTCACACACACACAAATATCATTTTTTCACCATTTGATGTGTATTTTACTCACAGCCATCAGTTTACTATGTTAGTGTGAGAGTAAGTCTGTTCCTGGTTGGCCATTTCGAAGAAAGCAGACCTCTGGAGACACAATGCTAAACTGTCTGACCTTTTCTATTCAGTTTCTGGCTGCCCAGGTTGTACTTCTCCAGGGTCTCTCATTCTTGGGTGGCTGAGCTTACCTTCTCTTTTGATTCTGACTCCTTCTTTGACTCTGCCTCATATTTTAGTACCCTTCTCGGCTTTGATTCAGTTTCTTACATGCACAGGAACAGAAAAAACAGTTTGGAATTCTTGTTTTCTTCACCTTCTTTGACTGAGTGGCATATGATTGGATTTTCTTTCTCAAGGTTCATTTTAGAGGTTCTGACCCTCATGATCATATTCCATACCTTGAAAGACAAGAGAAGGGTATTAGTTTTGAGGAAAGGTTATAACATCTGTGTTGTAAGGGAGATTTCATGAAAAGGGATGTGGGCTGATGAGGGCTTTTGTGGCAGGCAAGGGCAGTGTAGAGTTCTTGGGCAGCAAAATCAATGGAGAACGTGTGGAGCATAGGTGGAATCATCTTACCTTCACACTACCTCTGTATCTCTGTGGACAAAGGGTCTTCTTTTGTCCTTTCACCCTTTAAGCACACAGCATTGGAACTCTTCTTGGCTCCGTGGCTTAATGGTTACCTTATGATGATAGCAGGAAACGGCCTAACACAGAATCTCTGCCTCTGACCTCCCTTCTTAGAACAATGAGGAGCCACACCCTTCAATCTGATTCATCATCTAGGCACTCGCCCAGCCAATGGTGGCTTTGGGGTCTTAGACATCACAATGTACCACTGTGCCCATCAACATGTGTTAGTGGGTGCTGAGGGCGGCCATGATACAACTTTCTCACCCCTGACACCTCTGTGTGTCTGATTCTCGGGATTGGTGGTTCAGGGGCATGGTGTTTCTTCTCATGACCCTCAGACTTTCCTTCAGTGCCCTTTATTCTTTGACTTATATGTCCCCCTTCAACACTCGTTCCTGATCCATCCCTGTATGAACCTCTACCAAAATCTTTTGACTCCAAATCTGTTCCTCAGAGTTGTCTAGTCATTTCAGCTTTCGACCACCCTCTTCCTAGTGGGGGTTTGTGAGGGGCTTAAGGAACTTAAGAACAAGAACTTAACATGGAAAAAGGTAATTAAGGACAGGTTGGATGTTTTTGCCACTCCAATGAGCATTAGAGACCCCAAGACTTGGTAAATCCTCAGTCTGTTGCCCCATGGGCTATACACCATCTCCATAAAATTACACATCAGAGACAAGAAAGATGTAAATGTCTAGTCCACTAATATTGTTGGGGACACTTAAACACTTATATTGAATAGGGAAACTCAACTTGCCCCATCTACCAGAAATATATTCCCGATTAAATAATAATAATAATAATAAGTTGCCCAAAGGCAAAAGTCAGATTACCAATGCACCCCTGTCTTTTAACTGAATCACTTCCCCAGTGTCTCTTAACTGAATCACTTCCCCAGTGGCACTACCTGATGATAACTGATTAACACTTATCATCAGGTAGGACCCAATGTGGAGCTGACCAATAGCCGAGCAGGAGAAGTACCAGTAGGTATCTCACTGACAGTTGGTTGCTTATTGGCAGGGCAGAGCGATGCACTGTCCATTGCTGGGCAAAACCTGTTGCTTTGTAACAGTATGTGGAGTAATACTCCAAAGCAAAGGCTACCTTCTAATGGCTGTGCTCATGCTGCTCTGTTCCATAAGTATTCGTTGGGTCCAGTGTGCTCTAGTCTTTTTGATTGACTCCTTTCCCATCACAGATTTTGATTTCACATGCTTGTTTACCTTTTGTACATCATTCTTTTCATTGTATTCTCAGGCATGCCAGGCAGCAGTGCTTATCTATATGCCCCTCCAACAGCTGCCTCATGATTGCATATGCCGCATATATTATAGCTAATATTTCAAAGCCAACAAGAAGGTCAAAGCCAGCCCACCTTGAGAACTACTTTGACAAACCTTAACCTCACAGTGATTCTTATTCTATTCACAATGTAACAAAGTAGAGTGAGCAAAGCCTTATGCAGTTAGCCATTGATGTGCTTCATTTCAAGCCAACTTGTTCCTTGGCAACAGGTGTAGCTCAGGCTTGCTTGGTGCCTCAGATGGCCCCATTCACAAGCAACCAACTGTCAAAGAGTGACCATTCATTGTCCTGCTCAGCTATTGATCAGCACCACATTGGGCCCTGCCCCCCAGTTACTGTCAAGAAGGGAGTATTGGGGAAGTGATTAAAGAAGGGTGGAGTGGTGGTCATCAGCTGGAATGTGAGAGAAGAGGCAGATTCAGGCATTCTTTTGGAGGGCCCAGAGTTCACTCAGCCTTGGGCAAGTGGGTGAGCTGGAGGTCCAAGGTAATAGACTGGGAAGAAATCCTGTAGTGCTCCAGAGCCCCCACTAAGGACCTCCAGTAGCCTTGGACCAGGCCTTGAGGAGTGGTGAACCTCTCCCACATCCCTGTCTCTGCAGCCTACTAGCAGTGGCAATCTACTTGGTCCTCAGTCTCTGAGAACTGGTCTCCTCACTTGGACAGCCTGAGGAGACAGGACCTTTTGGGTTGGGTGCCTGGCTCCATCAAGGATGAGAGGTGGGCAGATTGTGGGAACCTTGCCCTGAAGGAGCTGCCAAATGAGATCTGTTTCTGCTTATTCAGGATGGGACATGTCAAGATGAAAGTTGTGCCTTGAGACTATGCCCTCTCATGGCAGGACAAGAATGACAAAAAATATCATTCATTTGGCAGAAATATATAGGAATATTATTACCTGACCATGACGTAACTTTAAGCACAAAGAATGAGACACCAAGAAGTATGTAACACCTTTCCACAACACTCTCTATATTTGATTTTAAATGTACTTAACTGCAAAGATTCAGTACCCTTTGGTTCTTAGGGTAAGAGCCACCCACATCCTTGGATGAATCTGTAATAAACCTTTCCCTCTTCCAAACTCTAACATTTAGTTTTGATGGGCCTCATTCTGCCCCAAGCACATGGATTTGAAATTTTGATAACAACCATAATGTCGAAGGGCTGACTTGGCCTCTCTTAAACAACAGCAAAGACTGGCCAAGTGCTCACAGTCATCCATAACATACCCACTGATTAGGCTTGGCTAAACTTTAGCCATGCTTCTCTCCTCTGAATTTCAGCTTTCCCCCACGAATGAGCTAGCGCTAAGAATCAGACATTTCTGACTCCTTTAACAGCTCCTTCGAAGAATCAGCTCACTACAGATAGAAACACTTCCTGTCAAACTGCTCCATCATGCTGTCTGTTAATCCATCCCCACCTCTTTCCCCATCTCTCTCTCTCTCTCTCTCTCACACACACACACACACACACACACACACAAACTTACACACACACACATAGTTGCTGTGCACCCTCCTTATCTTCCATGTTAATGAAATATCTTTTTCTGTTCCAATTTGAGACACGTTAAGAGCTTGCGTTCAAAGCATTCTCCCTATTGCAATCAGTTCATTTCATTTGTTCAGTTGTGTCCGACTGTGTGCAACCCCAGGGACTGCAGCACACCAGGATTCCTTGTCCATCACCAACTCCCAGAGCTAGCTGAAACTCAAGTCCACGGAATCCTCAATGCCATCCAACCATCTCATCCTCTCTCATCCATTCTCCTTGGCCTTCATTCCTTCCTAGCATCAGGATCTTTCAAATGAGGCAGTTCTTTGCATCAGGTGGACAAAGTACTGGAGTTGCAGCTTCTAATGAATAATCAGGACTGATATCACACGTCCATGGAGTGGTGGCTGCATGGGCATAGGAAGGGCTAGAGGAGATACTCCACGTTAAAGTTCAGGAGTGGTGGCATTGAGGAGATATACCTTGTCCAAGGGAAGGAGCAGTGGCTGTGCTTTGCTGGAGCAGCCGTCAAGACATACCCATATCCAAGGTAAGAGAAACCCAGGTTAGATGGTTCCTGTTGCAAGACGTCATCAGAGGGAAAACACACTGAAACCATAATCACAGAAATCTAGTCAATTTAATCACACTACAACCACAGACTTGTCTAACTCAATGAAACTAAGCCAGGCCCTGTGGGGACTCCCATGTTGGGCAGGTCATGGTGGAGAATTCTGACAGAATGTGGTCCACTGGAGAAGGGAAGGGCAATCCACTTCAGTATTCTTGCCTTGAAATCCGCAGGAACAGTATGAAAAGGCAAAATGATTGGATACTGAAAGAGGAACTCTCCAGGTCAGTAGGTGCCACATATGCTACTGGAGATCGGTGGAGAAAGAACTCCAGAAAGAATGAAGGCATTGAGCCCAAGCAAAAACAATACCCAGTTGTGGATGTGACTGGTGACAGAAGAAAGGTCCAATGCTATAAAGAGCAATATAGCATAGGAACCTGGAATGTTAAGTCCATGAATCAAGGCAAATTGGAAGTGGTCAAACAGGAGATGGCAAGAGTGAACATCAACATTCTAAGAATCAGTGAACTAAAATGCAATGGAATGGGTGAATTTAACTCAGATGACCATTATATCTTCTACGTCGGGCAGACATCCCTCAGAAGAAATGGAGTAGCCATCATGGTCAACAAAAGAGTCCAAAATGCAGTAGCTGGATGCAGTCTCACAAACTATAGAATGATCTCTGTTCGTTTCCAAGGCAAACCATTCAATATCATAGTAATCCAAGTCTATGTCCCAACAAGTAATGAAGAAGAAGCTGAAGTTGAACGGTTCTATGAGGACTGAAAAGACCTTTTAGAACTAACCTCCAAAAAAGATGTCCTTTGCATTATATTGGACTGGAATGCAAAAGTAAGAAGGCAAGAAACACATGGAGTAACAGGAAAATTTGGCTCTGTAATATGGAATGAAGCAGGGCAAAGGCTAATAGAGTTTTCCAAAGAGAACACACTGGTCATATCAAACACCCTCTTCCAACAACACAAGAAAAGACTCTAGACATGGACGTCATCAGATGGTCAACACTGAAATCAGATAGATTATATTGTTTGCAGCCAAAGATGGAGAAGCTCTGAACAGTCAGCAAAACAAGACTGCTAGCTGACTGTGGCTCAGATCATGAGCTGCTTAATGCCAAATTCAGGTGTAAATTGAAGAAAGTAGGGAAAACCACTAGTATATTCCGGTATGATGTAAATCCAATCCTTTATGATTATACAGTGGAATTGAGAAATAGATTTAAGGGATTAGACTGGACAAATAGAATGCCTGATAAACTATGGACGGAGGTTCATGACATTGTACAGGAGACAGGGATCAAGACCATCCCCATGGAAAATAAATGTAAAGTTTAAAAATAAAATAAAATTAAAAAAAAAAAAAAGAGAGCAGTAATACTTGAAAAATAAAAAAATAAAAAAAAGAATAAACTATCAAGACCATCCCCATGGAAAATAAATGCCAAAAAACAAAAGTGCTGTCTGGGGAGGCCTTACAAATAGTTTTGAAAAGAAGAGAAGCGAAAGGCACAGGAGAACAAAAAAGATATAAACATCTGAATGCAGAGTTCCAAAGATTAGCAAGAAGAGATAAGAAAGCCTTCCTCAGTGATCAATGCAAAGAAATCGCCAGTCCAGGTTCTATGCACGATACTGGATGCTTGGGTCTGGTGCACTGGGATGACCCAGAGGGAGAGTATGGGGAGGGAGGAGGGAGGAGGGTTCTGGATGGGGAATACGGGTATACCTGTGGCAGATTCATTTCAATGTTTAGCAAAAGTAATAAAATATTGTAAAGCTTAAAAATAAAATAAAATTAAAAAAAAAACACATGGAAAGAAAAAAAAATAAATAGAAGAAAACAACAGAATGGGAAAAACTAGTCATCTCTTCAAGAAAATTTGAGATAGCAAGGAAGCATTTCATGCAAAGATGGGCTCGATAAAGGACAGAACTAATATGGACCTAACAGAAGCAGAAGATACTAAGAAAAGGGGCTAAGAGTACCCAGGAGAATTCTACAAAAAAAAAAAAAAAATTCATGACCCAGATAATCATGATTTTGTGATCATGCACCTAGGGCCAGACATCCTGGAATGTGAAGTCAAGTGGGCCTTAGAAGCATCACTAGGAACAAAGCTAGTGGAGGTGATGAAATTCCAATTGAGCTATTTCAAATCCTGAAAGATGATGCAGTGAAAGTGCTGTACTCAATATGCAAGCTAATTTGGAAAACTCAGCAGTGGCCACGGGACTGGAAAAAGTCAGTTTTCACTCCAATCCCTAAGAAAGGCAACACCAAAGAATGCTCAAACTACCACACAAATGCACTCATCTCACATGCCAGTAGAGTAATTCTTAAAATTCTCCAAAACAAGCTTAAGCAATATGTGAATCATGAACTTCCAGATGTTCAACCTGGTTATAGTAAAGGCAGAGGAATCAGAGATCAAATTGCCAACATCTGCTGGATCATGGAAAAAGCAAGAGAGTTCCATAAAAATGTCTATTTCTGCTTTATTGACTGTGCCAAAGCCTTTGACTGTGTGGATGACAGTAAACGGTGGAAAATTCTGAAAGAGATGGGAATACCAGACCATCTGTCCTGCCTCTTTAGAAACCTCTATGCAGGTCAGGAAGCAACAGCTACAACTGGACAAGAATCAATAGACTGGTTCCAAGTAGAAAAACAGTACATCAAGGCTGTATATTGTCAATTTGCTTATTTAATTTATACGCAGAGTGCATCATGAGAAACGCTGGGCTGGAGGAAGCACAAGCTGGCATCAAAATGGCCGGGAGAAGTATCAATAAGCTCAGATATGCAGATGACACCACCGTTATGACAGAAAGTGAAGAACTAAAGAGCCTCTTGATGAAAGTGAAAGAAGAGAGTGAAAAAGTTTGTTTAAACCTCAACATTCAGAAAGCAAAGATCATGGGAAGTAGATGTGGCAACAGTGGAAACAGTGGCTGAGTTTATTTTTCTGGGCTCCAAAACCTCTGCAGGTGGTGAATGCAGCCATGAAATTAAAGGAAGCTTACTCTGTGGAAGTATTGTTATGACCACCCTAGACAGCACATTAAAAAGCAGAGATTCTGTGGGAGAGGGTGGGGTTATTTGGGAGATTGGCATTGAAACATGTACAATATCATATATGAAAAGAATCGCCAGTCCAGTTTCAATGCATGATACATGATGCTTAGGGCTGGTGCCCTGGGATGAACCAGAGGGATGGTACGGGGTGGGAGGTGGGAGGGGGTTACAGAATGGGGAACACATGTACACCTGTGGCAGGTTCATGTTGAGGTATGGCAAAACTAATACCATATGTAAAGTTATTAAACTCCCATTAAATTAAATAAATTTATATTAAAAATAAAAAATACAAACCAGAGACATGACTTTGGCAACAAAGGTCTGTCTACTCAAGGCTATGGTATTTCCTTTGGTCAGGTATGGATTGAGTGTTGGACTATAAAAGAGCTGAGAGCCAAAGAATTGATCCTTTTGAACTGTGGTGTTGGAGAAGACTCTTGAGAGTTCCTTGGACTGCAAGGCGATCCAACCAGTCCATCCTAAAGGATATCAGTCCTGAGTGTTCATTGGAAAGACTGATCTTGAAACTGAAAATCCAATATGTTGGCCACCTGATCCGAAGAGCTGACTCATTGGTAAAGACCCTGATGCTGTGAAATATTGAGGGTAGGAGGAGAAGGGGACGACAGAGGAAGAGATGGTTAGATGGCATCACCAACTCAATGGACATGGGTTGGGTGGATTCTGCAAGTTGGTGAAGGACAGGGAGGCCTGGTGTGCTGCAGATCATGGTGTCCAAAGAATCAGAAACGACTGACAAACTGAACTAACTTCTTCTCAGTTTTTCAGTGGAGACCAGTCCTTCTGTCTTCCCATAGTCTCTGCCTCTCTGAATTTAAGTTCATCAATTATGTATTATGGTGTTGAAGGGGTGATCTTGTGGGGGAGCATCACTGTACAGTCTGTACCATAGTCAGCAGGGATTGGGTGTGGGGGTGGGGCTCAATTTGATGGACCACAAGTCACATGTTTCCTTAGGGTGTGCCAGCACCTATGGCTTGGAAGTTCAGTGGTACCATGTCTGAAGCCAGATGTGAGGCAGAGACTTCCTTTTCCTTATTGGCTTTCACTGCCCTATTGGGGGCAGGGTGCGATCCCAAGTTTCTGGAGCAGAAGCCCTGAATGTCAGGCCAGATCTGGCTGTGTTTCCTCAAGTATGTACACTCCCCTCTCCCAGCACTGCAACCCTTGCCACAGAGGGACAAGAGGAGCATGTTCTGGTTAGAAAAATAACAAAAGGATCAAATCTCCAGGCTGGCTGCTTACAGAGATCCAGGCTACCTCCAACCTGCCATCTGTGCCATCACCATCAGTAGTCTCCTGCCCTGCTTAAACATACCTTCTGATCTGAGATCTCTTGGTCCCTCACAGCTGATCACTTCCCCCAGCTTCTGCTATGCCTGCCCTGTTGAAGAGCGGTGCTATAGTGCAGGTGAGACCCTCATGGGCTCTGGGCACAAACTTGGTCATCTGCTGTGGCAGTCTGGCCTCCATCAGAGATCAGGACTTCTCCTGATGCGCTGCCTATGTAAGTGCCCTCCATGAGCATGACCCCGGCTCTTCCAACCACAAGCCACCCTGGGCCAGATGCACCTCCGTTTCCCACATCCCAGCTGTCTGCCTGGTCATGGCAGCCCCTGCTCCAGTGCAGATCAGCCACACAGAGTAAGGAGGGCATGTCCAAGGGAGGGCAGTTTTTGGCAAAACAGGCATCGACAAATGCAGTCTCAATCTGTCATCTTCATTGTGGCTTGGGTGCAAGCTCCTGATCACATTTTCATGAAGGGGGAAGTCCCGGCTTCCCAAAAACCTCCTGTTAGTAGACATAGCCCTGCAACCATCTAAGGGTGTTTCTCTTCCCTGTGTCAGACCCCAGGATTTGTATGTCCAATATATGGCTCGAACCATTCACACCCAGGGCATATCTCCAATCGTGTAAACTCCCTTATATTCGGAGCCCACTCCCATGGGCACACATAAGGAGTTGAATCATCCTTTTACCTTCATACCCTGTTCCCTGTGGATTTCTCTTTGAGAGTAAGTTTGGGAATCTTTCTGCATTTTTCAATTAGTTTATTGATCTAATTGTTATACATGTTGATGGATTCTTTTTATTTTTTTTTCATTCGAGTATATTTGATTTATCATGTTTTGTTTCAGGTGACCAGCAAAGTGATTCAGCTATACATATACATGTATTTCGGCTTCACACTTGGCTTAGTTGTTGAACAATCACTCTGCATTGAAGGAAATTTGGGTTCAATTCCTGGGTAGGGAAGATATGCTCAGAGGGACATGACGAGCCTCTCCAGTATTCTTGCCTGGAGAAGCTCATGGACAGAGGAGCCTAGCAGGCTACAGTCCATAGGGCCACAAAGAGTAAGGCATATCTGAATCAACTGAGCTTGCACAGGCACACATCCATGTATCGATCACTTTACAAATTCTTTTTCCACTTATGTTGTTACAGAATTTCTAGCAAAGTTGCCTGTGGGTTTCTAGTAGGTTCTTGTTGGTTATCTATTTTGTATATAGTGGTGTCTATATATATGTTAATCCCCAACTTCCAATTCATCCCCCTCCCCAAATTTCCATTTGGTAACCATCAGCTTGGCTTCTATGTAGATGTATTTTTGATATTCTTTGGGGGAGGCAGTTTAATTGTTTGAAGTCATCCTACTTTTCTATTGTTGCTTTTGTTGCCTATGCTTTCGGTGTCACATACATAAAATCACTTCTAAGACCAATGTTTACAACTTCGCCAGGATGTTTTCTTCTGGTTGATTTATAGTTTCAGATCTTCCATTTAAATTTTTAATCAACTCTGAGTTTAGATTTTTATGTGGTATAAGGTAAGGGTCCTCTTTCACTCTTTTGCATTCAGATTTCTAGTTGCCCACGGCAGTTAATTGAAGACATGGTGAGGTCAAACTTAATCATGATCATCTCAAGGCAGTAATGAGTTACAAGCCTGTAGGAAAGGCACTTGAGTGAGGGACTTGGCCAGGAACATGTAAAGTTTGGGGATTCCCACTTGATTCCCGCTGATACTTGGATGTGATCCTGGGCAGATGCGTTCTGACCCTAGGCACATAGACTTGCTCTTGACCTCTGACAATCAAGAGAAGCCTCTGGGCCAGCAGGATTCTGCACTCATCATGAGTCCATGGGCACTGTTTTGGCTTTTGCATTTGGTGTCCTGCAAATGGGTGGTCTTAATACAAAGACATAGAGCTCCTCTTGACTACTGATAAAATAAGCTTCTCATGTAAGTTCCTTTGACTCCTAAAATACTCTACAGTTTACCGTTTTTACTGTATTTTCAAACAGATTCTTGGACATACTTCGCAGAGGAGAGTGATTCTCCTCCTTACAGTCTTAGACAATATAAATTTTGATAATATTTTATATCACCACACTGTTGATTTCTAATCCATTTACGTCTCTAGCATGCATTTCTGAGAAGACACATATTCAAAAATCTATCCTACAAACTGCATGTAAAGAACTGCAAGTGAATATAAAACGTGAAAATATTAATACACAAGAGAATGATTAAGAGCATTTCCTTGTGAAGTGACCATTAGGCTGGCCTAAGATGGTTGCTAGTTTCTGAGTAACAGAAGATAGGATGGACACAGGCATAGAGGAAAGTAGAAGGTCTTAGGGAAATCATTGTATCCAGTCAATAGAGGTTGTTATGGCCAGGCTAGAGGGGTCAGTTGGAATCTATTCATAGCGAACCTGTATAAGTGGATGTATAAAGAGTTTCTACTATTCTTTTTGAGTGCTAATGAGTAACCCCCCACCCCCATACAAGACAGCCTTTGCAATAGGACTTGTCATGTTTGAATCACAATATACTGTCCTTTCCAAGAGAGTACAGGCGTCTCATATTGATTTATTGATGCTGATCTAAATGGATATACCCTTTCTCAACTCATGACTTAGTGTTTATATTTTTCTCTTTTAACCGTAAGAGTCTTTGGATCCTTTTTAAACTCTATGCATCCTCAATTCTTTCTGCAAGGTGGCAGTATATCCATGGATATTAAAATATATACCAGCACAACTTTAGAGAAACAAGGCCCTTTAACCTCCACTTTTGGTCCACCTCAGGACATTCCTGATAGCTCAGTTGTGAAAGATTCTGCCTGCAAATCTGTAGACATCAGTTCAATTCCTGGGTAGGGAAGCTCTTCTGGAGAAGGGATAAGCTACCCACCCTAGCATTCTTTGGCTTCCCTTGTGGCTCAGCTGGTGAAGAATCCACCTTCAATGTGGGATGCCTGGGCTTTATCCCTGGTTTGGGAAGATCCCCTGGAGTAAGGAAAGGCTACACTCTGCAGTATTCCAGCCTGTAGAATTCCATGGACTGTATACTCCATGAGGTCACCAACCATCACACATGACTGAGCAACTATCACTTTCAGCTCTTCAGGCCTAGTAATCTGTTTCCTTCCTCTAATAGCAAGTATTTCAGTCAGTCCTACAAAAGGGCTTTAAAGTGGGATAGTGTTAAATGGTGATAATATATACAGAGCTGGAATCATAGCACCCACATATCAGGGCTCTCTGTCCATATCATCCTGGTAGCTGCTTATGTGACTAATTTTAAAAGGCAGGGTTCACAGTTCTCCCACTTCCTTTAAAAGGACAACAAACCCAGGGTCTCCTTCACTAGTAATGATTTTAAATCACATTCAGTGACTGACTTTGTATCATCCACTGTGTCTCTCAGGAGTTAAAGTGCCAGAAAGATTTAACTAGGGAGCTGCAGTCCTGAAAAAACATACCATAGCTTTGACTTAAAATCTGAGTCAGCTCTTTTGATGCTGATGGAGAAACTCTGTTTTAATTGTTTCTAAACTGTTTTCTGAAAACACACGGGATTCCTCTGGTAGAGATTCTGCCTTATATATCTCCATATTTGATTGACTACTCCTTGAAACTTTTCAAACACTTCAAAAGTAAAATTAACACCAAATTAAATATTCAATACTCTTCTTTTTAAACCATGAAAATTTGTAGAACTTGGACTAACAAAAGAGTTTATTGGGGAACAATGTATCACGTCTGTAGATATTTAGAAATACTAGGGGATGGCGATAAATATGAGACCAGGTTTTACACAGTCTAATATTAATACTTTTATCAAACGTCTCTGTCCTGACTGCTCTGGCTGTCCAGGGGTTAGGACTCCATGTTTTCATTAGAAGGGGAACCGGTTCAATCCCTGGTCAGGGAACTAAGATCCCACAAACTACATGGTGCCCCCCACCCAAAAACATTATCTGTGTGCTGTGATCCTGCTAGTCATCTGCACCAGGATTGGGCCACCTCCACTGCCCTGCCCTTCGGAACACAGTGCTCCCACAAATTTCTTAGGATAACAGTGGCCTAAATGATAATCAGTCCGATACCCCCAAACATTGTTTTCATCTTTGGCAGTGCTAATTGTGGGTTTTAGTTGTATCAGCATCATGTGCCTCCTGAGAACCTTTAGCTTACAGCGTAAGTGAATGATACAACAAAGCCCATTATGAAGTAAGTGGAAAGGAGGTGATTTCTGCCTGCCTCTCTCAGGGGAAGTATGACATTCAGCATCCACATGTGAAGCCCTTTTCCCATCTGGGTTCTTGCAATCTAGACCCTAATGTCACTTCACACCCCAAAAAATGGTAGGAACACCACACCACTACTCCTTACCGCTGAGATCAATTGTTAAGCAGGGTTATTCACCTTCAGTGCAGACTCCTGACCCAGTCGAGACCTCTATTCTCTGGCTAACTGAGGAACTGAGGGTCTGTTCCCTGAGCTCTTGGGACCCCACATCTCTCCCCATTCAGGTGCCCATCCCTTTGCTTCCTTCCCTCCCTTCGCATCAGAAAATTCACACACAAACAAATATCATCTTTTCACCATTTGATGTGTACTTTAATCTCAGCCATCAGTTCCCTATGTTAGTGTGAGTGTCAGTCTTTTCCTGGTTGTCCATGTCTAAGAAAGCAGACCTCTTGAGACACAATTCTAAACTGTCTGACCTTTTCTATTCAGTTCCTGGGTGCCCAGGTTGTACTTCTCCAGGGTCTCTCATTCTTGGGTGGCTGAGCTTCCCTTCTCTTTTGATTCTGCCTCTTTCTTTGACTCTGCCTCATATTTTGGTACCCTTTTAGGCTTTGATTCAGTTTCTTACGTGCACAGGAACAGAAAAAAACAGGCTAATATCACTGATGAACATAGATGCAAAAATCCTTAACAAAATTCTAGCAAGCCAAATCCAACAAATATTAAAAAGATCATACATCATGACCAAGTGGGCTTTATCCCAGGGATGCAAGGATTCTTCAGTATCCACAAATCAATCAAGGTAATACACCACATTAACTAATTGAAAAATAAAACCATAGGATTATCTCAATAGATGCAGAGAAAGCCTTTGACAAAATTCAACATCCATTTATGATAAAAAAAAAAAAAAACTCTCCAGAAAGCAGGAATAGAAAGAACATACCTCAACATAATATAAGCTACATATGACAAACCCACAGCAAACATTATCCTCAGTGGTGAAAAATTTAAAGCATTTCCTCTAAAGTCAGGAACAAGACAAGGGTGCCCACTTTCACCATTACTATTCAACATATTCTTGGAAGTTTTGGCCACAGCAATCAGAGCAGAAAAAGAAATAAAAGGAATCCACACTGGAAAAGAAGAAGTAAAACTCTCACTATTTGCAGATGACATGATCCTCTACATAGAAAACCCTAAAGACTCCACCAGAAAATTACTAGAACTAATCAATGATTAGAGTAAAGTTGCAGGAGATAAAATCAACACACAGAAATTCCTTGAATCCCTATACACTAATAATGAGAAAACAGAAAAAGAAATTAAGGAATCAATTCCATTCACCATTGCAACGGAAAGAATAAAACACTTAGGAATATATCCACCTAAAGAAACTAAAGACCTATATATAGAAAAGTATAAAACACTGCTGAAAGAAATCAAAGAGGACACTAATAGATGGAGAAATATACCATGTTCATGGAATGGAAGAATCAATATAGTGAATATGAGTATACTACCCAAAGCAATTTATAGATTCAATGCAATCCCCATCAAGCTACCAACAGTATTCTTCACAGAGCTAGAACAAATAATTTCACAATTTGTATGGAAATATGAAAAACCTCGATTAGCCAAAGCTATCTTGAGAAAGAAGAAGGGAATTGGAGGAATCAACCAACCTGACTGCAGGCTCTATTACAAAGCCACAGTTATCAAGACAGTATGGTACTGGCACAAAGACAGAAATATTGATCAATGGAACAAAATAGAAAGCCCAGAGATAAATCCACGCACATAGGGACACCTTATCTTTGACAAAGGATGCAAAAATATACAATGGATTTAGGACAATCTCTTTAACAAGTGGTGCTGGGAAAACTGGTCAACCACTTGTAAAAGAATGAAACTAGAACACTTTCTAACACCATACACAAAAATAAACTCAAAATGGATTAAAGGTCTGAACGTAAGTCCAGAAACTATAAAACTCCTAGTGGAGAACATAAGCAAAACACACTCCAACATACATCACACCAGGATCCTCTATGACCCACCTCCCAGAACATTGGAAATAAAAGCAAAAATAAACAAATGGGACCTAATTAAACTTAAAAGCTTCTGCACAACAAAGGAAACTATTAGCAAGGTGAAAAGGCAGCCTTCAGAATGGGAGAAAATAATAGGAAATGAAGCAACTGACAAACAACTAATCTCAAAAATATACAAGCAACCCCTACAGCTCAACTCCAGAAAAATAAATGACCCAATTAAAAAATGGGCCAAAGAACTAAATAGACATTTCTCCAAAGAAGACATACAGATGGCTAACAAACACATGAAAAGATGCACAACATCACTCATTATCAGAGAAATGCAAAACAAAGCCACTATGATGTACCATTCAGAATTGTCAGTCAGAATGGCTACGATCCAAAAGTCTACAAGCAATAAATGCTGGAGAGGGTGTGGAGAAAAGGGAACCCTCTTACACTGTTAGTGGGAATGCAAACTAGTACAGCCACTATGGAGAACAGTGTGGAGATTCCTTAAAAAAATTGAAATAGGACGGACTTATGATCCAGCAATCCCACTGCTGGGCATACACACTGAGGACACCAGAAGGGAAAGAGAGACGTGTACCCCAATATTCATCACAGCACTGTTTATAACAGCCAGGACATGGAAGCAACCTAGATGTCCATCAACAGATGAATGGATAAGAAAGCTGTGGTACATATATGCAATGAAGTATTACTCAGCCATTAAAAAGAATACATTTGAATCAGTTCTAATGAGGTGGATGAAACTGGAGCCTATTATACACAGTGAAGTAAGCCAGAAAGAAACACAACAGTATAGTATACTAATGCATATAAATGGAATTTAGAAAGATGGTAACAATAAACCTGTGTATGAGATAGCAAAAGAGACACTGATGTATAGATCAGTCTAATGGACTCTGTGGGAGAGGAAGAGGGTGGGGAGATTTGGGAGAATGGCATTGAAATATGTATAATATCATGTATGAAACGAGTCGCCAGTCCAGGTTCGATACACAATACTGGATGCTTGGTGCTGGTGCAGTGGGACGACTCAGAGGGAGGGAATGGGGAGGGAGGAGGGAGGAGGCTTCAGGATGGGGAGCACAGGTATACATGTGGCGGATTCATTTTGATGTTTGGCAAAACTAATACAATATTGTAAAGTTTAAAAATAAAATAAAATAAAGTTTAAACCACACTGGACCCAACATATCCTTATGGACCAGAGCAGCATGAGCACAGCCATTAGCAGGTAGCCATTGCTTTGCCATATTACTCCACATCCTGTTACTAAGCAACAGGTCTTGCCCAGCAATTGGACAGTGCATTGCTCGGTCCTGCCAATAAGCAAACAACTATCAGTGAGATACCTACTGGTACTTCTTCTGCACAGCTATTGGTCAGCTCCACATTGGTCCCTACCTGATGATAACTGTCAATGAGTTATCATCAGGTAGGGCCACTGGGGAAGTGATCCAGTTAAGAGACAATGGTGCATTGGCCATCTGACTTTTGTCTTTGGGCATCTTACTTTTTTTATTTTATTTCTTTTTAATCGGGAATGTATTTCTGATAGATGGAGCAAGTTAAGTTTCCCTACTCAATATGAGAGTTGAAGTGTCCCCAACAATATTAGTGGAGGAGACATTTATGACTTTCTTGGCTCTGATGTGTAGTTTTATGGAGACTGTGTATAGACCTTGGGGCAACAGACTGAGGATTCACCAAGTCCTGGGGTCTCTAAAGCTCATTGGAGTAGCAAAAACATCCAACCTGTTTTTAATTACCTTTTTCCATGTTAAGTGCTTGTTCTTAAGTTCCTTAAGACCCTCAAGAACTCCCACTAGGAAGAGGGTGGTTGAAAGACGAAATGACTAGACGACTCTGAGGAACAGATATGGAGGGAAAAGTGTTTGATAGAGGTTCATACAGGGATGGAGGAGGCAGAAGTGTTGAAGGGGGACATATAATTAAAGAATAAAGGGCACTGAAGGAAAGTCTGAGGGTCATGAGAAGAAACTCCATGCCCCTAAATCATCACTCCCCAGAGTCAGACACACAGAGGTCTCAGGGGTGAGAAAGTTGTATCATGACTTCCCTCGGCACCCACTAACCCATGTTGATGGGCAGAGTGGTACATTGTGATGTCTAAGACCCCAAAGCCACCATTGGCTGGGGGAGTGCCTAGCTGACCAATCAGATTGAAGGGTGTGTCTCCTTATTGTTCTGAGAAGGTATATATAGGGAGGTCAGAGGCAGAGATTCTGGATTATGCCATGTCATGCTATCATCATAAGGTAACCAGGAAGCCACAGCAGCCAAGAAGAGTTCCAATGCAGTATCCTACAAGGGTGAAAGGACGAAAGAAGACCCTTTGTCCACAGAGATACAGAGGCAGTGTGAACTTAAGATGATTCCCTCTATGCTCCCAACTTTCTCCATTGACTTTGCTGCCCAGGACTTCTACACTGCCCTTGCCTGCCACAAAAGCCCTCATCAGCCCCCATCCCTTTTCATGAAATCTCCCTTTAAACTCAGATGTTATACCCTTTCAACAAATCTAATACCCTTCTCTTGTCTTTCAAGGCATGCAATATGAACATGAGGGTCAGATGACCTCTAAAAGGAAACTTGAAAAAGAAAATCCGATCATATGCCACTCAGTCGAAGAAGGTGAAGAAAACAAGAAAACCAAACTGATTTTTCTGTTCCTCTGCACGTAAGAAACTGAATCAAAGCCGAAAAGGGTGCCAAAATATGAGGCAGAATCAAAGTAGGAGGCAGAATCAAAAGAGAAGGTAAGCTCAGCCACCACAGAATAAGAGACCCTGGAGAAGTACAAGCTGGGCAGCCAGTAACTGAATAGAAGGTCAGACATTTAGAATTGTGTCTCCAGACGTCTGCTTTCTTATAAATGGCCAACCAGGAAAAGACTTACTCTCACACTAACATAGGAAACTGATGGCTGCGGTTAAAATACACATCAAATGGTAAAAAGATGATATTTGTGTGTGTGTGAATTTTTTGATGGGAAGGGAGGGAAGGAAGATAAGAGGTGGGCACCTGATTGGGGAGGGATATGAGGTCCCAAGAGCTGAGGGAACAGACCCTCAGGTCCCCAGGTAGCCAGAGATTACAGGTCTCGACTGGGTCAGGAATCTGCACTGAAGGTGAATAACCCTGCTTAACAATCGATCTCAGCGTCTAGGAGTAGTGGTGCGGTGTTCCTGCCATTCTTTGGGGTGTGGAGTGACATTAGAGTCTAGATTGCCAGAACCCAGATGGGAAGAGTCCTTCACATGGGGATTGTGAATGTCATAGTTACCCTGAGTAAGGCAGGTAGAAATCACGTCCTGGCCACTTGTGTCATAACGGGCTCTGTTGCATCATTCACCTATGCTATAAGCTAAAGGTGCTCAGGAGGCACAAAATGCTGATAAAACTAACCCTCAATTAGCACTCCCAAAGGTTAAAATAATGTTTGGAGGGATCAGACCAAATATCAATTAGGCCACTGTTGTCCTAAGAAATTTCTGGAAGCAGTGTGTTCCCAATGGCAGGGCAGTGGACGTAGCCTAATCCTGGTGCAGATGACTAACGGGATCACGACACACAGATGTTTTTCAGTGAGGGGCACCATGAAGTTTGTGGGATTTTAGTTTCCTGACCAGGGATTGAACCGGTCCTGCTTCTAGTGAAAGCATGGAGTCATAACCACTGGACAGCCAGAGAAGTCAGGACAGAGACTTTTGATAAAAGCATTAATATAAAACTAGGTAAAAGCTGGTCTTATACCTATCACCATCCCTTAGTATTTCTAAATAACTAACGTCGTAAAATATTCTTCCCCTATATACTCTTTTGTTATTCCACATTCTACAAGTTTTCATGGTTTAAAAAGAAGAGTATTGAATATTTAATTTGGTGTAACTTTAATTATGAAGTGTTTGAAGAGTTTCAAGGAGTAGTCAATCAAATATGGAGATATATAACGCAGAGTCTCTATTAAAGGAATCCCATGTGTTTTCAGAGAACATTTTAGAAACAATTAAAACAGAGTTTCACCATCAGCATCAAAAGAGTTGAGTTCAGATTTTAAGTCAATGCTATGTTATCTTTTATCTGGACTGCAGTTCCCTAGTTAAATCCTTCTGGCACTTTAACTCCTGAGAGACACAGTTGATGATTCAAAGTCAGTCACTGAATGTGATGTAAAATCATTAAGAGTGAAGGAGACCCAGGGATTGTTGTCCTTTCAAAGGAAGTGGGAGAACTATAAACTCTGCCTGTGAAAATTAGTCAGGTAAGCAACTACCAGGATGATATGGACAGAGAGCCCTGATAAGTGGGTGCTGTGATTCCAGATCTGTATATATTATCACCATTTAACACTATCACACTTTAATGCCCTGCTGTAGGACTGACTGAAATACTTGCTGTTAGGGAAAGGTAACAGATTACAAGGCCTGAAGAGCTGAAATGAAAGTTGTTCAGTTGTGTCCAACTGTTGGTGACCCCATGGACTATACAGTCCATGGAATTCTCCAGGCCAGAATACTGGAGTGAGTAACCTTTCCTTAATCCATGGGATCTTCCCAACCCAGGGATCAAGCCCAGGCATCCCACATGAAGGCGAATTCTTCACCAACTTTGCCACAAGGGAAGCCAAAGAATGCTAGGGTGGGTAGCTTATTGCTTCTCCAGCAGAGCTTCCCTTCGCAGGAATTGAACTGATGTCTACAGCTTTGCAGGCAGAATATTTCCCAACTGAGCTATAAGGAAAGTCCTGAGGTGGACCAAAAGTGGAGGTTAGAGGGCCTTGTTTCCGTAAAGTAGCACTGGTATATATTTTAATATCCGTGGATATACTGCCACCTTCCAGAAAGAATTGAGGATGCATAGAGTTTAAAAAGGATCCAAAGTCTCTTAGGGTTAAAAGAGAAAAATGTAAACACTAAGTCATGGGTTGATAAAGGGTACATCCATTTAGATCAACGAGAATTAAACAATATCAGATGTCTGTAGCTCTCCTGGAAAAGAACAGTATATTGTAGTTCAAACATGAAAAGTCCTATTGCAAATGCTGTGTTGTATATGGGGGTGGGGGGTTTGCTCATTAGCACTCACAAAGAGTAGTAGAAACTCTTTATACTTCCACTTATACAGGTTTGCTATGAATAAATTCCAACTGACCGGTCTAGCTGTGTCCATAACAACCTCTATTGCCTTATACAATGATTTCCCTAAGACCTCCTTTCCTCTATGCCTGTGTCCATCCTACCATCTGTGACTCAGAAACTAGCAACCATCTGAGGCTAGCCGAATGGTCACCTCCCAAGGAAATGTTCTTAATCATTCTCTTGTGTATTAATATTTTCACATTCTCTAATCACTTGCAATTCGTTACATGCAGTTTGTAGGATAGGTTTTGAAGTATGTATTTTATGAGAAATGCATGTCAGAGAGGTAAAGAGAATAGAAATCAACAGGGTGGTGATATAAAATATTATCAGAAGTTGGATTATCTAAGACTGTAAGGGAGAGAATCACTCTCTTCTGCCAAGTATGTCCAAGAATCTGCTTGAAAATATAGTAAAAACCATAAACTAGAAAGTGGATCAGAAGTCAATGGAACTTAAATGAGAAGCTTATTTTATCAGTAGTCAAGAGGAGCTCTATGTCTTTGTATTAAGAAAACCCATTTGCATGTTACCAAATGCAAAAGCCAAAACAGTGCCCATGGACTCATGATGAGTGCAGAATCCTGCTGGCCCAGAGGCTTCTCTTGATTGTCAGAGGTCAAGAGCAAGTCTATGTGCCTAGGGTCAGAAAGCATCTGCCCAGGATCACATCCACGTATCAGCGGGAATCAAGTGGGAGTCCCCAAAATTTACATACTCCTTGCCAAGTTTCTCACTCCAGTGCCTTTCCTACAGGCTTGTCACTCTTTACTGCCTTGAGATGATCATGATTAAGTTTCACCTCACCATCTCTTCAATTAACTGCCATGGGCAACTAGAAATCAGAATGCTAAAGATTGAAATAGGACCCTTACCTTAAATCACATAAAAAACTAAACTCAGAGTTGATTAAAGATTTAAATGCAAGATCTGAAACTATAAATGAAATAGAAGAAAACATCCTGGAGAAGCTGTAAACATTCGTCTTAGAAGTGATTTTAGGTATGTGAAACCGAAAGCTTAGGCAACAAAAGCAGAAATAGAAAAGTAGGACGACTTCAAAGGACTAAACTGCCTCCCCCAAAAAACATTAAAAACACATCTACATAGAAGCAAAGCTGATGGTTACCAAATTCCAAGTTGGGGCAGGGGAAGGAATTGGGAGTTGGGGATTAACATATATATAGACACCACTATATATAACATAGATAACCAACAAAGGCCTACTACAAAACCACAGGCAAGTCTGCTAGAAATTCTGTAACAACATAAATGAAGAAAGAATTTGTAAAGGAATAGATATATGGATGTGTGCCTGTGCAAGCTCAGGTGATTCTTATGTGCCCTACTCTTTGTGAACCTATGGAGTGTAGCCTGCTAGGCTCCTCTGTCCATGAAATTCTCCAGGCAAGAATCCTGGAGAGGCTCGTCATGTCCCTCTGAGCATATCTTCCCAACCCAGGGATTGAACCCAAATCTCATTCATTGTAAGGTGATTCTTTAACAACTGAGCCAAATGCAAAGCCCAAATAGATGTATATGTAAAGCTGAATCATTTTGCTGTACACCTGAAACACAACATGGTAAATCAAATATACTCGAATGAAAAATAAATAAATAAAAAAAAAATCCATCAACATGTAGAACAATTAGCTCAAAAAACTAGTCGGAAAATGCACAAACATTCCCAAACGTACTCTCAAAGAAAGATGCACATGGAACAGGGTATGAAGAGAAAAGGATGACCCAAGTTCTGACGTGTGCCCATGGGAGAGGACTCAGAATATAAGGGAGATTACACGGTTATAGATATGCCCTGGGTGTGAGTGGTTCGAGCCATATATTGGACACACAAGTCCTGGGTCTGACACAGGGAAGAGAAACACCCTTATACGGTTGCAGGGCTCTGTGGACTAACAGGATGTCTGTGGGAACCCGGACTCCCCCCTCCAGGAGCATGTGCTCAGGGGCTTGCTCCCAAGCCACATTGAAGAGGACAGATTGAGAACGCATTTGTGGATGCCAGTTTTCCCATCAACTGTCCACCCTTACTCATGCCCTGCTTAGTCCGCGAGGACGATCTGCACTGGAGCAGGGGCTGCCATGACCAGGCAGACAGCTGGAATGTGGGAAACAGAGGTGCATCTGGCCCAGGGCAGCATGTGGGTCGAAGAGCCGGGTCATGCTCACGGAGGGCACTTACATAGGCAGAGTATCAGGAGAAATCCTGGTCTCTGATGGAGGCCAGACTGCCACAGCAGATGACCCAGTATGTATCCAGAGCACATGAGGGCCTCACCTGCCCAATAGCACCCTCTTAAACAGGACAGGTAGAGCAGAAGCTGGTGGAAGTGATCAGCCTTAAGGAACCAAGAGGTCTCAGACCAGAAGGTATGCTTAAGCAGGGCAGGAGACGCTACTGATGGTGATGGCACAGATGACACGTTGGAGGTAGCCTGGATCTCTGTAAGTAGCCAGCCTGGAGATTTGGTCCTTTTGTTATTTTTCTAACCAGAACACGTTCCTCTTGGTCCTCTGTGGCAAGGGTTGCAGTGATGGGAGAGTGGAGCGTACATACTTGAGGGAACACATCCATATCTGGCCTGACATTCAGGGCTTCTGCTCCATAAACTTGGGATCCCACCCTGCCCACAATAGGACAGTGAAAGACACTGAGGAAAAGGAAGTCTCTGCCTCACATCTGGCTTCAGACGTGGTACCACTGAACTTCCCATCACTAGGTGCTGGCACACCCTAAGAAAACATGTGACATGTGGCCATCAAATCCAGCCCCACCCCCCCCACCCCCCGCTGACTATGGTACAGACTGTACAGTGATGGTCCCCCAAAAGATGACCCCTTCAAGACCATAATAGATAATTGATGCCCTTAAATTAAGAGAGGAAGAGACTATGGGAAGACAGAAGGACTGGTCTCCACTGAAAGACTGAGAGGAAGTCAGTTCAGTTTGTCAGTCGTGTCTGATTCTTTGTGACACCATGATCCGCAGCACACCAGGCCTCCCTGTCCATCACCAACTTGCGGAGTCCACCCAAACCTATGTCCACTGAGTTGGTGATGCCATCTAACCATCTCTTCCTCTGTTGTCCCCTTCTCCTCCTGCCGTCAATATTTCCCAGCATCAGGGTCTTTACCAATGAGTCAGCTCTTTGCATCAGGTGGCCAAAATATTGGAGTTTCAGTTTCAACATCACTCTTTCCAATGAACATTCAGGACTGATATCCTTTAGGAGAGACTGGTTGGATCTCCTTGCAGTCCAAGGAATTCTCAAGAGTCTTCTCCAACACCACAGTTCAAAAGGATCAATTCTTTGGCGCTCAGCTTTTTTATAATTCAACTCTCAATCCATACCTGACCACTGGAAATACCAGGGCCTTGATTAGACATACCTTTATTGCCAAAGTCATGTCTCTATTTTTTATTTTTAATATAAATTTATTTAATTTAATGGGAGGTTAATTACTTTACATATGGTATTAGTTTTTCCATACTTCAACATGAACCTGCCACAGTTGTACATGTGTTCTCCATTCTGTACCCCCCTCCCACCACCCTCCCCGTACCATACCTCTGGGTCATCCCAGTGCACCAGCCCCAAGCGTCCTGTATCATGCATTGAAACTGGACTGGCGATTCTTTTCTTATATGATATTGTACATGTTTCAATGCCATTCTCCCAAATCACCCCACCCTCTCCCACAGAGTCTCTGCTTTTTAATATGCTGTCTAGGCTAGTCATAACAATACTTCCGCGGAGGAAGCTTCCTTTAATTTCATGGCTGCAGTCACCATCTGCAGAGGTTTTGGAGCCCAGAAAAATAAACTCAGCCACTGTTTCCACTGTTGCCACATCTACTTCCCATGAAGTGATGGGACCAGAGTGCATGATCTTTGCTTTCTGAATGTTGAGCTTTAAGCCAACTTTTTCACTCTCTTCTTTCACTTTCATCAAGAGGCTCTTTAGTTCTTCTTCACTTTCTGCCATAACGGTGGTGTCATCTGCATATCTGAGCTTATTGATACTTCTCCCGGCAATTTTGATGCCAGTTTGTGCTTCCTCCAGCCCAGCGTTTCTCATGATGCACTCTGCATATAAATTAAATAAGTGAAGTGACAATATACACCCTTGATGTACTCTTTTTCTTTCTTGGAACCAGTGTGTTGTTCCTTGTCCATTTCTAGCTGTTGCTTCCTGACCTGCATAGAGGTTTCTAAAGAGGCAAGACAGATGGTCTGGTATTCCCATCTCTTTCAGAATTTTCCACCGTTTACTGTCATCCACACAGTCAAAGGCTTTGGCATAGTCAATAAAGCAGAAATAGACATTTTTATGGAAAACTCTCTTGCTTTTTCCATGCTCCAGCGGATTTTGGCAATTTGATCTCTGATTCCTCTGCCTTTTTTTTTTATTTTATTTTATTTTTAAACTTTCATAATTGTATTAGTTTTGCCAAATATCAAAATGAATCCACCACAGGTATACATGTGTTCCCCATCCTGAACTCTCCTCCCTCCTCCCTCCCCATTCCATCCCTCTGGGTCATCCCTGTGCACCAGCCCCAAGCATCCAGTATCGTGCATCGAACCTGGACTGGCAACTCGTTTCATACATGATATTTTACCTGTTTCAATGCCATTCTCCCAAATCTTCCCACCCTCTCCCTCTCTCACAGAGTCCATAGGACTGTTCTATACATCAGTGTCCCTTTTGCTGTCTCGTACACTGGGTTATTGTTACCATCTTTCTAAATTCCATATATATGTGTTAGTATACTGTATTGGTGTTTTTCTTTCTGGCTTACTTCACTCTGTATAATAGGCTCCAGTTTCATCCACCTCATTAGAACTGATTCAAATGTATTATTTTTAATGGCTGAGTAATACTCCATTGTGTATATGTACCTCTGCCTTTTCTATAACCAGCTTGAAACTCTGGAATTTCATGATTCACATATTGCTGATGCCTGCTTTGGAGAATTTTAAGAATTACTCTACTGGCATGTGAGATGAGTGCAATTGTGTGGTAGTTTGAGCATTTTTTGGGTTTGCCTTTCTTGGGGATTGGAGTGAAAACTGACTTTTTCCAGTCCCATGGCCACTGCTGAGTTTTCCAAATTAGCTTGCATATTGAGTTCAGCACTTTCACTGCATCATCTTTCAGGATTTGAAATAGCTCAATTGGAATTTCATCACCTCCACTAGCTTTGTTCCTAGTGATGCTTCTAAGGCCCACTTGACTTCACATTCCAAGATGTCTGGCCCTAGGTGTGCGATCACAAAATCATGATTATCTGGGTCATGAAGATTTTTTTTTTTTTTTGTAGAATTCTTCTGGGTACTCTTAGCCCCTCTTCTTAATATCTTCTTCTTCTATTAGGTCCATACCATTTCTGTCCTTTATCAAGCCCATCTTTGCATGAAATGCTCCCTTGCTATCTCGAATTTTCTTGAAGAGATGTCTAGTCTTTCCCATTCCATTGTTTTCTTCTATTTCTTTTTTTTTTTTTCTTTCCATATGTTTTTATTTTTAATTTTATTTTATTTTGAAGATTTACAATATTGTATTACTTTTGCCAAACATCGAAATGAATCTGCCACAGGTATACCCGTATTCCCCATCCTGAACCCTCCTCCCACCTCCCTCCCCATACCCTCCCTCTGTGTCCTCCCAGTGCACCAGCCCCAAGCAACCAGTATCGTGCATAGAACCTGGACTGGTGATTTCTTTGCATTGATCACTGAGGAAGGCTTTCTTATCTCTTCTTGCTATTCTTTGGAACTCTGCATTCAGATGCTTATATCTTTTCTTTTCTCCTGTACTTTTTGCTTCTCTTCTTTTCACAACTATTTGTAAGGCCTCCCCAGACAGCCCTTTTGCTTTTTGGCATTTCTTTTCCATGGGGATGGTCTTGATCCCTGTCTCCTGTACAATGTCATGAACCTGTGTCCATAGTTTATCAGGCACTGTATTTCTCCAGTCTAATCCCTTAAATCTATTTCTCACTTCCACTGTATAATCATAAAGGATTAGATTTATGTCATACCTGAATATTCTAGTGGTTTTCCCTACTTCCTTCAATTTACATCTGCATTTGGCAATAAGGAGCTCATGATCTGAGACACAGTCAGCTCCCAGTCTTGTTTTGCTGAGTGTTCAGAGCTTCTCCATCTTTGGCTGCAAACGATATAATCAATCTGATTTCTGTGTTGACCATCTGGTGATGTCCATTTGTAGGGTCTTTTCTTGTGTTGTTGAAAGAGGGTGTTTGCTATGACCAGTGGGTTCTCTTTGCAAAACTCTTTTAGCCTTTTCCCTGATTCAATCCATACTCCAGAGCCAAATTTTCCTGTTACTCCAGGTGTTTCTTGACTTCCTACTTTTGCATTCCAGTCCACTAAAATGCAAAGGACATCTTTTTTGGAGGTTAGTTCTAAAAGGTCTTTTCAGTCTTCATAGAACCGTTCAATTTCAGCTTCTTCTTCATTACTTGTTGGTGCATAGACTTGGATTACTGTGATATGGAATGGTTTGCCTTCGAAAAGAACAGAGAGCATTCTATAGTTTTTGAGATTGCATCCAGCTACTGCATTTTGGACTCTTGTGTTGACCATGAAGGCTACTCCATTTCTTCTGAGGGATTCCTGCCCACCATAGTAGATATAATGGTCATCTGAGTTAAATTGACCCATTCCAATCCATTTTAGTTCACTGATTCTTAGAATTTTGATATTCACTCTTGTCATCTCCTGTTTGACCACTTCCAATTTGCCTTGATTCATGGACTTAACATTCCAGGTTCCTATGCTATATTGCTCTTTATAGCATTGGACCTTTCTTCTGTCACCAGTCACATCCACAACTGGGTATTTTTTTTTGCTTGGGCTCAATTCCTTCATTCTTTTTGGAGTTATTTCTCCACTTATCTCCAATAGCATAAGGGGCACCTACTGACCTGGAGAGTTCCTCTTTCAGTATCCAATCATTTTGCCTTTTCATACTGTTCTTGCGGATTTCAAGGCAAGAATACTGAAGTGGATTGCCCTTCCCTTCTCCAGTGGACCACATTCTGTCAGACTTCTCCACCATTACCTGCCCAACTTGGGAGGCCCCACAAGGCCTGGCTAAGTTTCATTGAGTTTGACAAGTCTGTGGTTCTAGTGTGATTAGATTGACTAGATTTCTGTGATTATGGTTTCAGTGTGTCTTCCCTCTAATGACGTCTTGCAACACGTACCGCCTAACGTGGGTTTTTCTTACCTTGGACATGGGTTATGTCTTGAAGGCTGCTCCAGCAAAGCACAACCACTGCTCCTTACCTTGGACTAGGTATATCTCCTCACTGACACCACTCCTGAACTTGAACGTGGAGTAGCTCCTCTAGCCCCTCCTGTGCCCATGCAGCCTCCACTCCATGGACGTGTGGTATCAGTCCTGATTATTCACTAGAAGGACTGACGCTGAAGCTGCAACTCCAGTACTTTGTCCACCTGATGCAAAGAACTGCCTCATTGGGAAAGATCCTGATGCTAGAAAGGAATGAAGGCCAAGGAGAAGGGGATGAGAGAGGATGAGATGGTTGGATTCCATTGGGGATTCCATACACTTGAGTTTCAACTAGCTCTGGGAGTTGGTGATGGACAAGGAATCCTGGTGTGCTGCAGTCCCTTGGGTTGCACAGAGTCGGACACAACTGAACAAATGAAATGTACTGATTGCAATAGGGAGAATGCTTTGAACACAAGCTCTTAACGTGTCTCAAATTGGAACAGAAAATGATATTTCATTAATATGGAAGATAAGGAGGGTGCACAGCAACTATGTGTGTGTGTGTGTGTGTGTGTGAGAGAGAGAGAGAGAGATGGGGAAAGAGGTGGGGATGGATGAAAGGACAGCATGATGGAGCAGTTTGACAGGAAGTGTTTCTATCTGTAGTAAGCTGATTCTTCGAAGACGCTGTTAAAGGAGTCTGAAAAGTCTGACTGTTAGTGCTTGCTCATTCGTGGGAGAAAGCTGAAATTCAGAGGAGAGAAGCATGGCTAAAGTTTAGCCAAGCCTAATCAGTGGGTATATTATGGATGACGGTGAGCACTTGACCAGTCTCTGCCGTGGTTTAAGAGAGGCCAAGTCAGCCCTTCAACAGTATGGTTGTTATCAAAATTTCAAATCCATGTGCTTGGGGCTGAATGAGGCCCATCAAAACTAAATGTTAGAGTTTGGAACAGGGAAAGGTTTATTACAGATTCATCCAAGGATATGGGTGGCTCTTACCCTAAGAAGCAAAAGGTACTGAACATTTTCAGTTAAGTACATTTAAAAGCAAATGATAGAGAGTGTTGTGGTAAGTTGTTACACACTTATGGTGTCTCATTATTTGTGCTTAAAGTTAGGTCATGGTCAGGTAATAATGTTCCTATATAGTTGTACCAAATGAATGATATTTTCTGTCATTCTTGCCCTCTCAAGAGAGGGCAATGTGTCAAGACACAATTTTCATCTTGAAATGTCCCATCCTTGATAAGCAGAAACAGATCTCATTTGGCAGCTCCTTCAGGGCAAGGTTCCCACAATCTGCCGACCTCTCATCCTTGATGGAGCCAGGCACCCAACCCAAAAGGTCCTGTCTCCTCAGGCGGTCCAAGTGAGGAGACCAGTTCTCAGAGACTGAGGACCAAGTAGATTGCCACTGCTAGTAGGCTGCAGAGACAGGGATGTGGGAGAGGTTCACTGCTCCTCAAGACCTTGGCCAAGGCTACTGGAGGGCCTTAGTGTGGGCTCTGGAGCACTACAGGATTTCTTACCAGTCTATTACCTTGGACCTCCGGCTCACCCACTTACCCAAGGCTGAATGATCTCCGGGTCCTCCAAAAGAATGCCTTAATCTGCCTCTTCTCTCACTTTCCAGCTGATGACCACCACACCACCCTTCTTAAATCACTTCCCCAATACTCCCTTCTTGACAGTAACTGGGGGGCAGGGCCCAATGTGGTGCTGATCAATAGCTGAGCAGGACAACGAATGGTCACTCACTGCCAATTGGTTGCTTGTGAATGGGGCCATCTGAGGCACCAAGCAAGCCTGAGCTACACCTGTTGCCTAGGAACAGGGTGGGTTGAAATGAAGCATATCAATGGCTAACTGCATAGGGCTGTGCTCACTCTGCTCTGTTACATTGTGAATAGAATAAGAATCACTGTGAGGTAAAGGTTTGTCAAAGTAGTTCTCAAGCTGGGCTGGCTTTGACCTTCTTTTTGGCTTTGAAATATTAGCTATAATATATGTGGCACATGCAATCATGTGACAGCTGTTGGAGGGGCATATAGATAAGCACTGCTGCCTGGCATGCCTGGGAATACAATGAAAAGAATGATGTACAAAAGGTAAACAAGCATGTGAAATCAAAATCTGTGATGGGAAAAGAGTCAATCACAAAGACTAAAGCACACTGGACCCAACGTATCTTTATGGAACAGAGCAGCATGAGCACAGCCATTAGCAGGTAGCCTTTGCTTTGGAGTATTACTCCACATACTGTTACAAAGCAACAGGTTTTGCCCAGCAATTGGACAGCGCATCACTCTGCCCTGCCAATAAGCAACCAACTATCAGTGAGATACCTACTGGTACTTCTGCTCAGCTATTGGTCAGCTCCACATTGGGTCCTACCTGATGATAAGTGTTAATCAGTTATCATCAGGTAGGGCCACTGGGGAAGTGATTCCGTTAAGAGACAGTGGGGAAGTGATTCATTTAAGAGACAGGGGTGCATTGGTCATCTGAAATTTGCCTTTGGGTAACTTATTATTATTATTTTTTTAATCGGGAATGTATTTCTGGTAGATGGGGAAAGTTGAGTTTCCCTATCCAATATAAGTGTTGAAGTGTCCCCAAAAATATTATTGGAGGAGACATTTATGTCTTTCTTGTCTCTGATGTGTAATTTTATGGAGACGATGTATAGCCCTTGGGGCAACAGACTGAGGATTTACCAAGTCTTGGGGTGTCTAATGTTCATTGGAGTAGCAAAAACATCCAACCTGTTCTTAATTACCTTTTTCCATGTTAAGTGCTTGTTCTTAAAGTCATTAAGCCCCTCACAAACCCCCACTAGGAAGAGGGTGGTCAAAAGTTGAAATGACTAGACAACTCTGAGGAACAGATTTGGAGTCAAAAGATTTTGGTAGAGGTTCATAAAGGGATGGAACAGGCAGGAGTGTTGAAAGGGGACATATAAGTCAAAGAATAAAGGGCACTGAAGGAAAATCTGAGGGTCATGAGAAGAAACACTATGCCCCTGAATCACCACTCCCCAGAATCAGACACACAGAGGTGTCAGGGGTGAGAAAGATGTATCATGGCCACCCTCAGCACCCACTAACACATGTTGATGGGCACAGTGGTACATTGTGATGTCTAAGACCCCAAAGCCAACATTAGCTGGGGGAGTGCCTAGCTGACCAATCAGATTGAAGGGTGTGGCTCCTCATTGTTCTAAGAAGGGAGGTCAGAGGCAGAGATTTGTGTTAGGCCATTTCCTGCTATCATTATAAGGTAACCAGGAAGCCACGGAGCCAAGTAGAGTTCCAATACAGTGTGCTTAAAGGGTGAAAGGACAAAAGAAGACCCTTTGTCCACAGGGATACAGAGGTAGTGTGCAGGTAAGATGATTCCACCTATGCTGCACATGTTCTCCATTTACTTTGCTGCCCAAGAACTCTACACTGCCCTTGCCTGCCACAAAAGCCCTCATAGCCCACATCCCTTTTCATGAAATCTCGCCTCCAACTCAGATGTTATAACCTTTCCTCAAAACTAATACCATTCTCTTGTCTTTCAAGGCACGGAATATGACCATGAGGGACATAAACTCTAAAGTGAACCTTGAGATAGAAAATCCGATCATATGCCACTCAGTGGAAGAAGGTGAAGAAAACAAGAAATCCAAACTGTTTTTTCTATTCCTGTGCATGTAAGAAACTGAATCAAAGCCGAGAAGGGTACAAAAATATGAGGCAGAGTTAAAGAAGGAGTCAGAATCAAAAGAGAAGGTAAGCTCAGCCACCCAAGAATGAGAGACCCTGGAGAAGTACGACCTGGGTAGCCAGAAACTGAACAGAAAAGGTCAGACAGTTTAGAATTTTGTCTCCAGGGGTCTGCTTTCTTAGAAATGGCCAACCAGGAACAGACTTACTCTCACACTAACATAGTAAACTGATCGCTGTGAGTAAAATACACATCAAATGGTGAAAATATGATATTTGTGTGTGTGTGAGTTTTCTGATGGGAAAGGAGGAAAGGAAGCAAAGAGGTAGGCACCTGAGTGGGGAGGGATGTGGGGTCCCAAGAGCTGAGGGAATAGACTCTCAGGTACCCAGGTAGCCAGAGAGTAGAGGTCTCGACTGGGTCAGGAGTCTGCACTGAAGGTGAATAACCCTGCTTAACAATTGATCTCAGCAGCAAGGAGTAGTGGTGCGGTGTTCATTCCATTCTTAGGGGTGTGGAGTGACATTCGGGTCTAGATTTCCAGAACCCAGATGGGAAGAGGGCTTCCCATGGGAATGGTGAATGTCATACTTCCCCTGAGTTAGGCAGGCAGAAATCACCTCCAGGCCACTTACGTCATAATGGGCTTTGTTGCATCACTCAACTATGCTGTCAGCTAAAGGTACTCAGGAGGCACAAAATGCTGATACAACTAAAACCCACAATGAGCACTCCCAAAGATTAAAATAATGTTTGGAGTGATCAGACCAAATATCAATTAGGCCACTGTTATCCTAAGAAATTTGTGGGAGCAGTGTGTTCCAAAGGGGAGGGCAGTGGAGGTGGCCAAATCCTGGTGCACATGACTAACAGGATCGCGACACACAGATATTGTTTTTGGGTGGGGGGCACCATCCAGGTTGTGGGACCTTAGTTCCCTGACCAGGGATTGAACCGGTTCCCCTTCTAGTGAAAGCATGGAATCCTAACCACTGGACAGCCAGAGAAGCCAGGACAGAGACTTTTGATAAAAGTATTAAGATTAGAATGTAAAACTGGTCTTATATTTATCACCATCATCTAGAATTTCTAAATAAGTACAGTCGTAAAATATTCTTCTCCCATAAACTCTCCAATAAACTCTGTTCAATTTCTACAAGTTTTCGTGGTTTAAAAAGAGTATCAAATATTTAATTTGGTATTTAACTTAATTTTCAAGTGTTTGAAGAGTTTCAAGCAGTAATCAATCAAATTCAGAGATATATAAGGCAGAGTCTCTACCAGAGGAATCCCGTGTGTTTTCAGAAAACATTTTAGAAATAATTAAAACAGAGTTTCAGCATCAGCATCAAAAGAGCTGAGATCAGATTTTAAGTCAATGTTAAGGTATTTTTCATCTGGACCGCAACTCCCTAGTTAAATCTTTCTGGCACTTTAACTCCTGAGAGACACAGTGGATGATTCAAAGTCAGTCATTGAATGTGATTTAAAAACATAAATAGTGAAGGAGACCCTGAGTTGGTTGTCCTTTCAAAGGAAGTGGGAGAATTATCACCTCTGCCTCAGAAAATTAGTCAGGTAAGCAGCTACCAGGATGTTATGGACAGAGAGCCCTGATAGGTGGGTGCTGTAATTCCAGATCTGTATATATTATTACCATTTAACACAATCACACTTTAATGCCCTGTTGCAGGACTGACTGAAATACTTACTGTTAGGGGAAGGTAAAAGATTATTAGGCCTGAAGAGCTGAAATTTAAAGTTGCTCAGTCTTGTCTGAAGTTTGGTGAACCATGGACAATACAGTCCATGGAATTCTCCAGGCCAGAATACTAGAGTGGGTAGACTTTCCTTACTCCAGGGGATCTTCCCAAACCAGGGATCAAGCCCAGGCATCCCACATTGAAGGTGGATTCTTCACCAGCTGAGCCACAAGGGATGCCAAAGAATGCTTGAGTGGGTAGCTTATCCTTTCTCCACCAAAGCTTCCCTGCCCAGGAATTAAACTGATGTCTACAGCTTTGCAGGCAGAATCTTTCCCAAGTGAGCTATCAGGAAAGTCCTGAGATGGAGCATAAGTGGAGGTTAGAGGACCTGTTTCCCTAAAGTCTCGCTGGTATATATTTTAATACCCATGGATATACTGCCACCTTGCAGAAAGAACTGAGGATGTATAGAGTTCAAAAAGGATCCAAAGTCTATTAGGGTTAAAAGAGAAAAACAGTAAGTCATGAGTTGAGAAAGGGTATACCCATTTAGATAAACAACAATAAATAAATATCAGACGCCTGTAGCTGTCCTGGAAAAGGACAGTATATTGTGATTCAAACATGACAAGTCCTATTGCAAACGCTGTGTTGTATGGGGGTGGGGGGTTTGCTCATTAGCACTCACAAAGAGTAGTAGAAACTCTTTATACTTCCACTTATACAGGTTCGCTATAAATAGATTCCAACTGACCCCTCTAGCTGTGGCCATAACAACCTCTGTTGACTGATACAATGATTTCCCTAAGACCTTCTACTTTCCTCTTTGCATGTGTTCATCCTAACTTCTGTGACTCAGAAACTAGCAACCATCTGAGGCCAGCCGAATGGTCAACTCCCAAGGAAATGTTCTTAATCATTCTCTTGTGTATTAATATGTTCACGTTCTCTAATTATTTGTAGTTCATTACATGCAGTTTTAGGATAGATTTTTGATTATATATCTTCTCAGAAATGCATGCCAGAGAGGTAAATGGATTAGAAATCAGCAGTGTGGTGATATAAAATATTATCAGAAGTTGGATTATCTAAGACTGTAAGGGAGAGAATCACTCTCTTCTGCCAAGTATGTCCAAGAATCTGTTTGAAAATATAGTAAAACCATAAGCTAGAGAGTGGATCAGAAGTTAAAGGAACTTAAATGAGAAGCTTATGTTATCAGTAGTCAAGAGGAGCTCTATGTCTTTGTATTAAGAAAACCCATTTGCATGACACCAAATACAAAAGCCAAAGCAGTGCCCATGGACTCATGATGAGTGCACAATCCTGCTGGCCCAGAGTCTTCTCTTGATTGGCAGAGGTCAAGAGAAAGTCTATGTGCCTAGGGTCAGAATGCATCTGCCCAGGATCACATCCACGTATCAGCGGGAATAAAATGGGAATCCACAAACTTTACATGCTCCTGGCCAAGTCCCTCACTCCAGTGCCTTTCCTACAGGCTTGTCACTTTTTACTGCCTTGAGATGATCATGATTAAGTTTGACCTCACCATCCCTTCAATTAACTGCAGTGGGCAACTAGAAATCTGAATGCCAAAGATTGCAATAGGACCCTTACCTAATACCACATAAAAAACTAAACTCAGAGTTGATTAAAGATTTAAATGCAAGATCTGAAACTATGAATGAACTAGAAGAAAACATCCTGGAGAAGTTGTAACATTGGTCTTAGAAGTGATTTTATGTATGTGACACTGAAAGCATAGGCAATAAAAGCAACAATAGAAAAGTAGGTCGACTTAAAACGATTAAACTGCCTCCCCTAAAGAACATCAAAAACACATCTACATAGAAGCCAAGCTGATGGTAACCAAATGGCAAGTTCGGGGGGGTATGAATTGGGAGTTGGGGATTAACGTATATATATAGACACCACTATATATAAAATAGATAAGCAACAAGGACTTACTACAAAACCACAGGAAACTCTGCTAGAAATTCTGTAACAACATAAATGGAGAAAGAATTTGTAGAGGAATAGATATATGTATGTGTGCCTGTGCAAGCTCAGTTGATTCAGATGTGCCCTAGACTTTGTGACCCTATGGACTGTAGCCTGCTAGGCTCCACTGTCCATGAGATTCCCCAGGCAGAATACTGGAGATGCTCGTCATGTCCCTCTGAGCATATCTTCCCAACCCAGGGATTGAACCCAAATCTCCCTCATTGCAGGGTGATTCTTTAACAACTCAGCCAAGTGGGAAGCACAAATACATGTATATGTAAAGCTGAATCACTTTGCTGTACACCTGAAACACAACATGGTAAAACAAATATATTCGAATGAAAAAAAAATAAAATTATCAATCAACATGTTGAACAATTAGCTCAATAAACTAATTCTAAAATGCAGAAAGATTCCCAAACATACTCTCAAAGAAAGATCCACAGGGAACAGGGTATGAAGGGAAAAGGATGATTCAAGTCCTGACGTGTGCCCATGTGAGAGGACTCAGAATATAAGGGAGATTACACGGTTGGAGATATGGCCTGGGTGTAAGTGGATCGAGCCATATATTAGACACACAAGTCCTGGGGTCTAACACAGGGAAGACAAACACCCTTAGATGGTTGCAGGGCTATGTGCACTAACTGGAGGTCTGTAGGAAGGCCGGACTCCCCCGTCCAGGTGCATGTGCTCAGGGCTTGCTCCCAAGCCACAATGAAGAGGACAGATTGAGACCACATTTGTGGATGCCTGTTTACTCAACAACTTCCCACACTTATACACGCCCTGCTTACTCCGTGTGGCCAATCTGCACTGGAGCAGGGGCTGCCATGACCAGGCAGACAGCTAGGATGTGGGAAAGAGAGGTGCATGTGGGCCAGGGCGGCGAGTGGGTGGAAGAGCCGGGGTGAAGCTCATGGAGGGCACCTATATAGGCAGCATATCAGGAGAAGTCCTGCTTTCTGATGGAGGCCAGATTGCCACAGCAGATAATCCAGTATGTGCCCAGAGCCCATAAGGGCCTCACCTGCCCAATAGCACACCTCTTCCAAAGGGCAGGGATAGCAGAAGCCTGGGAAAGTGATCAGCTGTGAGGGACCAAGAGATCTCAGACCAGAAGGTATGTTTAAGCAGGACAGGAGACGCTACTGATGGTGACAGCACAGACGGCACATTGGAGGTAGCCTGGATCTCTGTAAGCAGCCAGCCTGGAGATTTGCTACTTTTGTTATTTTTCTAACCAGAACATGCTCCTCTTGGCCGTCTGTGGCAAGGGTTGCAGTGCTGGGAGAGGGGAACATATATACTTGAGGGAACACAGCCAGATCTGGGCTGACATTCAGAGTTTCTTCTCAAGAAACTTGGGATCCCACCCTGCCCCCAATAGGACAGTGAAAGCAACTGAGGAAAATGAAATATCTGTCTCACTTCCGGCTTCAGACCTGGTACCACTGAACTTCCCAGCCATAGGCGCTGGCACACCCTAAGGAAAGATGTGACTTGAGGTCCATCAAATCCAGCCCCACCCCACCCCCACCACCAGCTGACTATGGTACAGACTGTACAGTGATGCTCCCCCACAAGATCACCCCATCAAGACCATAATAGATAATTGATGCCCTTAAATTTAGAGAGGCAGAGACAAATGGGAAGACAGAAGGACTGGTCTCCACTGAAAGCCTGAGAGGAAGTCAGTTCAGTTTGTCAGTCGTGTCTGATTCTTTGTGACACCATGAAGCACAGCACACCAGGCCTCCCTGTCCATCACCAACTCGCAGAGTCCACCGAAACTCATGTCCATTGAGTTGCTGATGTCATCTAACCATCTCTTCCTCTGTTGTCCCCTTCTCCTCCTGCCCTCAATATTTCTCAGCCTCAGGGTCTTTACCAATGAGTCAGAGCTTCGCATCAGGTGGCCAAAAATATTGGGGTTTCAGTTTCAATATCAGTCTTTCCTATGAACACTCAGGACTGATATCCTTTAGGACGGACTGGTTGGATCTCTTTGCAGTCCAAGGGATTCTCAAGAGTCGTCTCCAACACCACAGTTCAAAAGCATTAATTTTTTGGCGCTCAGCTTTTTTATAGTCCAACTCTCAATCTATATTGGACCAGTGGAAAAACCATAGCCTTGACTAGACAGACCTTTGATGCCAAACATATGTCTCTACTTTTTATTTTTTATTTAAATTTATTTATTTTAATGGGAGTTTAATTACTTTACATATGGTATTGGTTTTGCCATACCTCCACATGAACCTGCCACAGGTGTACATGTGTTCCCCATCCTATACCCACCTCCCACCTCCCTCTCCGTGCCATCCCTCTGGGTCATCCCAGTGCACCACCCCAAGCATCCTGTATCATGCATCGAACGTGGACTGGCGATTCGTTTCATATATGATATTATACATGTTTCAATGCCATTCTCCAAAATCACCCCACCCTCTCCCAGAGTCTCTGCTTTTTAATATGCTCTCTAGGTTTGTCATAACTCTACTTCCAAGGAGTAAGCTTCCTTTAATTTCATGGCTGCAGTCACCATCTGCAGTGATTTTGGAACCCAGAAAAATAAACTCAGCCACTGTTTCCACTGTTTCCCCATCTACTTCACATGAAGTGATGGGACCAGATGCCATGATCTTCACTTTCTGAATATTTGGCTTTAAGCCAACTTTTTCAGTCTTTTCTTTCACTTTCATCAGGAGGCTCTTTAGTTCCTCTTCACTTTCTGCCATAATGGTGGTGTCATCTGCATATCTGAGCTTATTGATATTTCTCCCTGCAGTCCTGATTCCAGCTTGTGCTTCCTCCAGCCCAGCATTTCTCATGATGCACTCTGCATATAAATTAAATAGGTAGAGTGACAATATACAGCCTTGATGTACTCTTTTTCCTACTTGGAACCAGTCTCTTGTTCCATGTCAAGGTCTAACTGTTTCATCCTGACCTGCATAGAGGTTTCTCAAGAGGCAGGTCAGGTGGTCTGGTATTCCCATCTCTTTCAGAATTTTCCACAGTTTCCTGTGATCCACATAGTCAAAGGCTTTGGCATAGTCAATAAAGCAGACATAGATATTTTTATGGAACTCTCTTGCTTTTTCCATGATCCAGCAGATGTTGGCAGTTTGATCTCTGATTCCTCTGCCTTTTCTATAACCAGCTTGAACATCTGGAAGTTCATGATCACATATTGCTGAAGCCTGCTTTGGAGAATTTTAAGAATTGCTTGACTGGCCTGTGAGATGAGTGCAATTGAGCTGTAGTTTGAACATTCTTTGGTGTTGCCTTTCTTGGGGATTGGAGTGAAACCTGACCTTTCCAAGTCCTGTGGCCACTGCTGAGTTTTCCAAATTAGCTGGCATATTGAGTGTAGCACTTTCACGGCATCATCTTTCAGGATTTGAAATAGCTCAACTGGAATTCCATCACCCCCACTAGCTTTCTTCGTATTGATGCTTTCTAAGGTCCACTTGACTTCACATTCCAGGATGTCTGGCCTTAGATGTGTTATCACACAATCATGATTATCTGGGTCATGATTTTTTTTTTTTTTTTGCAGTTCTTCTGCTATGCTTTCCACTTCTTAATATCTTCTGCTTCTGTTAGGTCCACACCATTTCTGTCCTTTATCAAGCTGATGTTTGCATGAAATGTTCCCTTGGTATCTCGAATTTTTTTGAAAAGATATCTAGTCTTTCCCATTCCGTTGTTTTTATCTATTATTTGCATTGATCACTGAGGACGGCTTTCTTATCTCTTCTTGATATTCTTTGGAACTCTGCATTCAGATGCTTATATCTTTCCTTTTCTCCTGAGCTTTTCGCTGCTCTTCTTTTCACAACTATTTGTAAGGCCTCTCCAGACAGCCCTTTTGATTTTTGGCATTTCTTTTCCATGGGGATGGTCTTGATCCCTGTCTCCTGTACAATGTCACCAACCTCTGTCCATACATCAGCAGGCACTCTATCTTTCAGGTCTAGTCCCTTAAATCTATTTCTCACTTCCACTGTATAATCAAAAGGGATTGGATTTACGTCATAACTGAATGGTCTAATGGTTTTCCCTACTTTCTTCAGTGTAAATCTGAATTTGGCAATAAGGAGCTCATAATCAGAGACACAGTCAGCTCCCAGTCTTGTTTTGCTGACTGTATAGAGCTTCTCCATCTTTGGCTGCAAATGATGTAATCAATCTGATTTCAGTGTTGACCATCTGATGATGTCCATGTGAAGAGTCTTTTCTCGTGTTGTTGGAAGAGGGTGTTTGCTATGACCAGTGTGTTCTCTTTGCAAAACTCTATTAGCCTTTGCCCTGCTTCATTCCATACTCCAGAGCCAAATTTTCCTGTTACTCCATGTGTTTCTTGACTTCCTCCTTTTGCATTCCAATCCAGTATAAAGCAAAGGACATCTTTTTTGGGTGTTAGTTCTAAAAGATCTTGTTGGTCTTCATAGAACAGTTCAACTTCAGCTTTTTCATCGTTGGGGCATAGAGTTGGATTACTGTGATACTGAATGGTTTGCCTTGGAAACAGACAGAGATAATTCTATAGTTTTTGAGATTGCATCGAGCTACTGCATTTTGGACTCTTTTGTTGACCATGATTGCTACTCCATTTGTTCTGAGGGACTCCTGCCCGCCGTAGTAGATATAATGGTCATCTGAGTTAAATTCACCCATTCCAGTCCATTTTATTTCACTGATTCCGAGAATGTTGACATTCAGTCCTGCTATCTCCTGTTTGACCACTTCCAATTGTCCTTGATTCATGGACTTAACATGCCAGGTTCCTAAGCTATATTGCACTTTATTTCATTGGGCCTTTCTTCTGTCACCAGTCACATCCACAACTGAGTACTGTTTTTACTTTGACTCAACCCCTTTATTCTTTCTGGAGTTATTTCTTCACCGATCTCCAGTAGCATATTGAGCACCTACTGACCTGGGCAGTTCCTCTTTCAGTATCCTATCATTTTGCCTTTTCATAATCTTCATGTGGATTTCAAGGCAAGAATACTGAAGTGGATTGCCCTTCCCTTCCCCAGTGGCCCACATTCTGTCAGACATCTCCCCCATGTCTCGCCAAACTTGGTAGGTCCAACAGGGCCTGGCTAAGTTTCATTGAGTTAGACAAGGCTGTGGTTCTAGTCTGATTAGATTGATTAGATTTCTTTGATTATGGTTTCAGTGTGTCTGCCCTCTTTTGACGTCTCGCAACACCTACCATCTTACGTGGGTTTCTCTTACCTTGGACGTGGGGTATTACTTCCCGGCTGCTCCAGCAAAGAGCAGCCACTGCTCCTTACCTTGGACGAGGTATATCTGCTCACTGCCACCACTCCTGACCTTGAACATGGAGTAGCTCCTCTAGTCCCTCCTGTGCCCATGCAGCCACCACTCCATGGACGTGTGGTATCAGTCCTGATTATTCACTAAAAGGACTGACACTGAAGCTGCAACTCCAGTACTTTGTCCACCTGATTAAAAGAACGGTCTCACTGAAGTTGATCCTGATACTTGGAAGGAATGAAGGCCAAGGAGAATGGAATGAGAAAGGATTAGATGGTTGGATGGCATCGGGGATTTGATGGACTTGAATTTCAGCTAGCTCTGGGAGTTGGTGATGGACAAGGAATCCTGGTGTGCTGCAGTCAATACGGTTGCAAACAGTCGGACACAAGTGAACAAATGAAATGAACTGATTGCAATAGGGAGAATTCTTTGAACACAAGTTCTTAAAGTGTCTTAAAATTGAACAGAAGTAGATATTTTGTTAACATGGAAGATAAGAAGGGTGTGCAGCAACTATTTGTGTGTGCATAAGTTTGTGTGTGTGTGTGTGTGTGTGATGAGGAAAGAGTTGGGGATGGATGAACAGACAGCATGATGGAGCAGTTTGAGAGGAAGAGTGTCTTAGAAGCAGCTGTTAAAGGAGTCAGAAATGTCTGACTCTTAGCGCTTGCTCAAACGTGGGGGAAAGCTGAAATTCAGAGGAGAGAAGCATGGCTAAAGTTTAGCCAAGCCTACTCAGTGGGTACGTTATGGATGACTGTTAGCACTTGGCCAGTCTCTGCTGTTGTTTAAAAGAGGCCAAGTCAGCCCTTTGACAGTATGGTTGTTATCAGAATTGCATATCCATGAGCTTGATGCAGAATGAGGGCCATCAAAACTAAATGTTAGAGTTTGGAACAGGGAAAGGTTTTTCACAGATTCATACAAGGATGTGGGTGGCTCTTGCCCTAAGAACCCAAAGTTACTGAACGTTTTAAGTACATTTAAAAGCAAAAGTTAGAGACAGTTGTGGTAAGTTGTTACAGATTTCTTGGTGTCATATCCTTTGTGCTTAAAGTTAGGTCATGGTCAGGTAATAATGTTCCTATCTATCTCTACCAGATGAATGTTATTTTCTCTCATTCTTGCCCTGTCAAGAGAGACCATAGTCTCAAGGCACAACTTTCACCTTGAAAGGTCCCTTCCTGGATAAGCAGAAACAGATCTCATTTGGCAGCTCCTTCAGGGCAAGGTTCCCACATTCTGCCCAGCTCTCATTTTTGATGGAGCCAGACACCCTACCCAACAGGTCCTGTCTCCTCAGGCTGTCCAAGTGAGGAGACCAGTTCTCAGAGAATGAGGCCCAGGAAGATGGCCACTGCTAGAAGGTTTCAGAGACAGGGATGGGGGAGAGGTTCACCCTCCTCAAGGCCTGGGCCAAGGCTACTGGCAGGCCTTAGTGAGGGCTCTAGAGCACTACAGGATGTCGTCCCCAGTCTTTTCCGTGGGACCTCCAGCTCACCCACTTGCCTAAGGCTGAATGACCTCCAGGCCTCCCAAAAATGCTAAATCTGCCTCTTCTCTAACTTTCCAGCTGATGAAGACCACTCCACCCTTACTTAATCACTTCCCCAATACTCCCTTCTTGACATTAACTGGAGGCTGTGTCCACTCTGGTGCTGATCAATAGCTGATCTGGACAACGAATGGTCACTCATTGACAGTTGGCTGCTTGTGAATGGGGCCATCTGAGGCAACAAGCAAGTCTGAGCTAAACCTGTTGCCTAGGAACAGGGTGGGTTGACATGAAGCACATCAATGGCTAACTGCACAGGGCTGTGCTCACTCTACTTTGATACATTGTGAATAGAATAAGAATCACTGTGAGGTTAAGGTTTGTCAAAGTAGTTCTCAAGGTGGGCTGGCTTTGACATTCTTGTTGGCTTTGAAATATTAGCTATAATATATGCAGCACATGGAATCATGTGGCATCCTTTGGAGGGGCAAATAGATAGGCACATCTGACTGGCATGCCTGGGAATACAATGAAAAGAATGATGTACAAAAGGTAAACGAGCATGTGAAATAAAAATCTGAGGTGGGAAAGGACTCTGTCAAAAAGATTAAAAAACACTGGACCCAACGTATCCTTATGGAACAGAGCAGCATGTGCACAGCCATTAGCAGGTAGCATTGCTTTGCCATATTACTCTACATCCTGTTACTAAGCAACAGGTCTTGCCCAACAATTGGATAGTGCATCGTTCGGCCCTGCCAATAAGCCGCCAACTGTCAGTAAGATGCCTACTGGTACTTCTCCTGCTCAGCTATTGTTCAGCTCCACATTGGGCCCTACCTGATGATAACTGTCAATGAGGGACGACTGGGGAATTGATTCTGTCAAGAGACATTGGTGCATTGGTTATGTGACTCTTGCCTTTGGGCACCTTATTTTTATTTTTTTTTTTAAGTGGGAATATATTTCTGGTAGATGGGGCAAGTTGAGTTTCCCTACTCAATATGAGAGTTGAAGTGTCCCCAACAATATTAGTGGACGAGACATTTATGACTTTCTAGGCTCTGATATGTAATTTTATTGAGACAGTGTATACACCTTGGGGCAACAGACTGAGGATTCACCAAGGCTTGGGGCCTCTAAAGCTCATTGGAGTAGCAAAAACATTCAACCTGTTCTTAATTACCTTTTTCCATGTTAAGTGCTTGCTCTTAAGTTCCTTAAGTCCCTCACGAACCCCCACTAGGAAAAGCGTGGTAGAAAGATGAAAGGACTAGACGACACTGAGGAACAGATTTGGAGTGAAAAATGTTAGGTAGAGGTTCATACAGGGATGAAGGAGGTAGGAGTGTTGAAGGGGAACATATAAGTCAAAGAATAAAGGGCACTGAAGGAAAGTCTGAGGGTCATGAGAAGAAACACCATGCCCCTGAAACACCACTCCCCAGAATCAGACACACAGAGGGGTCACGGGTGAGAAAGTTGTATCATGGCCTCCCTCAGCACCTATTAACCCATGTTGATGGTCACAGTGGTACATTGTGATGTCTAAGACCACAAAGCCACCAATGGCTGTGGGAGAGCCTAGCTGACCACTCAGATTGAAGGGTGTGGCTTCTCATTGTCCTGAGAAGGTATATATAGGGAAGTCAGAGGCAGGGATTCTAGTTAGGCCATTTCATGCTATCATCATAAGGTAACCAGGAAGCCACGGCAGCCAAGAGTTCCAATGCGGTGTGCTTCAAGGATGAAAGGACGAATGAAGACCCTTTTTACACAGAGATACAGGGGCAGTGTGAAGGTAAGATGATTCCATATATGCTCCCCACGTTCTCCATTGACTTGGCTGCCCAAGACCTCTACTCTGCCCTTGCTTGCCACAAAAGCCCTCATCAGCCCTCATCCATTTTCCAGAAATCTCCCTTTCAACTCAGATGTGATACCCTTTCCTCAAAACAAGTACCCTTCACTTGTCTTTTAAGGCATGGAATATGACCATGAGGGTCAGAAGACCTATAAAAGGAACCTTGAAAAAGAAAATCCGATTATACACCACTCAGTCGAAGAAGGTGAAGAAAACAAGAAAATCAAACTGTTTTTTTCTGTTCCTGTGCACATAAGAAACTGAATCAAAGCCGAAAACCGTACCAAAACATGAGGCAAAGTCAAAGAAGGAGGCAGAATCAAGAGAGAAGGTAAGCTCAGCTACCCCAGAATGAGGGACCCTGTAGAAGTACAACCTGGGCAGCCATAAACTGAATAGAAAAAGTCAGACAGTTTACAATTGTGTCTCCAGAGGTCTGCTTTTTTAGAAATGGCCAACCAGGAAAAGACTGACTCACACTAACATAGTAAACTGATGGCTGCGATTAAAATATACATCAAAAGGTGAAAAGATGATATTTGTGTGTGTGTGAATTTTCTGATGGGAAGGTAGGGCAGGAAGAAAATAGGTGGGCACCTGAGTGAGGAGGGATATGGGGTCCCAAGAGCTGAGGGAACAGACCCTCAGGTCCCCCAGTTAACCAGAGATTACAGGTCTCTTTTGGATCAAGACTCTGCACTGAAGGTGAATAACCCTGCTTAACAATTGATCTCAGTGGCAAGAAGTAGTGGTGCGGTGTTCCTGCCATTGTTTGGGGGTGGAGTGACATTTGGGTTTAATTTGCAAAACCCAGTTGGGAAGAGGGCTTCACATGGGGATGGTGAATGTCATACTTCCCCTGAGTGAGGCAGGCAGAAATCACCTCCTGGCAACATATGTCGTAATGGGCTTTGTTGCATCATTCACCTAAGCTGTCAGCTAAAGGTGCTCAGGAGGCACAAAATGCTGATAAAACTAAAACCACAACTGGCACTCCCAAAGATTAAAATAATGTTTGGAGGGATCAGAGCAAGTATCAATTAGGCCACTGTTATCCTTAGAAATTTGTGGGAGCAGTGTGTTCCCAAGGGCAGGGCAGTGGAGGTGGCCCAATCCTGGTGCAGATGACTAACAGGATCAGGACACATAGATAATGTTTTTGGGTGGGGGGCACCGTGTAGTTTGTGGGATCTTAGTTCCGTACCCAGGGATTGAACCTTTTCCCCTTCTAGTGAAAGCATGGAGTTCTAACCACTGGAAAGTCAGAGAAGTAAGGACAGAGACTTTTGATAAAAGGATTAATATAAGACTGTGTAAAAGCTGGTCTTATATTTATCACCATATCCTATTATTTCTAAATAACTACAGTCGTAAAACATTCTTTCCCAATAAACTCTTTTTTTAGTCCAAGTTCTACAAGTTTTCGTGGTTTAAAAAGAAGAGTATCGAATATTTAATTTGGTGTTAACTTTAGTTTTGAAGTGTTTGAATAGTTTCAAGGAGTAGTCAATCAAATATGGAGACATATAAGGCAGAGTCTCTACCACAGGAATCCCGTGTGTTTTCAGAAAATATTTTAGAAACAATTAAAACAGAGTTTCACCATCAGCATCAAAAGAGTTGAGCTCAGATTTTAAGTCAATGCTACAGTATATTTTATCTGAAATGAAGCTCCCTAGTTAAATCTTTCTGGTTCTTTAACTCCTGAGAGACACAGTTGATGATTCAAAGTCAGTCACTGAATGCGATTTAAAATCATTAAGATTGGAGGAGACCATGGGTTTATTGTCCTTTCTAAGGAAGTGGAAGAACTATCAACTCTGCATGTGAAAATCAGTCAGGTAAGCAGCTACCAGGATGATATGGACAGAGAGCCCTGATAGGTGGGTGCTGTGATTCCAAATCTGTATATATTATCAATATTTAACACGATCACACTTTAATGCCCTGTTGTAGTACTGACTGAAATACTTGCTGTTAGGGGAAGGTAACAGATTACTAGGCCTGAAGAGCTGAAAGTGAGAGTTGCTCAGTCGTGTCCGATGGTTGGTGACCCCATGGACTATACAGTCCATGGAATTCTCCAGGCCAGAATACTGGAGTGAGTAGCCCTTCCTTACTCCAGGGGATCTTCCCAACCCAGGGATCAAGCCCAGGCATCCCACATTGAAGACGGATTCTTCACCAGTTTAGCCACCAGAGAAGCCAAAGAATGCTAGAGTGGGTAGCTTATCCCTTCTCCAGCAGAGCTACCCTATGAAGGAATTGAACTGATGTCTACAGCTTTACAGGCAGAATCTTTCCCAACTGAGCTATCAGGAAAGTCCTGAGGTTGACCAAAAGTTGAGGTTACAGGGCCTTGTTTTCCTAAAGTAGCGCTGGTATATATTTTAATATCCATGGATATACTGCCACTTTGCAGAAATAATTGAGGATGCATAGAGTCTAAAAAGGATCCAAAGACTCTTAGGGTTAAAACAGCAATACATAAACACTAAGGCATGAGTTGAGAAAGGGTATATCCATTTAGATCAACAACAATAAATCAATATCACACGCCTGTAGCTCTCCTGGAAAAGGACAGTATGTTGTGATTCAAACATGACAAGTCCTATTGCAAATGCTGTGTTGTATGGGGGTGGAGGGTTTGCTCCTTAGCACTTACAAAGAGTAGTAGTAACTCATTATACTTCCACTTATACAGGTTCGCTATGCATAGATTCCAACTGACCCGTCTAGCTGTGGCCATAAAACCTCTATTGACGGACACAATGATTTCCCTAAGACATTCTACTTGCCTCTATGCCTGTGTCCATCCTATCTTCTGTACTCAGAATCTAGAAGCTATCTGAGGCAAGCCGAATGGTCACCTCCCAAGGAAATGTTCTTAATCATTCTCTTGTGTATTAATATGTTCACGTTCTCTAATCACTTGCAGTTCATTACATGCAGTTTTTAGGATAGATTTTTGAGTATGTACCTTATCAGAAATGCATGCCAGAGTCGTAAATGGATTGGAAATCAACAGTGTGGTGATATAAAGTATTATCAGAAGTTGAATTATCTAAGACTGTAAGGGAGAGAATCACTCCCTTCTGCCATGTATGTCCAAGAATCTGTTTGAAAATATAGCAAAGCCATGAACTAGAGAGTGTATCAGAAGTCAAATGAACTTAAATGAGAAGCTTATTTTATCAGGAGTCAAGAGGAGCTCTATGTCTTTGCAAAAAAAAAAAAAAAAAAAAAAAAAAAAAAAAACCCTGTTGCATGACACCAAAGGCAAAAGCCAAAGCAGTGCCCATGGACTCATGATGAGTGCACAATCCTGCTGGCCCAGAGGCTTCTCTTGATTGGCAGATGTCAAGAGCAAGTCTATGTGCCTAGGGTCAGAACTCATCTGCCCAGGATCACATCCACGTATCAGCGGGAATCAAGTGGGAATCCCCAAACTTTACATGCTCCTGGCCAAGTCCCTCACTCCAGTGCCTTTCCTACAGGCTTGTCACTCATTACTGCCTTGAGATGATCATGATTAAGTTTCACCTCACTATCTCTTCAATTAACTGCCATGGGCAACTAGAAATCTGAATGAAAAAGATTGAAATAGGACTCTTACCTCATACCACATAAAAAGCTAATATCAGATTTGATTAAAGATTTAAATGCAAGATCTGAAACTATAAATCTACTAGAAGAAAACATCCTGGAGAAGTTGTAAACATTGGTCTTCAAAGTGATTTTTTGTATGTGACACCAAAAGCATAGGCAACAAAAGCAAAAATAGAAAAGTAGGATGACTTCAAACGATTAAACTGCCTCCCCATGACCCACCTCCCAGAATATTGTAAATAAAAGCAAAAATAAACAAATGGGACCTAATTAAACTTAAAAGCTTCTGCACATCAAAGAAACTTTTAGCAAGGTGTAAAAACAGCCTTCAGAATGGGAGAAAATAATAGCAAATGAAGCAACTGACAAACAACTTCTCTCAAAAATATACAAGCAACTCCTACAGCTCAACTCCAGAAAAATAAATGACCCAATCAAAAAATGGGCCAAAGGACTAAATAGACATTTCACCAAAGAAAACATACAGATGGCTAAAAAACACATGAAAAGATGCTCAAGATCACTCATTATCAGAGAAATGCAAATCAAAATTTTATGAGGTACTATTTCACGCCAGTCAGAATGGCTGCTATCCAAAAGTCTACAAGCAATAAATGCTGGAGAGGGTGTGGAGAAAAGGGAACCCTCTTACACTGTTGGTGGGAATACAAACTAGTACAGCCACTATGGAGAACAGTATGGAGATTCCTTAAAAACTGGAAATAGAACTGCCTTATGATCCAGCAATCCCAGTGCTGGGCATACACTCTGAGGACACCAGAAGGGAAAGAGACACGTGTACCCCAATGTTCATAGTAGTACTGTTTATAATAGCCAGGACATGGAAGCAACCTAGATGTCCATCAGCAGATGAATGGATAAGAAAGCTTTGCTACATACACACAATGGAGTATTACTCAGCCATTAAAACGAATACATTTGAATCAGTTCTAATGAGGTGGATGAAACTGGAGCCTATTATACAGAGTGAAGTAAGCCAGAAAGAAAAACACCAATACAGTATACTAACTCATATATATGGAATTTAGAAGGATGGTAACATTAACCCTCTGTACGAGACAGCAAAAGAGACACTGAAGTATAGAACAGTCTTATGGACTCTGTGGGAGAGGGAGAGGGTGGGAAGATTTGGGAGAATGTCATTGAAACATGTAAAATATCATGTATGAAAGGAGTTGCCAGTCCAGGTTCAATGCACGATACTGGATGCTTGGAGCTAGTGCACTGGGACGACCCAGAGGGATGGTATGGGGAGGGAGGAGGGTGGAGGGTTCAGGATGGGGAACACATGTATACCTGTGGTGGATTCATTTTGATATTTGGGAAAACTAATACAATTATGTAAAGTTTAAAAATAAAATAAAATTTAAAAAATAAAATTAAATTAAAATAATAATAATAATAATTAAAAAAAGGGAAAAGTAAAACAAATTTCCCTTTGGCCCACCATCTAGGGATAGCCAGTATTAATAACTTCCTAACAGGAAACTATGGCACCCCATTCCAGTGCTCTTGCCTAGAAAATCTCATGGACGGAGGAGCCTGGTAGGCTGCGGTCCATGGGGTCACTAAGAATCTGAAACGACTGAGAGACTTCACTTTCACTTTTCACTTTCCACTTTCATCCATTGGAGAAGGAAATGGCAACCCACTCCAGTATTCTTGCCTTGAGAATACCAGGTACGGGGGTGCCTGGTGGGCTGCCATCTATGGAGTTGCACAGAGTTGGATATGACTGAAGCAACTTGGCAGAACAATAAACTATATTCAGTATACTGTAATAACCTATAATGGAACAGAATCTGAAAAAGAATATATAGGTCTAACTGAATCACTTTGCTGCTACCTGAAAGTAATACATTGTATATAAATAAATATTAAACACACACGCACACACACACACACACACACAACTGCATAGAAGCCAAGCTGATGGTTAGTTACCAAATGGCAAGTTGGGGCCGGGGGAGGAATTGAGAATTGGAGATTAACATATATATAGACATCACTATATATAAAATAGATAACCAACAAGGACCTACTAAAAAACCACAGGCAACTCTGCTAGAAATTCTGTAACAACATAAATGGAAAAATAATTTGTAAAGGAATATATATATATATATATATATATATATATATATATATATACACACACACCTGTGCAAGCTCAGTTGAATCAAACGTGCCCTACTCTTTGTGACCCTATGGATTATAGCCTGCTAGGCTCCTCTGTACATGAGATTCTCCAGGCAAGAATCCTGGAGAGGCTCGTCATATCCCTCTGAACATATCTTCCCAACCCAGGGATTGAACCCAAATCTCCTTCATTGCAGGGTGATTCTTCAACAACTGAGCCAAGTGGGAAGCCCAAATACATGTATATGTAAAGCTCAATCACTTTGCTGGACACCTGAAACACAACATGGTAAATCAAATATACTCGAATGAAAAAAAAAAAAAAAAAGAATCCATCAACATGTAGAAAAATTATCTCAAAAAAACTAATTGGAAAATGCAGAAAGATTCCCAAACTTACTCTCAAAGAAAGATCCACAGGGAACAGGGTCTGAAGGGAAAAGGATGATTCAAGTCCTCACGTGTGCCCATGGGAGAGGACTCAGAATATAAGGGAGATTACAAGGTTGGAGATATGCCCTGGGTGTGAGTGGTTCGAGCCATATATTGGACACACAATTCCTGGGGTCTGACACAGGGAAGAGAAACACCCTTAGATGGTTGCAGGGCTTTGTGGACTAACAGGAGTTCTGTGGGAAACCCGGATTCCCCCCTCCAGGAGCCTGTGCTCAGGGGCTTGACCCAAGTCACAGTGAAGAGGACAGATTGAGACCGCATTTGTGGATTCCTGTTTTCCCAACAACTGCCCACACTTACACATGCCCTGCTTACTCTGTGGGGCCGATCTACACTGGAGCAGGGGTTGTCATGATCAGGAAGACAGCTGGGATTTGGGAAACACGGGTGTATCTGGCCCAGGGCGACATGTGGGTGGAAGAGCCGAGGTCATTCATATGGAGGGCACCTACATAGGCAGCATATCAGGAGAAGTCCTGATCACTGAGGGAGGCCAGACTGCAACAGCAGATGACCCAGTATGTTCCCAGGGCCCATGAGGGCCTCACCTACCCAATAGCACCCCTCTGCAACAGGGCAGGGATATCAGAAGCCTGGGGAAGTGATCAGCTCTGAGGGACCAAGAGGTCTAAGACCAGAAGGTAAGTTTAAGCCGGGCAGGAGACGCTACTCATGGTGATGGCACAGAAGGCACGATGGAGGTAGCCTGGATCTCTGTAAACAGCCAGCCTGGAGATTTGCTACTTTTGTTATTTTTCTAACCAGAATATCTTCCTTTTGGCCCTGTGTGGCAAGGGTTTCAGTGCTGGGAGAGGGGAGCGTACATACTTGAGGGAACACAGCCAGATCTGGCCTGACATTCAGGGCTTCTGCTCCAAAAACTTGGGATCCCAAACTGTCCCCTATAGGACAGTTAAAGCCACTGAGGAAAAGGAAGTCTCTGCCTCACATCTGGCTTCAGACCTGGTACCACTGAACTTACCAGCCGTAGGTGCTGACACACCTAAGGAAAGTTGTGACTTATGGTCCATCAAATCCAGCCCCACCCCCACCCTCACCCCCCGCTGACTATGGTACAGACTGTAAAGTGATGCTCCTCTACAAGGTCACACCTTCAAGACCATAACAGATAATTGATGCACTTAAATTCTGAGAGGCAGAGACAAATGGGAAGACAGAAGAACTGGTCTCCAATCATAGCCTGAGAGGATGTCAGTTCAGTTTGTCAGTCGTGTCTGATTCTTTGCAAAACCATGAACCGCAGCACACCAGGCCTCTCTGTCCATCACGAACTTGTGGAGTCCACCCAAACCCATGTTCATTAAGTTGGTGATGCCATCTAACCATCTCTTCCTCTGTCATCTGCTTCTCCTCCTGCCCTCAATGTTTCCCAGCATCAGGGTCTTTACCAATGAGTCAGCTCTTCACATCAGGTGGCCAAAATATTGGAGTTTCAGTCTCAATATCATTCTTTCCAATGAACACTCAGGACTGATATCCTTTAGGATGGACTGGTTGGATCTCCTTGGAGTTCAAGGAACTCTCAAGAGTCTTCACCAACACCACAGTTCAAAAGCATCAATTGTTTGCCACTCAGCTTTTTTATAGTCCAACACTCAATCCATACCTGACCACTGGAAAAACCATAGACTTGACTAGACAGAACTTTGTTGCCAAAGTAATGTCTCTGCTTTTTATTTGTAATTTTTAATATAAATTTGTTTATTTTAATGGGAGGTTAATTACTTTACATATGGTATTGCTTTTGCCATATATCAACATGAACCTACCACAGGTGTACATGTGTTCCCCATCCTGTATGCACCTCCCACCTCCCTCCCCGTACCATCCCTCTGGGTCATCCCAGTGCACCAGCCCCAAGCATTCTGTATCATGCATTGAACCTGGACTGGCGATTCATTTCATATATGATATTACACATGTTTCAAAGCCATTCCCCCAAATCACCCCACCCTCTCCCACAGAGTCTCTGCCTTTTAATATGCTGTCTAGGTTAGTCATAACTCTACTTCCAAGGAGTAAGCTTCCTTTAATTTCATGGCTGCAGTCACCATCTGCAGTGATTTTGGAGCCCAAAAAAATAAACTCAGCCACTGTTTCCAATGTTTCCCCATCTACTTCCCATGAAGTGATGGGACCAGATGCCATGATCTTCGCTTTCTGAATGTTGAGTTTTAAGCCAACATTTTCACTCTCTTCTTTCAGTTTCATCAAGAGGCTCTTTAGTTCTTCTTCACTTTGTGCCATAACGGTGGTGTCATCTGCATATCTGAGCTTATTGATACTTCTCCCGGCAATGTTGATTGCAGCTTGTGCTTCCTCCAGCCCAGCATTTCTCATGATGCACTCTGCATATAAATTACATAAGCAGAGTTACAATATACATCCTGGATGTACTCTTCTTCCTACTGGGAACCAGTCTGTTGTTCCGTGTCCAGGTCTAACGGTTGCTTACTGACCTGCATAGAGGTTTCCCAAGAGGCAAGTCAGGTGGTCTGGTATTCCCATCACTTTCAGAATTTTCCACAGTTTACTGTGATCCACACAGTCAAAGGCTTTGGCATAGTCAATAAAGCAGAAATAGACATTTTTATGGAACTCTCTTGCTGTTTCCATGATCCAGCGTATGTTGACAATTTGATCTCTGATTCCTCTGCCTTTTCTATAATCAGCTTGAACCTCTGGAACTTCATGATTCACATATTGCTGAAGCCTGCTTTGGAGAATTTTAAGAATTACTTGAGTGGCCTGTGAGATGAGTGCAATTGTGTGGTAGTTTTAGCATTCTTTGGCTTTGGCTTTCTTGGGGATTGGAGTGAAAACTGACCTTTTCCAGTCCCGTGGCCACTGCTGAGTTTTCCAAATTAGCTGGCATATTGAGTTCAGCACTTTCACTGCATCATCTTTCAGGGTTTGAAATAGCTCAACTGGAATTCCATCACCTCCACTAGCTTTGTTTGTAGTTCTGCTTTCTAAGGGCCACTTGACTTCACATTCCAGGACCTCTGGCCCTAGGTGTGTGATTACACCATCATGATTATCTGGGTCATGAAGTGTTTTTTTTTTGTACAGTTCTTCTGGTTATTCTTTCTACCTCTTCTTAATATCTTCTGCTTCTGTTAGGTCCATACAATTTCTGTCCTTTACCGAGCGCATCTTTGCATAAAAAATTCCCTTAGAATATGGAATTTTATTGAAGAAATGTCTAGTCTTTCCCATTCCGTTGTTTTCCTCTATTTCTTTGCATTGATCACTGAAGGCTTTCTTATCTCTTCTTGCTATTCTTTGCAACTCTGCATTCAGATGCTTATATCTTTCCTTTTTTCCTGTGCTTTTCGCTTCTCTTCTTTTCACAACTAATTGTAAGGCCTCCCCAGACAGTCCTTTTGCTTTTTGGCCTTTCTGTTCCCTGGGGAAGGACTTGATCCCTGTCTCCTGTACAATGTCACGAACCTCTGTCCATTTTTCCTCAGGCACTCTATTTGTCAGGTCTAATCCCTTAAATCTATTTCTCATTTCCACTGAATAATCATAAGGGATTGGATTTATGTCATACCAGAATGATCTAGAGCTTTTCCCTACTTTCTTCAATTTAAATCTGAATTTGGTAATAAGGAGCTCATGATCTGAGCCACAGTCAGCTCCCAGTTTTGTTTTGCTGACTGTATAGAGCTTCTCCATCTTTGGCTGCAAATGATATAATCAATCTGATTTCAGTGTTGATCTTCTGGTAATGTCCATGAGTAAAGTCTTTTCTTGTGTTGTTGGAAGAGGGTGTTTGCTATGACCAGTGTATTCTCTTTGCAAAACTCTATTAGCCTTTGCCCTGCTTCATTCCATACTCCAGGGCCAAATTTTCCTGTTACTCCAGGTGTTCCTTGACTTCCTATTTTTGCATGGTTGTCCACTATAACGTAAAGGACTTCTTTTGGGGGTGTTAGTTCTAAAAGCTGTTGTCAGTCTTCATAGAACCATTCAACTTCAGCTTCTTCATCGTTACTTATTGGGGCATAGACTTGGACTACTGTGATATTGAATGGTTTGCCTTCGAAACGAACAGAGATCATTCCATAGTTTTTAAGATTGCATCCAGTTACTGCATTTTGGACTGTTTTGTTGACCATGATGGCTACTCCATTTATTCTGAGGGATTCCTGCCCTCCGTAGTAGATATAATGGTCATCTGAGTTAAATTCACCCATTCCAGTCCATTTTAGTTCACTGATTCCTAGAATGTTGACGTTCACTCTTGCCATCTCCTGTTTGACCACTTCCAATTTGCCTTGATTCATAAATTAACATTCAGGTTCCTATGCTATATTGCTCTTTATAGCATTGGACGTTTCTTCTGTCACCAGTCACATCCACAAACGGGTATTGTTTTTGCTTTGGCTCAAACCCTTCATTCGTTCTGGAGTTATTTCTCCACTGACCTCCAGTAGAATATTGGGAACCTACTGACCTGGGGAGTTCCTCTTTCAGTATCCTATCATTTTGCCTTTTCATACTGTTCATGCGGATCTCAAGGCAAGAATACTGAAGTAGATTGCCCTTTGCTTCTCCAGTGGACCACATTCTGTCAGACCTCTCCACCATGACCCCCCCCCAACTTGGGAGGCCCCAAAGTGCCTGGCTTAGTTTCATTGAGTTAGACAAGGCTTGGTTCTAGTGTGATTCGATTGACTAGATTTCTGTGATTCTGGATTCAGCGTGTCTGCCCTCTGATGCCGTCTTGCAACACCTACCATCTACGTGGGTTTCTCTTACCTTGGTCATGGGGTAACTCTTCGCAGCTGTCCCAGCAAAGTGCAGCCACTGCTCCTTACATTGGCCGAAGTATATCTGCTCACTGCCACCACTCCTGACCTTGAATGTGGAGTAGCTCCTCTAGTCCCTCATTTGCCCATGCAGCCACCATTCCATGGACGTGTGGTATCAGTCCTGATTATTCACCAGAAGGACTGACGCTGAATCTGCCACTCCAGTACTTTGTCTACCTGATGCAAAGAATTGCCACATTGGAAAAGATCCTGATGCTAGGAAGGAATGAAGGCCAAGAAGAAGGGGATGGGAGAGGATGAGATGGTTGGATGGCATCGGGAATTCCATGGACTTGAGTTTCAGCAAGCTTTGGGAGTTGGTGATGGACAAGGAGTCCTGGTGTGCTACAGTCCATGGGGTTTCACACAGTGGAACATAACTGAACAAATGAAATGAACTGATTGCCATAGGGAGAATGCTTTGAACACAAGTTCTTAACGTGTCTCAAAATGGAACAAAAAAGATACTTTATTAACATGGAAGATAAGGAGGGTGTACAGCAACTATGCGTGTGTGTGTGAGTTTGTGTATGTGTGTGTCTGTGTGTGTGTGTGTGTGTGTGAAATGGGGGAAAATGTGGGATGGATGAACAGACAGCATGATGGAGCAGTTTGACAGGAAGAGATTCTTGCTGCAGTGAGATGATTCTTAGAAGGAGCTGTTAAAGGAATCAGAAAGGTCTGACTCTTAGCACTTGCTCTAGCGTGGGGGAAAGCTGAAGTTCAGAGGAGAGAAGCATGGCTAAAATTTAGCCAAGCCTAATCAGTGGGTATGTTATGGATGTCTGTGAGCCCTTGGCCAGTCTCTGCTGTTGTTTAAGAGAGGCCAAGTCAGCCCTTTGACAGTATGGTTGTTATCAAAATTGCAAACGCATGTGCTTGATGCTGAATGAGGCCCATCAAAACCAAATGTTAGAGTTGGAACAGGGAAAGGTTTATTACAGATTCATGCAAGTATGTGGGTGGCTCTTGCCCTAAGAACTCAAAGTTACTGAACGTTTTCAGTTAAGTACATTTAAAAGCAAATGTCAGAGAGAGTTGTGGTAAGTTGTTACAGATTTCTTGGTGTCACATCCTTTGTGCTTAAAGTTAGGACATGGTCAGGAAATAAGGTTCCTATCTATCTCTACCAGATGAATGTTATTTTCTCTCATTCTTGCCCTGTCAAAAGAGGGCAAAGTCTCAAGACATAACTTTCACCTTGAAATGCCCCATCTTGGATAAGCAGAAACAGATCTCATTTGGCAGCTCCTTCAGGGCAAGTTTCACACATTCTGCCCAGCTCTCATCCTTGATGGAGCCAGGCACCGAACCCAAAAGGTCCTGTCTCCTCAGGGTGTCCAAGTGAGGAGACCAGTTCTCAGAGACTGAGGCCCAGGAAGATGGCCACTGATAGTAGGTTGCAGAGACAGGGATGGGGGAGAGGTTCACCGCTCCTCAAGGCCTGGGCCAAGGCTACTGGATGGCCTTAGTGAGGGCTCTAAAGCATTACAGGATGTTGTCCACAGTCTATTACCTGAGACCTCCAGCTCACCCACTGTCCCAAGGCTGGGTGATTTCCAGGCCCTCCAAAAGAATGCCTGAATCTGCCTCTTGTCTCAGTTTCCTGCTGATGACCAACACAAGACCCTTCCTTAATCACTTCCCCAATACTCCTTTCTTGACAGTAACTGGGGTCAGGGCCCACCGTGGTCTTGATCAATAGCTGAGCAGGAAAATGAATGGTCACTCATTGACAGTTGGCTCCTTGTGAATGTGGCCATCTGAGGCACCAAACAAGGCTGAGCTACACCTGTTGCCTAGGAACAGGGTGAGTTTAAATAAAGCACATCAATGGCTAACTGCATAGGGCTGTGCTCACTCTGCTCTGTTACATTGTGAATAGAATAAGAATCACTGTGAGGTAAAGGTTTGTCAAAGTAGTTTTCAAGGTGGGCTGGCTTTGACATTCTTGTTGGCTTTGCAATATTAGCTATAATATATGTGGCACGTGCAATCATCTGGCAGCTGTTGAAGGGGAATATAGATAAGCACTGCTGACTGCCATGCCTGTGAGTACAATGAAAATAATGATGTATAAAAGTTAAACAAGCCTGTGAAATAAAAATCTGAGGTGGGAAAGGAGTCAGTCAATAAGATTAAAGCACACTGGACCCAACGTATCCTTATGGAACAGAGCAGCATGAGCACAGCCATTAGCAGGGAGCCACTGCTTTGCCGTATTACTCCACATCCTGTTACTAAGCAACAGGTCTTGCCCAGCTATTGGACAGTACATCGCTCGGCCCTGCCAATAAGCAACCATCAGTGAGATACCTACTGATACTTCTCCTGCTCAGCTATTGGTCAGCTCCACATTGGGCCCTACCTGATGATAACTGTCAATGAGGGACCACTGGGGAAGTGATTCAGTCAAGAGACAGTGGTGCATTGGTCATCTGACTCTTGCCTTTGGGCAACAATTTTTTTTTTTTTTTAAATCGGGAATGAATTTCTGGTAGATGGGGCAAGTTGAGTTTCCCTACTTAATATGAGAGTTGAAATATCCCCAACAATATTAGTGGAGGAGACATTTATGTCTTTCTAGGCTCTGATGTGTAATTTTATGGAGACGGTGTATAGACCTTGTGGCAACAGACTGAGGATTCACCAAGTATTGGGGTCTTTAAAGCTCATTGGAGTAGCAAAAACATCCAACCTGTTCTTACTTAACTTTTTCCATGTTAAGTGCTTGCTCTTAAGTTCCTTAAGCCCCTAAGAACCCCCACTAGGAAGAGGGTGGTCGAAAGATGAAATGACTAGATGACTCTGAGGAACAGATTTGGAGTGAAAAGTGTTTGATAGAGGTTCATACAGGGATGGAGGAGGCAGGAGTGTTGAAATGGGACATATGAGTTAAAGAATAAGGGGCACTGATGGAAAGTCTGAGAGTCATGAGAAGAAATACCATGCCCCTGAATCACCACATCCCAGAATCAGACACACAGAGGTGTCAGGGCTGAGAAGGTTGTATCTCGGCCTCCCTCAGCACCCACTAACCCATGTTGATGGGCACAGTGGTACATTGTGATGTCTAAGACCCCAAAGCCACCATTGGCTGGGGGAGTGCCTAGATGAGCAATCAGATTGAAGGGTGTGGCTCCTCATTGTCCTGAGGAGGTATATATAGGGAAGTCAGAGGCAGAGATTCTGTGTTAGGCCATTTCATGCTATCATCATAAAGTAACCAGGATTCCAAGGCAGCCAAGAAGACTTCCAATGAGGTGTACTTCAAGGGTGAAAGGACGAAAGAAGACCCTTTGCCCACAGAGATACAGAGGCAGTGTGAAGGTAAGATGATTCCATCTATGCTCCCCACGTTCTCCATTGACTTGACTGCCCAAGACCTCTATACTGCCCTTGCCTGCCAAAAGCCCTCATCAGCCCACATCCCTTTTCATGAAATCTCCCTTCCAACTCAGATGTTATACCCTTTCCTCAATTCAAATACCCTTCTCTTGTATTTCAAGGCACAGAATATGACCATGATGCTCAGAAGACCTATAAAAAGGAACCTTGAGACAGAAAATCCGATCATATGACACTCAGTCAAAGAATGTGAATAAAACAAGAAAACTAAACTGTTTTTTCTGTTCCTGCACAAGTAACAAACTGAATCAAAGCCGAAAAGGGACGAAAATATGAGGCAGAGTCAAAGAAGGTGGCAGAATCAAAAGAGAAGGTAAACTCAGCCACCCAAGATTGAGAGACCCTGGAGAAGTACACACTGTCAGAGAGTAACTGAATAGAAAAGGTCAGACAATTTAAAATTTTGTCTCCAGAGGTCTGCTTTCTTGGAAATGGCCAACCAGGAAAAGACTGACTCTCAGACTAACATAGTAAACTGATGGCTGCAATTAAAATACACATCAAATGGTGAAAAGATGATATTTGTGTGTGCATGAATTTCTGATGGACAGGGAAGGAAGGAATCAAAGAGGTGGGCACCTGAGTGGGGAGGGATGTCGGGTCCCAAGAGCTGAGGGAACAGACCCTCAGGTCCCCAGTTAGCCAAAGAGTAGAGGTGTCGACTGGGTCAGGAGTCTGCACTGAAGGTGAATAACCCTGCTTCACATTTGATCTCAGCGGCAAGGAGTCATGGTGCGGTGTTACTGCCATTGTTTGGTGCATGGAGGGACATTAGGGTCTAGATTGCCAGAACCCAGATGGGAAGGGGGCTTCACCTGGGGATGGTGAATGTCATACTTCCCCTGAGTGGGGCAGGCAGAAATCACCTCCTGGCCACTTACGTCTTTAAGGGGCTTTGTTGCATCACTCACCTATGCTGTCAGCTAAAGGTGCTCAGGAGGCACAAAATGCTGATACAACTAAAACCCACAATTAGCACTCCCAAAGATTAAAATAATATTTGGAGGCATCAGACAAAATATCACTTAGGCCACTGTTGTCCTGAGAAATTTGTGGGAGCAGTGTGTTCCCAAGGGCAGGGCAGTGGATGTGGCCCAATCCTGGTGCAGATGACTAACGGGATCACGACACACAGATAATGTTTTTGGGAGGGGGGCACCATGCAGTTTTTAGGATCTTAGTTCCCTGACCAGGGATTGAACTGTTTCCCCTTCTAGTGAAAGCATGGAGTCCTATCCACTGGAAAGCCAGAGAAGTCAGGACAGAGACTTTTGAAAAAAGTATTAATATAAGACTGTATAAAAGCTGGTCTTATATTTATCACCATCCCCATGTATTTCTAAATAACTATAGTCGTAAAACATTCTTCCCCAATAAACTCGTTTGTTAGTCCAAGTTCTACAAGTTTTCGTGGTTTAAAAAGAAGAGTATTGAATATTTAATTTGGTGTTAACTTTAGTTTTGAAGAGTTTGAATAGTTTCAAGGAGTAGTCAATCAAATATGGAGATATATATGACAGAGTTTCTACCAGAGGTATCCCGTGTGTTTTTAGAAAACATTTTAGAAAAAATTAAAACAGAGTTTCACCATCAGCATCAAAATAGTTGAGTTCAGATTTTAAGTCAATTCTACGTTATCTTTTATCTGGACTGAAGCTCCCTAGTTAAATCTTTTTTTTTTTAATTTTATTTTAAAACTTTACAATATTTTATTAGTTTTGCCAAATATCGAAATGAATCCACCACAGGTATACATGTGTTCCCCATCCTGAACCTTCCTCCCTCCTCCTTCCCCATACCCTCCCTCTGGGTCGTCCCAGTGCACCAGCCCCATGCATCCAGTTTCGTGCATCGAACCTGGACTGGCGACTCGTTTCAAACCTGATATTATACATGTTTCAATGCCATTCTCTCAAATCTCCCCACCCTCTCCCTCTCCCACAAAGTCCATAAGCCTGATCTATACATCAGTGTTTCTTTTACTGTCTCGTACACAGGGTTATTGTTACCATCTTTCTAAATTCCATATATATGTGTTAGTATACTGTATTGGTGTTTTTTTTTTTTCTGGCTTACTTCACTGTGTATAATAGGCTCCAGTTTCATCCACCTCATTAGAACTGATTCAAATGTATTCGTTTTAATGGCTGAGTAATTCTCCATTGTGTTTATGTACCACAGCTTTCTTATCCATTCATCTGCTGATGGACATCTAGGTTTCTTTCATGTCCTGGCTATTATAAACAGTGTTGCGATGAACATTGAGGTACACATGTCTCTTTCCCTTCTGGTTTCCTCACTGTGTATGCCCAGCAGTGGGATTGCTGGACCATAACGCAGTTCTATTTCCAGTTTTTTAAGGAATCTCCACACTGTTCTCCATAGTGGCTGTACTAGTTTGCATTCCCACCAACAGTGTAAGAGGGTTCCCTTTTCTCCACACCCTCTCCAGCATTTATTGCTTGTAGACTTTTGGATCGCAGCCATTCTGACTGGCGTGAAATGCTACCTCATAATGGTTTTGATTCGCATTTCTCTGATAATGAGTGATGTTGAGCATCTTTTCATGTGTTTGTTAGCCATCTGTATGTCTTCTTTGGAGAAAGGTCTATTTAGTTCTTTGGCCCAGTTTTTGATTGGGTCCTTTATTTTTCTGGAATTGAGCTGTATGACTTGCTTGTATATTTTTGAGATTAGTTGTTTGCAGGTTGCTTCATTTGCTATTATTTTCTCCCATTCTGAAGGCTGCCTTTTCACCTTGCTAATAGTTTCCTTTGTTGTGCAGAAGCTTTTAAGTTTAATTAGGTCCCATTTGTTTATTTTTGCTTTTATTTACAATATTCTGGGAGGTGATTCATAGAGGATCCTGCTGTGATGTATGTCGGAGAGTGTTTTGCTATTTTCTCCTCTAGGAGTTTTATTGTTTCTGGTCTTACATTGAGATCTTTAATTCATTTTGACTTTATTTTTGTGTATGGTGTTAGAAAGTGTTCTAGTTTCATTCCTTTACAAGTGGTTGACCAGTTTTCCCAGCACCACTTGTTAAAGAGATTGTCTTTAATCCATTGTATATTCTGACCTCCTTTGTCAAAGATAAGATGTCCATATGTGCTTGGATTTATCTCTGGGCTTTCTATTTTGTTCTATTGATCAATATTTCTGTCTTTGTGCCAGTGCCATACTGTCTTGATAAAACTGGCTTTGTAATAGAGCCTGAAGTCAGGTAGGTTGATTCCTCCAGTTCCTTTCTTCTTTCTCAAGACAGCTTTGGCTCTTCGAGGTTTTTTGTATTTCCATACTAATTGTGAAATTATTTGTTCTAGCTCTGTGAAAAATACCGTTGGTATCTTGATAGGGATTGTATTGAATCTATAAATTGCTTTGGGTAGTATACTCTTTTTCTCTATATTGATTCTTCCAATCCATGAACATGGTATATTTCTCCATCTATTAGTGTCCTCTTTGATTTCTTTCACCAGTCTTTTATAGTTTTCTATATATAGGTCTTTAGTTTCTTTAGGTAGATATATTCCTAAGTATTTTATTCTTTCCGTTGCAATGGTGAATGGAATTGTTTCCTTAATTTCTCTTTCTGTTTTCTCATTGTTAGTGTATAGGAATGCAAGGGATTTCTGTGTGTTGATTTTATATCCTGCAACTTTACTATAGTCATTGATTAGTTCTAGTAATTTTCTGGTGAAGTCTTTAGGGTTTTCTATGTAGAGGATCATGTCATCTGCAAATAGTGAGAGTTTTACTTCTTCTTTTCCAATTTGGATTCTTTTTTTTCTTTTTCTGCTCTCATTGCTGTGGCCAAAACTTCCAAGACTATGTTAAATAGTAATGGTGAAAGTGGGCACCCTTGTTTTGTTCCTGACGTTAGAGGAAACGCTTTCAACTTTTCACCATTGAGGATAATGTTTGCTGTGGGTTTGTCATATATAGCTTTTATTATGTTGAGGTATGTTCCTTCTATTCCTGCTTTCTGGAGAGTTTTTATCATAAATGGATGTTGAATTTTGTCAAAGGCTTTCTCTGCATCTATTGAGATAATCCTATGGTTTTTATTTTTCAGTTTGTTAATGTGGTGTATTACATTGATTGATTTGCAGATATTGAAGAATCCTTGCATCCCTGGGATAAAGCCCACTTGGTCCTGGTGTATGATCTTTTTCATGTATTGTTGGATTCTGATTGCTAGAATTTTGTTAAGGATTTTTGCATCTATGTTCATCAGTGATATTGGCCTGTAGTTTTCTTCTTTTGTGGGATCATTGTCAGGTTTTGGTATTAGGGTGATGGTGGCCTCATAGAATGAGTTTGGAAGTTTACCTTCCTCTGCAATTTTCCGGAAGAGTTTGAGCAGGATAGGTGTTAGCTCTTCTCTAAATTTTTGGTAGAATTCAGCTGTGAAGCCATCTGGACCTGGGCTTTGGTTTGCTGGAAGATTTTTTATTACAGTTTCAATTTCCATGCTTGTGATGGGTCTGTTAAATTTTCTATTTCTTCCCGGCCCAATTTTGGAAAGTTGTACTTTTCTAAGAATTTGTCCATTTCTTCCACGTTGTCCATTTTATTGGCATATAATTGTTGATAGTAGTCTCTTATGATCCTTTGTATTTCTGTGTTGTCTATTGTGATCACTCCATTTTCATTTCTAATTTTATTGATTTGATTTTTCTCCCTTTGTTTCTTGATGAATCTGGCTAGTAGTTTGTCAATTTTATTTATCCTTTCAAAGAACCAGCTTGTGGCTTTGCTGATTTTTGCTATGGTCTCTTTTGTTTCTTTTGCATTTATTTCTGCCCTAATTTTTAAGATTTCTTTCCTTCTACTAATCCTTTGGTTCTTCATTTCTTCCTTTTCTAGTTGCTTTAGGTGCAGGGTAAGGTTATTTGTTTAACTTTTTTCTTGTTTCTTGAGGTATGCCTGTATTGCTATGAACTTTCCCCTTAGGAGTGCTTTTAAAGTGTCCCATAGGTTTTGGGTTGTTGTGTTTTCATTTTCATTAGTTTCTATGCAAATTTTGATTTCTTTTTTTATTTCTTCTGTGATGTGCTGGTTATTCAGCAGCGTGTTGTTCAGCCTCCATATGTTGGAATTTTTAGTAGTTTTTCTCCTGTAATTGAGATCTAATCTTACTGCATTGTGGTCAGAAAAGATGCTTGGAATGATTTCTATTTTTTTGAATTTACCAAGGCTAGGTTTATGGCCCAGGATGTGATCTATCCTGGAGAATGTTCCATATGCGCTTGAGAAAATGGTGAAATTCATTGTTTTGGGATGAAATGTCCTATAGATATCAATTAGTCCTAACTGGTCTATTGTATCGTTTAAAGTTTGTGTTTCCTTGTTAATTTTCTGTTTGGTTGATCTATCCATAGGTGTGAGTGGGGTATTATAGTCTCCCACTATTATTGTGTTATTGTTAATTTCTCCTTTCTTACTTGTTAGCATTTGTCTTACATATTGTGGCACTCCCGTTTTCGGTGCATATATATTTATAATTGTTCTATCTTCTTCTTGGATTGATCCTTTGATCAATACGTAGTGACCATCTTTGTCTCTTTTCACAGCCTTCGTTTTAAAGTCTATTTTATCTGATATAAGTATTGCTACTCCTGCTTTCTTTTGGTCCCTATTTGCATGGAAAATCTTTTTCCAGCCCTTCACTTTCAGTCTGTATGTGTCCCCTGTTTTGAGGTGGGTCTCTTGTAGACAACATATATAGGGGTCTTGTTGTTGTATCCATTTAGCCAGTCTTTTCTTTTGGTTGGGGCATTCACCCCATTTACGTTTAAGGTAATTACTGATAAGTATGATCCCGCTGCCATTTACTTTTTTGTTTTGGGTTCGATTTTATACACCGTTTTTGTGTTTCCTGTCTAGAGAATATCCTTTAGTATTTGTTGGAGAGCTGGTTTGGTGGTGCTGAATTCCCTCAGCTTTTGCTTGTCTGTAAAGCATTTGATTTCTTCTTCATATTTGAATGAGATCCTTGCTGGGTACAATAATCTGGTCTGTAGGTTATTTTCATTCCTCACTTTAAGTATGTCTTGCCATTCCCTCCTGGCTTGAAGAGTTTCTATTGAAAGATCAGCTGTTATCCTTATGGTAATTCCCTTGTGTGTTATTTGTTGTTTTTCCCTTGCTGCTTTTAATATTTGTTCTTTGTGTTTGATATTTCTTAATGTGATTAATATGTGTCTTGGGGTGTTTCGCCTTGGGTTTATCCTGTTGGGGACTCTCTGGGTTTCTTGGACTTGGGTGATTAATTCCATCCCCATTTTAGGGAAGTTTTCAACAATTATCTCTTCAAGTATTTTTTTATGGTCTTTCTTTTTGTCTTCTTCTTCTGGGACCCCTATGATTCGAATGTTGTAGTGTTTAATATTGTCCTGAAGATTTCTGAGATTGTCCTCATTTCTTTTGTTTTTCTTTTATCCTCTCTGATTTTTTCATTTTTAACATTCTATCTTCTAATTCGCTAGTGCTATCTTCTGCCTCTGTTATTCTACTATTTGTTGCCTCCAGAGTGTTTTTAATTTCATTTATTACATTTTTCATTATATATTGACTCTCTCTTTTTTTTCTTCTAGGTCCTTGGTAAACCTTTCTTGCATCTTCTCAATCTTTGTCTCCAGGCTCTTTATCTGTGATTCCATTTTGATTTCAAGATTTTGGATCAATTTCACTATCATTATTCAGAATTCTTTATCAGGTAGATTCCCTATCTCTTCCTCTTTTGTTTGGTTTGGTGGGCATTTATCTTGTTCCTTTATCTGCTGGGTATTCCTCTGTCTCTTCATCTTGTTTAAATTGCTGAGTTTGGGGTGTCCTTTCTGTATTCTGGCAGATTGTGGAGTTCTCTTTATTGTGGTGCTTCCTCGCTCTGTGTGGGTTTGTACAGGTGGCTTGTCAAGGTTTCCTGGTTAGGGAAGCTTGTTTTGGAGTTCGGCTGGGTGGAGCTGTATTTCTTCTCTCTGGAGTGCAATGAAATGTCCAGTTATGAGTTATGGGATGTCTATGGTTTTGGAGTGACTTTGGGCTGCATGTATCTTGGAGCTCAGGGCTGTGTTCCTTGTTGCTGGAGACTATGCTTGGTATGTCTTGCCCTGAAACTTGTTGGTCCTTGTGTGGTGCATGGTTTCAGTGCAGGTATGGAGGCATTTGATGAGCTCCTGTCAATTAATGTCCCTTGGAGTCACGAGCTCCCTGGATTCAGGGTTTGGACTTAAGCCTCCTGCTTCCAGTTATCGGTCTTATTTTTACAGTAGTTTCATAGCTTCTCCTTCTATACAACACCATTGATAAAATATCTACGTTAAAGATGAAAAGTTTCTCTACCGTGAGGGTCACCAGAGAGGTTCACTGCATTATATGGAGAAAAGAAGAGGGAGGAGGGAGTTAGAGGTGACACGAATCAGATGAGGTGGAATCAAAAGTGGAGAGAGTGGGCTATCCAGTAATCTCTTCCTTATGTGCACTCCACAACTGGACTGCTCAGAGTTGTTCACGGAGTTATACAGAGAAGAGAAGAAGGAGGAAGGTGACAGAGGTGGCCAGGAGGATAAAAGGGGGGAGTGAAAAGGAGGGAGACAGATCCATCCAGTAATCAGTTCCCTAAGTGTTCTCCACCGTCTGGAACACACAGATATTCAGAGTTGGGTAGAGTAGAGAGGGGTTAGGGAGGAGACACAGGCGACCTGTTGGAGAAAAAGGAGAGTCCAAAGGGGAGAGAGCAGTTAAGCCAGTAATCTCGGTCCCTAGTGATAAATGGGTACTGAAGATTGGGTTCTTAAAGGTACAAAATTGGTAACAAATACAGAAAAGCAAAAATTAAAAATCTACAGTAGAGTTTGGAATTTCAAAAATACAGCTATTAAAATCATTCCACAAAGATGTGCAAATGACATTAATTATCACCAGCTTATATAAATGTTGAAAAAATAGAAGAAAAGAAAAAAAAAGAAAAGAAGAAGGAAAAGTAAGAGAGAAATAACGAACAAACAAAAAAAATAAGGTCGTGAAAATTATAAAGAAAACATAGGTACAAAATTGGTAACTAATACCAAAAAGCAAAAGTTAAAAATCTAGAGTAGAGTTTGGAATTTCAGATATACAATGATATTTAAAAGAAGAAGAGAAAGAGAAAATAAAAAAGGGTCACAGAAATTATAAAAAAAAATAAAAATAAAAACTATAGGTACAAAATTGAAAACAAATACCAAAAAGCTGAAATTAAAAATCTAGAGTAGAGTTTGGAATTTTAAAAATACAATGTTAAAGAAAAGAAGGAAAAAAAAAACAAGGTCAAATATATATATATATATATATGAAGTTTGCTTTTTTAAAAAAAGATGTCTTTTTTGTTTTTTTCTTTGTTTTTTTTCAAAGTAATTGGTTATAAATGTGAAAATTAAAGGAATAATAGAGGACTTAAAAATTTTTTAGAAAAATAAAAAAAGAAAGAAAGAAAGAAAGAATGATCCATAAAACTGAATGTAATGAACTGCAACTGATTAGAGAACGTGAAAATATTAATACACAAGATAATGATTAAGAACATTTCCTTGGGAGGTGACCATTCGGCTGGCCTCAGAAGGTTGCTAGTTTCTGAGTCACAGAAGATAGGATGGACACAGGCATAGAGGAGAGTAGAAGGTCTGAGCGAAATCATTGTATCAGTCAAAAAATGTTGTTATGGCCACAGTATAGTGGTCACTTGGAATCTATTCATAGCGAACCTGCATAAGTGGAAGTATAAAGAGTTTCTACTACACTTTGTGAGTGGTAATGTGTGAACCCCCCACCCCCATACAACACAGTGTTTGCAATAGGACTTGTCATGTTTGAATCACAATATACTGTCCTTTTCCAGGAGAGCTACAGGCATCTGATATGGATTTATTGTTGTTGATCTAAATCGATATACCCTTTCTCAACTCATGACTTACTGTTTATGTTTTTCTCTTTTAACCCTAAGAGTCTTTGGATCCTTTTTAAACTCTATGCATCCTCAATACTTTCTGCAAGGTGGCAGTATATCCATGGATATTAAAATATATACCAGTGCTACTTTAGGGAATCAAGGCCCTCTAACCTCCACTTTTGGTCCACCTCAGGACTTTCCTGATAGCTCTCTTGGGAAAGATTCTGCCTACAAAGCTGTAGACATCAGTTCCATTCCTGGGTAGGGAAGCTCTGCTGGAGAAGGGATAAGCTACCCATCCTAGCATTCTTTGACTTCCCTTGTGACTCAGCTGGTGAAGAATGCACCTTCTATGTGAGATGCCTGGGCTTGATCCCTGGGTAGGAAAAATCCCCTGGAGTAAGGAAAGGTTACCCACTCCAGTATTCTGGCCTGCATAATTCCACGGACTGTATAGTCCATGGGGTCACCAAACGTAGGACACGACTGAGCAACTTTCACTTGCAGCTCTACAGACTTAGTAATCTGTTAACTTCCCCTAACAGCAAGTATTTCAGTCAGTCCTACAACAGGGCATTAATGTGTGATAGTGTTAAATGGTGATAATATATACAGATCTGCAATCACAGCACCCACCTATCAGGGCTCTCTGTCCATATCATCCTGGTACCTGCTTACCTATCTAATTTTCACAGACAGAGTTGATAGTTCTCCCACTTCCTTTGAAAGGACAACAAACTCAGGATCTCCTTCAATCCTAATGATTTTAAATCACATTCAGTGTCTGACTTTGAATAATCAACTGTGTCTCAGGAGTTAAATGCCTGAAAGATTTAACTAGGGAGCTGCAGTCCAGATAAAAGATACCATAGCATTGACTTAAAATGTGAACTCAACTCTTTTGATGCTGATGGTGAAACTCTGTTTTTATTATTTATAAAATGTTTTCTGAAAACACACGGGATTCCTCTGGTAGAGACTCTGCTTTATATATCTCCATATTTGATTAACTACTCCTTGAAACTCTTCAAAACTTCAAAACTAAAGTTAACACCAAATTAAATATTCAATACTCTTCTTCTTAAACCACGAAAACTTGTAGAACTTGGACTAACAAAAGAGTTTATTGGGGAAGAATGTTTTACGACTGTAGTTATTTAGTAATACTAGGCGATGGTGATAAATTTAAGACCAGCTTTGACACAGTCTTATATTAATACTTTTATCAAACATCTCTGTCCTGACTTCTCTGGCTTTCCAGTGGTTGGGACTCCATGCTTTCACTAGAAGGGGAACCGGTTCAATCCCTGGTCAGGGAACTAAGATCCCACAAACTGCATAGTGCCCCCCCCACCCTAAAACATTATCTGTGTGTCGTGATCCTGTTAGTCATCTGCACCAGGATTGGGCCACCTCCACTGCCTTGCCCTTGGGAACACACTGTTCCCACAAATTTCCTAGGATAACAGTGGCCAAATTGATATTTGGTCTGATCACTCCAAACATTATTTTAATCTTTGGGAGTGGTAATTGTGGGTTTTAGTTGTATCACCATGTTGTGCCTCCTGAGCACCTTTAGCTGACAGCATAGGTGAGTGATGCAACAAAGCCCGTTATGAGGTAAGTGGCCAGGAGTTGATTTCTGCCTGCCTCACTAAGGGCAAGTATGACATTCCCCATCCCCATGTGAAGCCCTCTTCCCAACTGGGTTCTGGCAATCTAGACCCTAATGTCACCCCACACCACAAATAATGGCAGGAACACCACACCACTACTCCTTGCCACTGAGATCAATTGTTAAGCAGGGTTATTCACCTTCAGTGTAGATTCCTGATCCAATAGAGACCTTTAATCTCTGGCTAACTGGGGGACCTGAGGGTCTGTTCCCTCAGCTCTTGGGACCCCACATCCCTCCCCACTCAGGTGCCCACCTATTTTCTTCCTGCCCTACCTTCCCATCAGAAAACTCCCACACACACAAATATCATCTTTTCACCTTTTGATGTATATTTTAATCGCAGCCATCAGTTTACTATGTTAGTGTGAGTCAGTCTTTTCCTAGTTGACCATTTCTAAGAAAGCAGACCTCTAGAGACACAATTCTAAACTATCTGACCTTTTCTATTCAGTTGCTGGCTGGCCAGGTTGTACTTCAGGGTCTCTCATTCTGGGGTGGCTGAGCTTACCTTCTCTTTTGATTCTGCCTCTTTCTTTCACTCTGCCTCTTGTTTTGGTACCCTTTTCGGCTTTGATTCAGTTTCTTACATGCACAGGGACAGAAAAAATAGATTGGTTTTCCTGTTTTCTACACCTTCTTCGACTGAGTGGCATATAATTGGATTTTCTATCCAAAGGTTTCTTTTATAGGTCTTCTGACCCTCATGGTCATATTCCGTGCCTTGAAAGACAAGAGAAGGGTATTAGTTTTGAGGAAAGGGTATAACATTTGAGTTGGAAGGGATATTTCCTGAAAAGGGATGTGGGCTGATGAGGGCTTTTGTGGCAGGAAAGGGCAGCGTAGAGGTCTTGGGCAGTAAAGTCAATGGAGAACGCGGGGAGCATAGATGGAATCATCTTACCTTCACACTGCCCCTGTATCTCTGTGTACATAGTTTTTTTTCGTCCTTTTGCCCTTGAAGCACTCCCCATTGGAACTCTTCTTGGCTGCCGTGGCTTCCTGGTTACCTTATGATGATAGCAGGAAATGGCCTAGCCCAGAATCTCTGCCTCTGTCCTCCGTAAATATACCTTCACAGAACAATGTGGAGCCACACCCTTCAATCTGATTGGTCAGCTAGGCACTCCCCCAGCCAATGGTGGCTTTGTGGTCTTAGACATCACAATGTACCACTGTGCCCATCAGCATGGGATAATAGATGCTGAGGGCGGCCATGATACAACTTTCTCACCCCTGACACCTCTGTGTCTCTGATTCTAGGGAGTGGTGTTTCAGGGGCATGGTGTTTCTTCTCATGACACTCTGGCTTTCCTTCAGTGCCCTTTATTGTTTGACTTATATGTCCCCCTTCAACACTCCTGCCCCCTCCATCCCTGTATGAACGTCTACCAAACACTTTTCACTCCAAATCTGTTCCTCAGAGTCGTCTAGTCATTTCATATTTCGACTACCCTCTTCTTAGTGGGGGTTTTTGAGGGGTTTAAGGAACTTAAGAGCAAGCACTTCACATGGAAAAAGGTAATTAAGAACAGGTTTAATGTTTTTGCTATTCCAATGAGCTGTAGAAGCCCCAAGCCTTGGTGAATCCTCTATCTGTTGCACCAAGGTCTATACACCATCTCCATATAATTACACAACAGAGCCAAGAAAGTCATAAATGTCTCGTCCACGAATATTGTTGGGGACACTTCAACTCTCATATTGAGTAGGGAAACTCAACTTTCCCCATCTACCAGAAATACATTCCCGATTAAAAAAAAAAAAAAAAAGTAAGGGTCCCAAAGGCAAGAGTCAGATGAGGAATGCACCACTATCTCTTGACTGAATCCCTTTCCCAGTGGTCCCTCATTGACAGGTATCATCAGGTAGGGCCCAATGTGGAGCTGACCAATAGCTGAGAAGGAGAAGTACCAGTAGGTATCTCACTGATAGTTGGTTGCTTATTGGCAGGGCCGAGTGATGCATGGTCCAATTGCTGGGCAAGACCTGTTGCTTAGTAACAGGATGGGGAGAAATAAGGCAAAGCAATGGCTACCTGCTAATGGCTGTGTTCATGCTGCTCAGTTCCATAAGGATATGTTGGGTCCAGTGTGCTTTAATCTATTTGACTGACTCCTTTCCCACCACAGATTTTGATTTCACATGCTTGTTTAACTTTTGTACATCATTCTTTTCATTGTATTCACAGGCATGCCAGTCAGCACTGCTTATCTATATGCCCCTCCAACAGCTGCCACATGATTGCATGTTCCACATATATTATAGCTAATATTTCAAAGCCAACAAGAAAGTCAAAGCCAGCCCACCTTGAGAACTACTTTGACAAACCTTAACCTCACAGTGGTTCTTATTTTATTCACAAGGTAGCAGAGCAGAGTGATTACAGTCCTATGCAGTTTGCCAGTGATGTGCTTCATTCCAATCCACCCTGTTCCTAGGCAACAGGTGTAGCTCAGCCTTGCTTAGTGCCTCAGATGGCCCCATTCACAAGCAGAAAACTCTCAATGAGTGACCATTCATTGTCCTGCTCAGCTATTGATGAACACCACAGTGGGCCCTGCCCCCCAGTTACTGTCAAGAAGGTATTATTGGGGAATGATTAAGGTAGGGTGGCGTGGTGGTCATCAGCTGGAAAGTGAGAGAAGAGGCAGATTCAGGCATTCTTTTGGAGGGCCTGGAGATCACCCAGCCTTTGGCAATAGGGTGAGCTGGAAGTCCAAGGTAATAGACTGGGGACGACATCCTGTAGTGCTCCAGAGCCCTCACTAAGGCCCTCCAGTAGCCTTGGCCCAAGCCTTGAGGAGTGGAGAACCTCTGCCCCATCCCTGTCTCTGCAACCTACTAGCAGTGGCCATCTTCTTGGTCCTGAGTCTCTGAGAACTGGTCTCCTCACTTGGACAGCCTGAGGAGACAGGACCTTTTGGGTTGGGTGCCTGACTCCATCAAGGATGAGAGGTCGGCAGATTGTGGGAGCCTTGCTCTGAAGGAGCTGCCAAATGAGATCTGTTTCTGCTTAGCCAGGATGGGACATTTCAAGGTGAAAGCTGTGCCTTGAGACTTTGCCCTCTCTTGACAGGGCAAGAATGACAGAAAATAACATTCATTTGGTAGAGATATATAGGAATATTATTGTCTGGCTATGTCCTAACTTTAAGCCCAAAGGATGAGACACCAAGAAGTGTGTAACATCTTACCACAACACTCTCTATCATTTGCTTTTAAATGTCCTTAACTTAAAAAGTTCAGTACCGTTGGTTTCTTAGGGCAAGAGCCACCCACATCCTTGGATGAATCTGTAATAAACCTTTCCCTGTTCCAAACTCTAACATTTAGTTTTGATGGGCCTCATTCAGCCCCAAGCACATGGATTTGCAATTTTGATAACAACCATACTGTGGAAAGGCTGACTTGGCCTCTCTTAAACAACAGCAGAGACTGGCCAAGTACTCACAGTCATCCATAACATACCCACTGACTAGGCTTGGCTAAACTTTAGCGATGCTTTTCTCCTCTGAACTTAAGCTTTCCCCGACGCTTGAGCAAGCACTAAGAGACAGACATTTGTGATTCCTTTAACAGCTCATTCCAACAATCAGCTCACTATAGAAAGAAACAATTTCTGTCAACGTGCACCATCATGCTGTCTGTTCATCCATCCCCACCTCTTTCCCTATCACACACACACACACACACATAGTTGCTACACACCCTTAATGAAGTATCTTTTTCTGTTCCATTTTGAGACACGTTAAGAACTTGTGTTCAAAGCATTCTCCCTATGGCAATCAGTTCATTTCATTTGTTCAGTTGTGTCCGACTGTGTGCAACCCCAGGGACTGCAGCACACCAGGATTCCTTGTCCATCACCAAATCCCAGAGCTTGCTGAAATTCAAGTCCATTGAATCCTCGATGCCATCCAAACATCTCATCCTCTCTTATCCCCTTCTTATTGGCCTTCATTCCTTCCTAGCATCAGAATCTTTTCCATTGAGACCGTTCTCTGCATCAGGTGGACAAAGAACTGGAGTTCCAGCTTCAGCATCAGTCCTTCTAGTGAATAATCAGGACTGATACCACACATCCATGAAGTGATGGCTGCATGGGCACAGGAGGGACTAGAGGAGTTCAAGGTCAGGAGACTTGTCAGTAACGAGATATACTTCATCCAAGGTAAGGAGCAGTGGCTGCACTTTGCTGGAGCAGCTGTGAAGAGCTACCACAGTTCCAGGTAAGAGAAACCCACGTAAGATGGTAGATGTTTCAAGACGAAATCAGAGGGCAGACACACTGAAAGCATAATCACCGAAATCTAGTCAATCTAATCACACTAGAACCACAGCCTTGTCTAACTCAATGAAATTAAGCCAGGCCCTGTGGGGCCTCCCAAGTTGGGTGGGTCATGGTGGAGAAGTCTGACAGAATCTGATCCACTGCAGAAGGGAAGAGCAATGCACTTCAGTATTCTTGCCTTGAGATCCGCATGAACAGTATGAAAATGTTAAATAATAGGATACTGAAAGAGGAACTGCCCAGGTCAGTAGGTGCCCAGTATGCTACTGGAGATCGGTGGAGAAATAATTCCAGAAAGAATGACGGGATTGAGCCAAAGAAAAAGCAACACCCAGTTGTGCATGTGACTGGTGACAGAAGAAAGGTCTAATGCTATAAAGAGCAATATAGCATAGGAACCTGGAAGGTTAAGTCCATGAATCAAGGCAAAGTGGAAGTGGTAAAACAGGAGATGGCAAGAGTGAATGTCAACATTCTAGGAATCAGTGAACTAAAATGGAATGGAATGGGTGAATTTAACACAGATGACCATTATATCTACTACGGCATGCAGGAAACCCTCAGAAGAAATGGAGTATCCATCATGAACAAAAAAAGAGTCCAAAATGCAGTAGCTGGATGCAATCTCAAAAAGTATAGAATGATCTCTTTTTGTTTCCAAGGCAAACCATTCAATATCACAGTAATCCAAGTCTATGCCCCAACAAGTAACGATGAAAAATCTTAAGTTGAATGGTTCTATGAAGACCAGCAAGACCTTTTAGAACTAACACCCAAAAAAGATGTCGTTTACATTATAGTGGACAGGAATGCAAAAGTAGGAAGTCAAGAAACACCTGGAGTAACAGGAAAATTTGGCCCTGAAGTATGGAATGAAGCAGGGCAAAGGCTAATAGAGTTCTGAAATTAGAACTCAGTGGTCATAGCAAACACCCTCTTCCAACAACACAAGAAAAGGCTCTACACATGGACATCATCAAATGGTCAACACTGAAATCAGATTGATTATATCGTTTGCAGCCAAAGATGGAGAAACTCTATATAGTCAGCAAAACAAGACTTGGGGCTGACTGTGGCTCAGGTCATGAGCTGCTTATTGTCAAATTCAGATTTAAATTGAAGAAAGTAGGGAAAACCACTAGACCATTCAGGTATGACATAAATCCAATCCCTTATGATTATACAGTGGAAGTGAGAAATAGATTTAAGGGACTACACCTGACAGATAGAGAGCCTGATGATCTATGGACAGAGCTTCGTGACATTCTACAGGAGACAGTGATAAAGACCATCCCCATGGAAAAGAAATGCCAAAAAGCAAAAAGGCGGTCTGGGGAGGCCTTACAGTTAGTTGTGAAAAGAAGAGAAGCGAAAAGCACAGGAGAAAAGGAAGGATATAAGCATCTGAATGCAGAGTTCTAAATAATAGCAAGAAGAGATAAGAAAGCATTCCTCAGTGATCAATGCAAAGAAATAGAAGAAAACAACAGAATGGGAAAGACTAGACATCACTTCAAGGAAATTCGAGATAAAAAGGGAACATTTCATGTAAAGATGGGCTCGATAAAGGACAGAAATGTTATGGACCTAACAGAAGCAGAAGATATTAAGAAGAGGTGGTAATAATACCAAGAAAACCTTTACCAAAAAAAAAAAAATCTTCATGACCCAGATAATCATGATAGTGTGATCACACACATAGGACCAGAAATCCTGGAATGTGAAGTCAAGTGGGCCTTAGAAAGCATCACAACGAACAAAGCTATTGGAGGTGATGGAATTCCAGTTGAGCTATTTCAAATCCGGAAAGATGATGTAGTGAAAGTGCTGCATTCAATATGCCAGCTAATTTGGAAAACTCAGCAGTGGCCACAGGACTGGAAAATTTCAGTTTTCACTCCAATCCCCGAGAAAGGCAACGCCAAAGAATGCTCAAAGAACCCCACTATTCCACTCATCTTACATCCCGTTCAAGTAATTCTTCAAGCCCTGCAAAATAATGCCTGAATCTGTCCCTTCTCTCATGTTCCAGCTGATGACCATCACACCACCCTTCTTTAATCACTTCCCCAATACTCCATTCTTGAGAGTAACTGAGGGGCAGGGCCCACTGTGGTGCTGATCAATAGCTGAGCAGGACAACGAATGGTCACTTATTGACAGTTGGCTCTTGTGAATGGGGCCATCTGAAGCACCAAGCAAGGCTGAGCTACACATGTTGCCTAGGAACAGGGTGGGTTGAAATGAAGCACATCAATGGCTAACTGCATAGGGCTGTGCTCACTCTGCTCTGTTACATTGTGAATAGAAAAAGAATCACTGTGAGGTTAAGGTTTGTCAAAGTAGCTCTCAAGCTGGGCTGGCTTTAACATTCTAGATGGCTTTCAAATTTTAGCTATAATATATGCCACACATGCAATCATGTGACAGCTGTTGGAGGGGCATATAGATAAGCACTGCTGACTGGCATGCATGGCAATACAATGAAAAGAATGATGTACAAAAATTAAACAAGCCTGTGAAATTAAAATCTGTGGTGGGAAAAGAGTTAATCAAAAAGATTAAAGCACACTGGACCCAACGTATCCTTATGGAACAGAGCAGCATGAGCACAGCCATTAGCAGGTAGCCATCACTTTGCTGTATTACTCCACATCCTGTTTCTAAGCAACAGGTCTTGCCCAGCAATTGGACATTGCATCACTCGGCCTTGCCAATAAGCAACCAACTATCAGTGAGATACCTATTGGTACTTCTCCTGCTCAGCTATTGGTCAGCTCCACATTGGGCCCTATATGATGATACCTGTCAATGAGGGACCACTGGGGAAGTGATTCAGTCAAGAGACAGTGGTGCATTGGTCATCTGACTCTTGCCTTTGGGCACTTTACATTCTTGTTTTTTAATCGAGAATGTATTTCTGGTAGATGGGGCAAGTTGAGTTTTCCTACTCAAACTGAGAGATGAAATTTCCCGAAAAATATTAGTAGAGGAGGTATTTATGACTTTCATGGCTCTGAGGTGTAATTTTATGGAGATGGTGTATAGACCTTGGGGCAAGAGACTGAGTATTCACCAAGTCTTGGGGTCTCTAAAGCTCATTGGAGTACCAAAAACATTGAACCTGTTCTTAATTACCTTTTTCCATGTTAAGTGCTTGCTCTTAAGTTACTTAAGACCCTCAAGAACCCCCACTATGAAGAAGGTTGTCAAAAGATGAAATGACAAGACGACACTGAGGAACAGATTTGGAGGGAAAAGTGTTTGGTAGAGATTCATACAGGGATGGAGGAGGCAGGAGTCTTGAAGGGGGACATACACGTCAAAGAATAAAGGGCACTGAAAGAAAATCTGAGGGTCATGAGAAGAAATACCATGCCCCTGAATCACCACTCCACAGAATCAGACACACAGTGGTATCAGGGGTGAGAAAGCTGTATCATGGCCTCCATCAGCACCCACTAAACCATGTTGATTGACACAGTGGTACATTGTGATGTCTAAGACCCCAAAGCCACCATTGGCTGGGGGAGTACCTAGCTGACCAATCAGATTGAAGGGTGTGGCTCCTCATTGTCCTGAGCAGATATACATAGGGAGGTCAGAGGCAGAGATTCTGGGTTACACCATGTCATGCTATCATCATAAGGTAACCCGGAAGCCACAGCAGCCAAGAAGAGTTCCAATGCGGTGTGCTTCAAGGGTGAAAGGACGAAAGAACACCCTTTGTCCACAGAGATACAGAGGCAGTGTGAAAGTAAGATGATTCCATCTATGCTCCCCACGTTCTCCATTGACTTTGCTGCCTAAGACCTCTACACTGCCCTTGCCTGCCACAAAAGCCCTCATCAGCCGACATCCCTTTTCATAAAATCTCCCTTCCAACTCAGATGTTATACCCTTTCCTTAAAACTAATACCCTTCTCTTGTCTTTCAAGGCACGGAATATGACCATGAGGGTCAGAAGACTTCTAAACGAAACCTCGAGAAAGAAAATCAGATCATATGCCACTCATTCGAAGAAGGTGAAGAAAACAAGAAAACCAAACTTATTTTTCTGTTCCTCTGCACGTAAGAAACTGAATCAAAGCTGAAAAGGGTACCAAAATATGAGGCAGAGTCAAAGAAGGAGGCAGAATCAAAAGAGAAGGTAAACTCAGCCATCCCAGAATGAGATACTCTGGAGAAGTACAACCTGGGCAGCCAGGAACTGAATAGAAAAGGTCAGACAGTTTAGAATTGTGTCTCCAGAGGTCTGCTTTCTTAGAAATGGCCAACCAGGAAAAGACTGACTCTCACACTACCATAGTAAACTGATGGCTGCGATTAAAATACACAACAAATGGTGAAAAGATGATATTTGTGTGTGTGTGAAGTTTCTGATGGGAAGAGAAGGAAGGAAGAATATAGGTGCGCACCTGGTGGGGAGGGATGTGGGGTCCCAAGAGCTGAGGGAACAGACCCTCAAGTCCCCAGTTATCCACAGAGTAGACGTCAGGACTGGGTCAGAAGTTTTCACTGAAGGTGAATAACCTTGCTTAACAACTGATCTCAGTGGCAAAGAGTAGTGGTGCAGTGTTACTGCCATTGTTTGGGGTGTGGAGTGACGTTAGAGTCTAGATTTCCAGAACCCAGATGGGAAGAGGGCTTCACATGGGGATGGTGAATTTCATACTTTCCCTAAGTGAGGCAGGCAGAAATCACCTCTTGGCCATTTACTTCATAACGGGCTTTGTTGCATCACTCACCTATGCTGTTAGCTAAAGGTGCTCAGGAGGCACAAAATGCTGATACAACTAAAACCCACAATGAGCACTCCCAAAGTTTAAAATAATGTTTGAAGTGTTCACACCAAATATCACTTAGGAAACTGTTATCCTAAGAAATTTGTGGGAGCAGTGTGTTCCCATGGGCAGGGCAGTGGAGGTGGCCCAATCCTGGTGCAGATGACTAACAGGATCACGACACAAGATATTGTTTTTTTGGTGGGGAGCATCATGCAGTTTGTGGGATCTTAGTTCCCTGATCAGGGATTGAACCGGTTCCCCTTCTAGTGAAAGCATGGAGTCCTAACCCCTGGACAGCAAGAGAAGTCAGGATAGAGACTTTTGTACAAGTATTAATATAAGACAGTGTTAGAGCTGGTCTTATTTTATCACCATCCCCTAGTATTTTTAAACTACGGTTGTAAAACATTCTTCCCCAATTAACTTTTTTTGTTAGTCCAAGTTCTACCAGTTTTCATGGTTTAAAAAGAAGAGTACCAAATATTTAATTTGATGTTAACTTTAATTTTGAAGTATTTGAATAGTGTCAAGGAGTAGTCAATCAAATATGGAGATATATAAGGCAGAGTCTCTATCAGAGGAATCCAGTGTGTTTTCAGAAAGCATTTTAGAAACAATAAAAACAGAGTTTCACCATCAGCATCAAAAGAGTTGAGTTAAGATTTTAAGTCAATGCTACAGTATCTTTTATCCGGACTGCAGCTGCCTGGTTAAATCTTTCTGGCACTTTAACTCCTGAGAGACACAGTGGATGATTCAAAGTTAGTCACTGAATGTGCTTTAAAATTATTAAGAGTGAAGGAGACCCTGGGATTGTTGTCCTTTAAAAGGAAGTGTGAGAAATATCAACCCTGCCTGTGAAAATTAGTCAGGTAAGCAGCTACCAGGATGATATGGACAGAGAAACCTTATAGGTGGGTGCTGTGTTTCCAGATCTGTATATATTATCACCATTTAACACTATCACACTTTAATGCCCTGTTGCAGGACTGACTGAAATACTTGCTGTTAGGGGAAGGTAACAGATTACTAGGCCTGAAGAGCTGAAATTAAAAGTTGCTCAGTTGTGTCCGATGGTTGGTGACCCCATTGACTATACAGACCATGGAATTCTCCGGGCCAGAATACTGGAGTGTGTAGCCTTTCCTTACTCCAAGGGATCTTCCCAACCCAGGGATCAAGCCCAGGCATCCCACATTGAAGTCGGATTGTTCACCAGTTGAGCCACCAGGGAAGCCAAAGAATGCTAGGGTGGGTAGCTTATTGCTTCTCCAGCAGAGCTTCCCTACGCAGGAATTGAACTGATGTCTACAGCTTTGCAGGCAGAATCTTTCCCAACTGAGGTATCAGGAAATTCCTGAGGTGGACCAAAATGGAGGTTAGAGGGCCTTGTTTCCCTAAAGGAGCGCTGGTATTTAGTTTAATATCCGTGGGTATACTGCCAAAATGCAGAAAGAATTGAGAACGCATAGAGTTAAAAAAGGATCCAAAGACTTTTAGGGGTAAAAGAGAAAAACATAAACACTAAGTCATGTGTTTAGAAAGGGTATATCCATTTAGATCAGCAACAATAAATCAATATCACATGCCTGTAACTCTCCTGGAAAAAGACAGTATACTGTGATTCAAACATGACAAGTCCTATTGCAAACGCTATGTTGTATGGGGATGTGAGTTTTGCTCATTAGCACTCACAAAGAGCAGTAGAAACTCTTTAAACTTCCACTTATACAGGTTCGCTATGAATAGATTCCAACTGACCCCTCTAGCTGTGGCCATAACAACCTGTATTGATTGACACAATGATTTCCCTAAGACCTTCTACTTTCCTCTATGCCTGTGTCCATCCTATCTTCTGTGACTCACAAACTAGCAACCATCTGAGGCCAGCCGAATGGTCACCTCCCAAGGAAATGTTCTTAATCATTCTCTTGTGTATTAATATTTTCATGTTCTCTAATCACTTGCAGTTAATTACATGCAGTTTGTAGGATAGGTTTTGGAGTATGTATCTTATCAGAAATGCTTGCCAGAGAGGTAAACGGAATAGAATCAACAGTGTGGTGATATAAAATATTATCAGAAGTTGAATTATCTAAGACTGTAAGGGAGAGAATCACTCCCTTCTGCGAAGTATGTCCAAGAATCTGTTTGAAAATATAGTAAAACCCATAAACTAGACAGTGGATCAGAAGTCAAAAGAACTTATGAGAAGCTTATTTTATCAGTAGTCAAGTAAAACTCTTTGTCTTTGTATTAAGAAAACCCATTTGCATGACACCAAATGCAATAGCCAAAGCAGTGCCCATGGACTCATGATGAGTGCAAAATCCTGCTGGCCCAGAGGCTTCTCTTGATTGGCAGAGGTCAAGAGCAAATCTATGTGCCTAGGGTCAGAACGCATCCACCCAGGATCACATTCACAGATCAGCAGGAATCAAGTGGGAGTCCCTAAACTTTACATGCTCCTGGCCAAGTCCCTCACTCCAGTATCTTTCCTACAGGCTTGTCACTCATTACTGCCTTGAGATGATCATGATTAAGTTTCCCCTCACCATCTCTTCAATTAACTGTCATGGGCAACTAGAAATCTGAATGCAAAAGATTGAAATAGGATCCTTACCTTATGCCACATAAAAAACTAATCTCAGAGTTGATTAAAGATTTAACTGCAAGATCTGAAACTATAAATCAACGAGTAGAAAACATCCTGGAAAAGTTGTAAACATTGGTCTTAGAAGTGATTTTATGTATGTGACACTGAAAGCATAGGCAACAAAAGCAAAAATAGAAAAGTAGGATTACTTCAAATGATTAAACTGCCTCCCCCAAAGAACATCAATAACACATCTACATAAAAGACAAGCTGATGGTTACCAAATGGCAAGTTGGGCCGGGGGGATGACTGGAAGTTGGGGATTAACCTATATATAGACACCACTATATATATAATAAATAACCAACAAGGACCTACTACAAAACCACAGGCAACTCTGCTAGAAATTCTGTAACAACATAAATGGAAAAAGAATTTGTAGAGGAATAGATATATGTATGTGTGCCTGTGCAAGCTCAGTTGATTCAGATGTGGCCTACTCTTTGTGACCCTATGGAATGCAGCCTGCTAGGCTCCTCTGTCCATGAGATTCTCCAGGTAGGAATACTGGAGTGGCTTGTCATGTCCCTCTGAGCATATCTTCCCTACCCAGGCATTGAACCCAAATCTCCTTCATTGCAGGGTGATTCTTTAACAACTGAGCCAAGTGGGAAGCCCGAATACATGTATATGTAAAGCTGAATCACTTTGCTGGACACCTGAAACTCAACATGGTAAATCATATATACTAGAATGGAAAAAAATAAAAAGAAACCATCAACATGTAGAAAAATTAGCTCCAAAAACTAAGTAGAAAATACAGATAGATTCCCAAACTTATTCTCAAAGAAAGATCCACAGGGAACAGGGTATGAAGATAAAAGGGTGATTCAAGTCCTGACGTGTGCCCATTGGAGAGGACTCAGAATATGAGGGAGATTACATGGTTGGAGATATGCCCTCGGTGTGAGTGTATGGAGCCATATATTGGACACACAAGTCCTGGGGTCTGACAAAGAGAAGACAAACACCCTTAGATGGTTGCAGGGCTATGTGGACTAACAGGAGGTCTGTGGGAAGCCCAGACTCCCCCTCCAGGAGCATGTGCTCAGGGGCTTGCTCCCAAGCCACAATGAAGAGGACAGACTGTGACTGCGTTTGTGGATACCTGTTTTCCCAACAACTGCCCACCCTTACACACGCCCTGATTTCTGTGTGGCCGATCTGCACTGGAGCAGGGGCTGCCATGACCAGGCAGAAAGCTGAGATGTGGGAAACAGAGGTGCATCTGGCCCAGGGCGGCATGTGGGTGGAACAGCCGGGATCATGCTCATGGAGGGCACTTACATAGGCAGCGCATCAGGAGAAGTCCTGATCTCTGAGGGAGTCCAGACTGCCACAGCAGATGACCCAGTATGTGCCCAGAGCCCATGAGGGCCTCAACTTGCCCAATACCACCCCTCTTCAACAGGGCAGGTATAGCAGAAGCTGGGGGAAGTGATCAGCTCTGAGGGACCAAGAGGTCTCAGACCAGAAATTATGTTTAAGCAGGGCAGGAATCACTACTGATGGTGATGGCACAGATGGCACTTTGGAGGCCGCCTGGATCTCCGTAAGCAGCCAGCATGAAGATTTTCTCCTTTTGTTATTTTTCTAACCAGAACATGCTCCTCTTGTCCCTCTGTGGCAAGGGTTGCAGTGCTGGGAGAGGGGAGCATACATACCTGAGGTAACACAGCCAGATCTGGCCTGACATTCAGGGCTTCTGCTCCAAAAGATGGCATCCCACCCTAGCTCCAATAGGACCGTAAAAGCCACTGAGGAAAAGGAAGTCTCTGCCTCACTTCTGGCTTAAGACCTGGTACCACTGAACTTCCCAGCCATAGGTGCTGGCACACCCTAAGGAAAGATGTGACTTGTAGTCCACCAAATCCAGCCCCACCCCCACCCCACCCCCAGCTGACTATGGTGCAGACTGTACAGTGATGCTCCCCCACAAGATCACCCCTTCAAGACCATAATAGAACATTGATGCACTTAAATTCGGAGAGGCAGAGACTAATGGGAAGACAGAAGGACTGGTCTCCCCTGAAAGACTGAGAGGAAGTCAGTTCAGTTTGTCAGTCGTGTCTGATTCTTTGCGACACCATGAACCGCAGCACACCAGGCCTCCCTGTCCATCACCAACTCGCGGAGTCCACCCAAACCCATGTCCATTGAGTTGGTGATGCTATCTAACCATCTCTTCCTCTGTCGTCCCCTTCTCCTCCTGCCCTCAATATTTCCCAGCATCAGGGTCTTAACAATGAGTCAGCTCTTTGCATCCGGTGGCCAAAATATTGGAGTTTCAGTATCAGCATCAGTCTTTCCAATGAATACTCAGGAGTGATATCCTTTAGGATGGACTGTTCGATCTCCTTGCAGTCCAAGGGACTCTCGAGAGTCTTCTCCAACATCACAGTTCAAAAGCATCAATTATTTCTGCTCATCTTTTTTATAGTCCAACTCTCAATCCATACCTGGCCACTGGAAAAACCATACCCTTGACTAGACAGACCTTTGATGCCAAAGTAATGTCTCTGCTTTTTATTTTTAATATAAATGTATTTATTTTAATGGGAGGTTACTTATTTTACATATGGTATTGCTTTTGCCATATATCCACATGAACCTGCCACAGGTGTACATGTGTTCCCCATCCTGTACCCCCCTCCTACCTCCCTCCCCGTACCAACCCTCTGGGTGATCCCAGTGCACCAGCCCAAGCATCCTGTATCATGCATTGAACCTGGACTAGGGATTCATTTCATATATGATATTATACATGTTTCAATGCCATTCTCCCTAATCACCCCACCCTCTCCCACAGACTCATTGTTTTTTTATTCTGTCTAGGTTAGTCATAACTCTACTTCCAAGGAGTTAGTTCCCTTTAATTTCTTGGCTGCAGTCACCATTCTGCAGTGATTTTGGAGCCCAAAAAATAAACTCAGCCACTGTTTCCACTATTTCCCCATATACTTCCCATGAAGAGATGGGATCAGATGCCATGATCTTCGCTTTCTGAATGTTGAGCTTTAAGCCAACTTTTTCACTGTCTTCTTTCACTTTCACAAGAGGCTCTACAGTTCTTTATCACTTTCTGCCATAACGGTGGTGTCATCTGCGTATTTGAGTTTATTGATATTTCTCTCGGCAATCTTGATTCCAGCTTGTTCTTCCTCCAGCCCAGCATTTCTCATGATGCACTCTGCATAAAATTAAATAAGCAGAGTGACAATATACAGCCTTGATGTACTCTTTTTCCTACTTGGAACCAGTCTCTTGTTCCATGTCCAGGTCAAACTGTTGCTTCCTGACCTGCATAGAGGTTTCTCAAGAGGCAGGCCAGGTGGTCTGGTATTCCCATCTTTTTCAAAATTTTCCAGTTTCCTGTGATCCACACAGTCAAAGGCTTTGGCATAGTCAATAAAACAGAAATAGATATTTTTATGGAACTCTCTTGCTTTTTCCATGATCCAGCGGATGTTGACAATTTTATCTCTGATTCCTCTGCCTTTTCTATAACCAGCTTGAACATCTGGAAGTTCAAGATTCACACATTGCTGAAGCCTCCATTGGAAAACTTTAAGAATTACTTGACTGGCATGTAAGATGAGTGATATTGTGTGGTAGTTTGAGCCATCTTTGGCGTTGCCATAATTGGGTTTTGGAGTGAAAACTGACCTTTTCGAGTTCTGTGGCCACTGCTGAGTTTTCCAAATTAGCTGGCATAATGAGTGCAGCACTTTCACTGCATCATCTTTCCGGATTTGAAAAAGCTCACTTGGAACGCCATCACCTCCACTAGCTTTGTTCGTAGAGATGCTTTCTAAGGCCCACTTGACTTCACATTCCAGGATGTCTGGCCCTAGGTGTGTGAACACACCATCATGATTATCTGGGTCCTGAAGATTATTTTTTCTACAGTTCTCGGTATTCTTACCACTTCTTGTTAATATCTTCTGCTTCTGTTAGGTCCATACCATTTCTGTCCTTTATCGAGCCCATCTTTGCATGAAATATTCCCTTGGTATCTGCAATTTTCTTGAAGAGATGTCTAGTCTTTCCCATTCCGTTGTTTTCCTCTACTTCTTTGCATTGATCACTGAGGAAGGCTTTCTTATCTCTTCTTGCTATTCTTTGAAACTCTGCATTCAGATGCTTATATCTTTCTTTTTCTTCTGTGCTTTTCGCTTCTCTTCTTTTCACAACTATTTGTAAGGCCTCCCCAAACAGCCCTTTTGCTTTTTGGCATTTCTTTTCTATGGAGATGATCTGGATCCCTGTCTCCTGTACAATGTCACGAACCTCCGTCCATAGTTTATGAGGCACTCTATCTGTCAGGTGTAGTCCCTTAAATCTATTTCTCACTTCCACTGCATAATCATAAGGGATTGGATTTACGTCATACCTGAATGGTCTAGTGTTTTTCCCTACTTTCTTCGATTTAAATCTGAATTTGGCAATAAGGAGCTCATGAGCTGTGCTAGAGGCAGCTCCAAGTCTTGTTTTGCTGACTATATAGACTTTCTTCATCTTTGCTTGCAAACAATATAATCAATCTGATTTCAGTGTTGACCATCTGGTGCTGTCCATGTGTAGAGTCTTTTCTTGTGTTGTTGGAAGAGAGTGTTTTCTATGACCAGTGTGTTCTCTTTGGAAAAATCTATTAGCCTTTGTCCTGCTTCATTCCATACTCCAGAGCCAAATTTTCCTGTTACTCCCTGTGTTTCTTGACTTCCTTCTTTTGCGTTCCAGTCCACTATAATGTAAAGTACATTTTTTTTTTTGATGTTGGTTCTAAAAGGCATTCTCGGTATTCATAGAACCGTTAAACTTCAGCTTCTTCATCGTTACTCATTGGGTCATAGTCCTGGATGACTTTTATATTGAATGATTTGCCTTGAAAATGAACAGAGATCATTCTATAGTTTTTGAGATTGCATCCAGCTTCTGCATTTTAGACTCTTTTTTTGACCCTGATGGCTACTCCATTTCTTCTAAGGGATTCCTGTCTGCCGTAGTAGATATATTGGTCATCTGAGTTAAATTCACCCACTCCAGTCCAATTTAGATCACTGATTCCTAGAATGTTGATGTTCACTCTTGTCATCTTCCATTTGACCACTTCCAATTTGCGTTGATTCATGGACTTAACATTCAATTTCCTATTCTGTATTGCTCCTTATAGCATTGGACCTTTTTCTGTCACCAGTCACATCCATAACTGGGTATTTTTTCTGCTTTGGCTCAAACCCTTCATTCTTTCAGGAGTTATTTCTCCACCATTCTACAGTAGCATATTGGCACCTACTGACCTGGGGAGTTCCTCTTTCAGTATCCTATCATTTTGCCTTTTCATACTGTTCATGCTGATCTCAAGGCAAGAACACTGAAGTGGATTGCCCTTCCCTTCTCCAGTGGACCACACTCTGTTAGACCTCTCCATCATGACCCTCCCAACTTGGGAGGCCACACAGGGCCTGGCTTCATTTCATTGAGTTAGAAAAGGCTGTGATTCTAGTGTGATTAGATTGACTAGATATCTGTGATTCTGTTTTCAGTGTGTCTGCCCTCTGATGCCGTCTTGCAACACCTACCATCTTACGTGAGTTTCTCTTACCTTGGACTTGGGGTATCTCTTCACAGCTGCTCCAGCAAAGCGCATCCACTGCTCCTTACCTTGTACTAGGTGTATCTCCTCAATGCCACCACTCCTGATCTTGAACGTGGACTAGCTCCTCTAGCCCCTCCTGTGCCCATGCAGCCTCCACTCCATGGACGTGTGGTATCAGTCCTGATTATTCACTAGAAGGACTGACGCTGAAGCTGCAACTCCAGTACTTTGTCCACCTGATGCAAAGAACTGTCTCATTGGGAAAGATCCTGATGCTAGGAAGGAATGAAAGCCAAGGACAAGGGGATGAGAGAGGATGAGATGGTTGGATTCCATCGGGGATTCCATGGACTTCAGTTTCAGCAAGCTCTGGGAGTTGGTGATGGACAAGGAATCCTGGTGTGCTGCAGTCCATGGGGTTGCACACAGTCGGACACAACTGAACAAATGAAATGAACTGATTGCCATAGGGAGAATGTTTTGAATACAAGATGTTAACGTGGCTCAAAATGGAACAGAAAAAGATCTTTCGTTAACATGGAAGATAAGTAGGGTGCGCAGCAACTATTTGTGTGTGTGTAAGTTTGTGTATATGTGCATGTGTGTGTGTGTGTGTGTGTGTGACTGAGATGGGAAAAGACGTGAGATGGATGAACAGACAGCATGATGGAGCAGTTTGACAGGAAGTGTTTCTTTCTGTAGTGAGCTGATTCTTAAGAGGAGCTGCTAAAGGAGTCAGAAATGTCTGACTCTTAGCGCTTGCTCCAGCGTGGGGGAAAGTTGAAGTTCAGAGGAGAGAAGCATGGCTAAAATTTAGCCAAGCCTAGTCAGTGGGCAGGTTATGGATGACTGTGAGCACTTGGCCAGTCTCTGCTGTTGTTTAAGAGGGGCCAAGTCAGCCCTTCCACAGTATGGTTATTATCAAAAGTGCAAATTCATGTGCTTCATGCAGAATGAGGCCCATCAAAATGAAATGTTAGAATTTGGAACAGGGAAAGGTTTTTTTCAGATTCATACAAGGATATGGGTGGCTCTTGCCCTAAGAACTCAAAGTTACTGAACGTTTTCAGTTAAGTACATTTAAAATAAATGTCAGAGAGAGTTGTAGTAAGTTGTTACAGAATTCTTGCTGTCACATCCTTTGTGCTTAAAGTTAGGTCATGGTCAGGTAAAAATGTTCCTATGTATCTCTACCAGATGATTGTTGTTTTTTTATCATTCTTGCCCTGTCAAGAGAGGGCAAAGTCTCAAGGCAGAACTTTCACCTTGAAATGTCCCATCTTGGATAAGCAGAAACAGATCTCATTTGGCAGTTCCTTCAGGGCAAGGTTCCCACAATCTGCCCACCTCTCATCCTTGATGGAGCCAGGCACCCAACCCAACAGGTCCTGTCTCCTCAGGCTCTCCAAGTGTTGAGACCAGTTCTCAGAGACTGAGGCCCAGGAAAATGGTCACTGCTAGTAGGTTTCAGAGACAGGGATGGGGCAGAGGTTCACCACTCCTCAAGGCCTGGTCCAAGGCTACTGGAGGGCCTTAGTTAGGGCTCTGGTGCACTACAGGATGTTGTCCACAGTCTATTCCCTGGGACCTGCAGCTCACCCACTGGCCCAAGGCTGGGTGATCTCCAGGCCCCCCAAAAGAATGCCTGAATCTGCCCCTTCTCTCACTTTCCAGCTGATGACCACCACACCATCCTTACTTAATCATTTCCCCAAGACTACCTTCTTGACAGTAACTGGGGGCAGGGCCCACTGTGAAGCTGATCAATAGCTGAGCAGGACAATGAATGGTCACTCACTGACAGTTGGCTGCTTGTGAGTGGGGCCGTCTGAGGCACCAAGTAAGGCTGAGCTACACCTGTTGCCTAGGAACAGGGTGGGTTGAAATGAAGCACATCAATGGCTAACTGCATAGGGCTGTGCTCACCCTGCTCTGTTACATTGTGAATAGATTAAGAATCACTGTGAGGTTAAGGTTTGTCAAAGTAGTTCTCAAGGTGGGCTGGCTTTGACATTCTTGTTGGCTTTGAAATATTAGCTGTAATATATGTGGCACATGCAATCATGTTGCAGCTGTTGGAGGGGCATATAGATAAGCACTGCTGACTGGCATGCATGGGAATTCAATGAAAAGAATGATGTACAAAAGGTAAACAAGCATGTGAAATCAAAATCTGAGGTGGGAAAGGAGTCAGTCAAAAAGATTAAGGCAGGAGGAGGAGCTAAGATGACGGAGGAGTAGGAAGGGGAGAACACTTTCTCCCCCACAAATTCATCAAAAGAACATTTAAACGCCAAGTAAATTCCACAAAACAACTTCTGAATGCCAGCAGAGGACGTCAGGCACCCAGAAAAGCAACCCAAGTCTTCAAAAGGAAGTAGGAAAAAATATAAAAGACAAAGAAAGAGACAAATGAGGGAGGAACGGAGTTCCATCCCGGGAAGGGAGTCTTAAAAAGAGAGAAGTTTCCAAACACCAGAAAACCTTCTCACTGCCGAATCTGTGCCGAGCCTTGGAAGCACAGAGGGCAACATAACAGGGAGGAAAAATAAATATACAATTAAAACCCACACATTGCAAGCCCTATGGTAACTCCCCCAGCAGAGAAGCAGCGCAGACGCCTGCATCCACCATTAGCAAGCGGGGGCTGGTCGAGGAGGCGCAGCGTGGACAGCGAGGGGCGGCGGGGGCTGCATTGCAAGGATCTGGCCTGAATACCCCAAGCACTATCTGAGCCAAATAATTTGGGCTAGCAAACCAGACTGTGGGATATCTACCACGCGAAAAGCCAGCTCCAACCTAAGACACCACCAGGCCCACGCATGGAACAAAGGACTGAACAGAGATAGCCTGCGGAAGACCATCCCTCTCCAGTGATAGGCAGCCAGAGCTGGAAGGGGACAATCACAGCCCCAGAAAGACATTATCTATAAAACTGTAAGCAGGCGTCTTTGCTAACTAAAACTTCTTGGGGGTCTGGACGGTCAACATCTGCCTGAGAAGGTGCGCCGGTGCACACCTAGATAACCGAGCAGCGGGCAGGGGATAAGTCGCAGCAATCGCATGCACCAAACACCTCATGACCTGAGCTGCTCGGATTTGGGAAGGGCACAAAACACAGGCTGAACCGAGAGTCTGCGCCTCTGAGGACTACCCGAGTGCCTGAACCTGAGCGGCTTCGACCTGGAAGTGCAGGGCTGGCCACGGATGGCTCCCGGCGGAGCAACGTAGAGCCTGAGCAGTGTGGGCAGGGAGGCTACATGCCCCGTGAACCAGGGGCAGACCCAGTGTGGCTGAGGCACTGTGAGCACATGCCAGTGTTATTTGTTTGCAGCATCCCTCCCTACCTCCCCTCAGCGCGACTGAATAAGTGAGCCTAAAAAAAAAAAAAAAAAAAAAAAAAAAAAAAAAAAAAGAAGTATCCTCCACCGTCCCCTTTGTATCAGGGCGGAAACCAGACACTGAAGAGACCAGCAAACAGAAAAAGCTATAACAGAGGGAACCGCCTTGGAAGCTACAGGCAATAGATTAAAACCCTGTGCTTAGTACCAACTACATAGGAAGGGGCCTATAGATCTTGAGAAATATAAGTCGGACCAAGGAACTAGCCAAAAATGAACTGAACCCGCAATACTCACAACAAAAACAGAGAAAGTCCTAGATATATTTTTACTATTTTTACAATCATTCTTTCTTTCTTTTTTTTATTTTTTATTAATTAAAAAAAATTAAGGCCTCTATTATTCCTTTAATTTTCACTTTTATAACGGATTACTTTGTAGAAAAAAAAAAAAAGAAGACACCTTTTTTTTTTAAAGCAAACTTCATATATATATATTTTGACTTTGTTTTTTTTTTTTCCTTTTCCTTCTTTTCTTTAACATTGTATTTTTGAAATTCCAAACTCTAGTGTAGATTTTTAATTGTAGCTTTTTGGTATTTGTTATCAATTTTGTACCTATAGTTTTTTTTTTATAATTTCTCTGACCCATTTTTATTTTCTCTTTTTCTTTTTCTCTGTTTTTTTTTTTTCATCTTCTTTTAAGTATCATTGTATATCTGAAATTCCAAACTCTACTCTAGATTTTTAATTTATGCTTTTTGGTATTTGTTATGAATTTTGTACCTGTATTTTCTTTATAATTTATGTGACTGTGTTTGTTATTGTTTGGTTTTTTTTTTTCTCTCTCTCTTTCTTTTCCTTCTTCTTTTCTTTAACATCGTATTTTTGAATTTCCAAACTCTACTCTAGATTTTTAATTTTTGCTTTTATGTATTTGTTACCAATTTTGTACCTTTAAGAACCCAATCTTCAGTACCCATTTATCACTAGAGAGCGAGATTACTGGCTTAACTGCTCTCTCCCCCTTTGGACTCTCCTTTTCCTCCACCAGGTCGCCTGTGTCTCCTCCCTAACCCCTCTCTACTCTACCCAACTCTGTGAATTTCTGTGTGTTCCAGACGGTGGAGAACACTTAAGGAACTGATTACTGGCTGGATCTGTCTCCCTCCTTTTCACTCCCCTCTTTTATCCTCCTGGCCACCTCTGTCAACTTCCTCCTTCTTCTCTTCTCTGTATAACTCCGGACGGAGGAGGGAGGAGGTTCAGTATGGGAAACACAGGTATACCTGTGGCCGATTCATTTCGATATTTGGCAAAACTAATAAAATATTGTAAAGTTTAAAAATAAAATAAAATTAAAAAAAAAAGAGAGAGAGAGAGATTTAACTAGGGAGCTGCAGTCCAGATAAAAGATACCCTAGCATTGACTTAAAATCTGAACTCAACTATTTTGATGCTGATGGTGAAACTCTGTTTTAATAGTTTTTAAAACTCTTTCTGAAAACAAACGGGATTCCTCTGGTAGAAACTCTGCCATATATATCTCCATATTTGATTGACTACTCCTTGAAACTATTCAAACTCTTCAAAACTAAATTTAACACCAAATTCAATATTCAATACTCTTCTTTTTAAACCACGAAAACTTGTAGAACTTGGACTAACAAACGAGTTTATTGGGGAAGAATGTTTTACGACTATAGTTATTTAGAAATACTTGGGGATGGTGATAAATATAAGACCAGCTTTTACACTGTCTTATATTAATCCTTTTTTTCAAAAGTCTCTGTCCTGACTTCTCCGGCTTTGCAGTGGATAAGACCCCATGCTTTCATTAGAAGGGGAACCAGTTCAATCCCTGGTCAGGAAACTAAGATCCCAAAAACTGCATGGTGCCCCCCACCCAAAAACATTATCTATGTGTTGTGATCCTGTTAGTCATCTGCACCAGGATTGGGCCACCTCCACTGCCCTGCCCCTGGGAACACACAGCTCCCACAAATTTCTTAGGATAATAGTGGCCTAATTGATATTTGGTCTGATTTATCCAAACATTATGTTAATCTTTGGGAGTGCTCATTGTGGGTTTTAGTTGTATCAGCATTTTGTGCCTCCAGAGCACCTTTAGGTGACAGCATAGGTGAGTGATGCAACAAAGTCCCTTAATGTCGTAAGTGGCCAGGAGGTGATTTCTGCGTGCCCCACTCAGGGGAAGCAAGACATTCACCATCCCCAGGTGAAGCCGCCTTCCCATCTGGGTTCTGGCAATCTAGACCCTAATGTCACTCCAAACCCCAAACAATGGCAGTAACACTGCACCATTACTCCTTGCCACTGAGATCAAATGTGAAGCAGGGTTATTCACCTTCAGTGCAGACTCCTGACCCAGTCGACACCTCTACACTTTGGCTAACTGGGGACCTGAGGGTCTGTTCCCTCAGCTCTTGGGACCTCACATCCCTCCTCACTCAGGTGCCCACATCTTTTATTCCTTCCCTCCCTTCCCATCAGAAATTCACACACATGCAAATATCATATTTTCACCATTTGATGTGTATTTTAATCGAAGCCATCAGTTTACTATGTTAGTCTGAGAGTCAGTCTTTTCCTGGTTGGCCATTTCTAAGAAATCAGACGTCTGGAGACACAATTTTAAACTGTCTGACCTTTTCTATTCCGTTACTGTCTGCCCAGCTTGTGCTCCTCCAGGGTCTCTCATTCTGGGTTGGCTGAGTTTACCTTCTCTTTTGATTCTGCCAACTTCTTTGACTGTGCCTCATATTTTCATCCCTTTTTGTCTTTGATTCAGTTTGTTACTTGCACAGCAACAGAAAATACAGTTTGGTTTTCTTGTTCTCTTCACATTCTTCGACTGAGTGTCATATGATCGGATTTTCTGTCTCAAGGTTCCTTTTATAGGTCTTCTGACCCTCCTGGTCATATTCCATGCCTTGAAAGACAAAAGAAGGGTATTAGAATTGAGGAAAGGGTATGAAATCTGATTTGGAAGGGAGATTTCATGAAAAGGGATGTGGGCTGATGAGGGTTTTTATGGCAGGCAAGGGCAGTGTAGAGGTCTTGGGCAGCCAAGTCAATGGAGCATGTGGAGATCATAGATGGAATCATCTTACCTTGACACTTTCTCTGTATCTCTGTGGACAAAGGGTCTTCTTTCGTCCTTTCACCCTTGAAGCACACCGCATTGGAACTCTTCTTGTCTGTCATGGCTTCCTGGTTACCTTATGATGAGAGCAGGACATGGCCTAACCCAGAATCTCTTCCTCTGACCTCCCTATATATACCTTCTCAGGACAATGAGGAGCCACACCCTTCAATCTGATTGGTCAGCTAGGCACTCCCTCCACCAATGGTGGCTTTGGGGTCTTAGACATTACAATGTACCACTATACCCATCAACATGGTTTAGTGGGTGCTGAGGGAGGCCATGATACAACCTTCTCATCCCTGACACCTCTGTGTGTCTGATTCTGGGATGTGGTGAATCAGGGGCATGGTGTTTCTTTTCATGACCCTCAGACTTTCCTTCAGTGCCCTGTATTCTTTGACTTATATGTCCCCCTTCAACACTCCTGCCTCCTCCATCCCTGTATGAACTTCTACCAAACACTTTTCACTCCAAATCTGTTCCACAGAGTCATCTAGTCATTTAATCTTTCGACCACCCTCTTCCCAGTGGGGGTTCTTAGGGGCTTAGGGAACTTTAGAGCAAGCACTTAACATGGAAAAAGGTAAATAATAACACGTTGGATGTTTTTGCTACTCCAATAAGCTTTAGAGACCCCAAGACTTGGTGAATCCTCGGTCTGTTGCACCAAGGTCTATACACTGTCTCCATAAAATTACACATCAGAGCCTAGAAAGTCATAAATGTCTCCTCCACTAATATTGTTGGGGACACTTCCACTCTCATATTGAGTAGGGAAACTCAACTTGCCCCATCTACCAGAAATACATTCCCGATTAAAAAATAATAATAATAAAAAAGTATGTTGCCCAAAGGCAAGAGTCAGATGACCAATGCACCACTGTCTCTTGACTGAATCACTTCCCCAGTGGTCCCTCATTGACCGTTATCATCAGGTAGTGCCCAATGTGGAGCTGACCAATAGCTGAGCAGGAGAAGTATCAGTAGGTATCTCACTGATAGTTGGTTGCTTATTGGTAGGGCCGAGCTTTGCACTGTACAATAGCTGGGCAAAACCTGTTGCTTAGTAATAGGATGTGGAGCAATATGGCAAAGCAATGGTCCCTGCTAATTGCTGTGCTCATGCTGCTCTGTTCCATAAGGATACGTTGGGTGCAGTGTGCTTTAATATTTTTGACTGACTCCTTTCCCACCTCAGATTTGATTTCAAAGGCTTGTTTAACTTTTATACATCATTCTTTTCATTGTATTCCCAGGCATGCCAGTCAGCACTGCTTATCTATATGCCCCTCCAACAATTGCCACATGATTGCATGTTCCACATACATTATAGCTAATATTTCAAAGCCAACAAGAAAGTCAAAGCCAGCCCACCTTGAGAACTTCTTTGACAAACCTTAACCTCACAGTGATTCTTATTCTATTCACAATGTAACAGAGCAGAGTGAGCACAGCCCTATGCAGTTAGCAACTGATGTGCTTCCTTTCAACCCACCCTGTCCTAGGCAACAGGTTAGCTTCGCCTTGCTTGGTGCCTCAGATGGCCCCACTCACAAGCAGCCAACTGTCAATGAGTGAACATTCGTTGTCCTGCTCAGCTACTGATCAGCACCACAGTGGGCCCTGATCCCCAGTTAATGTCAAGAAGGGAGTATTGGAGAAGTCATTAAGGTAGGGTGGTGTTGTGTTCATCACCTGGAAAGTGACAGAAGAAGCAGATTCAGGCATTCTTTTGGAGGGCCTGGAGATCACCCAGCCTTGGTCCAGAGGGTGACCTGTTGGTCCCAGTGAATAGACTGGGGACGACATCCTTCAGTGCTCAAGAGCCCTCACTAAGGCCCTCCAGTAGCCTTGGCCCAGGCCTTGAGAAGTGTTGAACCTCTCCCCCATCCCTGTCTCTGTAACCTACTAACAGTGGCCATCTTCCTGGGCCTCAAACTCTAAGAACTGGTCTCCACACTTGGACAGCCTGAGGAAACAGGACCTATTGGATTGGGTGCCTGGCACCATCAAGGATGAGAGCTGGGCAGAATGTGGGAACCTTGCCCTGAAGGAGCTGCCAAATGAGATCTCTTTCTGCTCATCCAGGATGGGACATTTCAAGGTGAAAGTTGTGCCTTGAGACTTTGCCCTCTCTTGAGAGGGCAAGAATGACAGAAAATAACATTCATCTGGAAGAGATAGATAGGAACATTATTCCCTGACCATGACCTAACTTTAAGCACAAAGGATATGACAACAAGAAGTCTGTAACAACTTACCAAAACTCTCTCTGACATTTGCTTTTAAATATACTTAACTGAAAGCGTTCAGTTACTTTGAGTTTTTAGGGCAAGAAATACCCACATCGTTGTATGAATCTGTAAAAATCTTTCCCTGTTCCAAACTCTAACATTTAGTTTTGGTGGGCCTCATTCTGCATCAAGCACATGGATTTGCAATTTCCATAACAACAATACTATCGAAGGGCTGACTTGGCCTCTCTTAAACAACAGCAGAGACTGGCCACGTGCTCAGAGTCATCCATAACATACCCACTGACTAGGCTTGGCTAAACTTTAGCCATGCTTCTCTCCTCTGAACTTTAGCTTTCCCCCAGGCTTGAGCAAACGCTAAGATTCAGGTATTTCTGACTCCTTTAATAGGTCATTCTAAGAATCAGCTCACTACAGACAGAAATACTTCTTGTGAAACTGCTCCATCATGCTGTCTGTTCATCCATCTCCACCTCTTTCTCCATCTCACACACAAACACACACACACACACACAAATTTACACAAACACATCGTTGTTGTGCACCCTCCTTATCTTCCATGTTAACGAAAGATCTTTTTCTTTTTCTTTTTGAGACACGTTAACAACTTGTATTCAAAGCATTCTCCCTATGGCAATCAGTTCATTTCATTTGTTCAGTTGTGTCCGACTGCGTGAAACCCCATGGACTGCAGCACACCAAGATTCTTTGTCCATCACCAACTCCCACAGCTTGCTGAAATTCAAGTCCATCGAATCCCCGATGCAATCCAACCATCTCATCCTCTCTCATCCCCTTGTCATTGGCTTTCATTCCTTCCTAGCATCAGGATCTTTTCCAATGAGAGAGTTATTTTCATCATGTGGAAAAAGTACTGGAGTTGCTGCTTCAGCATCAGTCCTTGTAGTGAATAATCGGGACTGATACCACACGTTCATGCAGTGGAGGCTGCATGGGCACAGGAGGGGCTAGAGGAGCTAGTCCACGTTCAAGGTCAGGAGTGGTGGCAGTGAGCAGATATACCTCGTCCAAGGTAAGTAGCAGTGGCTGCGCTTTGTTGGAGCAGCCGTGAAGAGATACCCAACGTCCAAGGTAAGAGAAACCCACATAAGACGGTAGGTGTTGCAAGACGGCATCAGAGGGCAGACACACTGAAACCAGAATCACAGGTATCTAGTCAATCTAATCACATTAGAACCACAGCCTTGTCTAACTCAATGAAACTAAGCACTGACCTGTGGGGCCTCCCAAGTTGGGCGGGTCATGGTGGAGAGGTCTGACAGAATATGGTCCACTGGAGAAGGGAAGGGCAATCCACTTCAGTATTCTTGCCTTGAGATCCACATGAACAGTATGAAAAGGCAAAATGATAGGATACTGAAAGAGGAATGCCTAGGTCAGTAGGTACCCAATATGCTACTGGAGATCAGAGGAGAAATAACTCCAGAAATAATGAAGGGATTGAACCAAAGCAAAAACAATACCCAGTTGTGGATGTGACTGGTGACAGAAGAAAGGTCCAATGCTATAAAGAACAATATAGCATAAGAACCTGAATGTTAAGTCCATGAATCAAGGCAAATTGGAAGTGGTCAAACAGGAGATGGCAAGAAAGAAAGTCAACATTCTAGGAATCAGTGAACTAAAATGGACTGGAATGGGTGAATTTAACTCAAATGACCATTATTTCGACTACGGCGGGCAGGCATCCCTCAGAAGAAATGGATTAGCCATCATGGTCAACAAAAGAGTCCAAAATGCAGTAGCTGGAAGCAATCTCAAAAACTATAGAAGGATTTCTGTTTGTTTCCAAGGCAAACCATTCAATATCACAGTAATCCAAGTCTGTGCCACCACAAGTAACGATGAAGAACATGAAGTTGAACGGATCTATGAAGACCGCCAAGACCTTTTAGAACTAACACACAAAAATATGTTCTTTACTTTATAGTGGACTAAAATGCAAAAGTAGGAAGTCAAGAAACACCTGGAGTAACAGGAAAATTTGGCTCTGGAGTATGGAATGAAGCAGGGCAAAGGCTAATAGAGTTTTGCAAAGAGAACACACTGGTCATAGCAAACACCCTCTTCCAAGAACACAAGAAAAGTCTCTACACATGGCCATCACCAGATGGTCAACACTGAAATCAGATTGATTATATCCTTTGCAGCCAAAGATGGAGAAGGTCTATACAGTCAGCAAAACAAGACTGGGAGCTGACTGTGGCTCAGATCATGATCTCCTTATTGCAAAACTCAGATTTAAATTGAAGAAAGTAGGGAAAACCACTACACCATTCAGGGATGATGTAAATCCTATCCCTTATGATTATACAGTGGAAGTGAGAAATAGATTTAAGGGACTAGACCTGACAGATATATTGCCTGATGAACTATGGATGGAGTTTCGTGACATTGTACAGGGGACAGGGATAAAGACCTTCTCCATGGAATAGAAAGGCCAAAAAACAAAAGGGCTGTTTAGGGAGGGCTTACAAATAGTTGTGAAAAGAAGAGAAGTGAAAAGCACAGGAGAAAATGAAAGATATAAGCATCTGAATGCAGAGTTCCAAAGAATAGCAAGAAGAGATAAGAAAGCCTTCCTCAGTTATCAATGCAAAGAAATAGAAGAAAACAATGAAATGGGAATAACTAGACATCTTTTCAAGAAAATTGGAGATAGCAAGGGAATATTTCATGCAAAGATGGGCTCGATAAAGGACAGAAATTGTATGGACCTAATAGAAGCAGAAGATATTAAGAAGAGGTTGTAAGAATACCCAGAAGCACTGTACAAAAGAAATATTCATGACCCAGCTACTCATGATGGTGCGATCACTCACCTAGGGCCAGACATCCTGGAATGTGAAGTCAAGTGGGCCTTAGAAAGCATAACTACGAACAAAGCTAGTGGAGGTGATGGAATTCCCGTTGAGCTATTTCAAATCCTGAAAGATGATGCAGTAAAACCACTGCACTCAATATGCCAGCTCATTTTGAAAACTCAGCAGTGGCCAAGGGACTGGAAAATGTCAGTTTTCACTCCAATCCCCAAGAAAGGCAATGCCAAAGAATGCTCAAACTACCGCACAATTGCACTCATCTCACATGCCAGTCAAGTAATTCTTAAAATTCTCCAAAGCAGGCTTCAACAATATATAAATCATGAACTTCCAGACGTTCAAGCTGCTTATAGAAAAGGCAGAGGAATCAGAGATAAAATTGCCAACATCCGCTGGATCATGGAAAAAGCAAGAGAGTTCCATAAAAATATTTATTTTTGCTTTATTGACTATGCCAAAGCCTTTGACTATGTGGATCAGAGTAAAGTGTGGAAAATTCAGAAAGAGATGGGAATACCAGACCACCTAACCTGCCTCCTGGGAAAGCTCTATGCAGGTCAGGAAGCAACAGTTAGAACTGGACATGGAACAACAGACTGGTTCCAAGTAGGAAAAAGAGAACATCAAGGCTGTATATTGTCACTCTGCTTATGTAAATTATATGCAGAGTGCATCATGAGAAACGCTGGACTGGAGGAAGCACAAGCTGGAATCAAGATTTCCAGGAGAAATATCAATAAGCTCAGATATGCAGATGACACCAGGGTTATGGCAGAAAGTGAAGAAGAACTAAAGAGCCTCTTGATGAAAGTGAAAGATGACAGTGAAAAGTTGGCTTAAAGATCAACATTCAGAAAGCGAAGACCATGGCATCTGGTCCCATCACTTCATGGGAATTAGATGGAGAAACAATGGCTGAGTTTATATTTCTGGGCTCCAAAATCACTGCAGATGGTGACTGCAGCCATGAAATTAAAGGAAGCTTACTCCTTGGAAGTAGAGTTATAACTAACCTAGACAGCATATTTAAAAGCAGAGACTCTGTGGGAGAGGGTGGGGTGATTTGGGAGAATGGCATTGAAACATGTATAATACCATATATGAAATGAATCACCAGTCCGGGTTCAGTGCACGACATAGGATGCTTGGGGCTGGTGCACTGGGATGACCCAGAGGGATGGCACGGGGAGGGAGGTGGGAGGTGGGTACAGGATGGGGAACACATGTACACCTGTGGCAGGTTCCTGTGGAGGAATGGTAAAACCAATACAATATGTAAAGTAATTAACCTCCTATTAAAATGAATAAATTTATACTAAAATAAAAAATAAACAGCAGAGACATAACTTTGGCAACAAAGATCTGTCTAGTCAAGGCTATGGTTTTTCCAGTGGTCAGGTATGGATTGAGTGTTGGACTATAAAAAAGCTGAGAGCCAAAGAATTGATACTTTTGAACTGTGGTGTTGGGGAAGACTCTTGAGAGTCCCTTGAACTGCAAGGAGATCCAACCAGTCCATCCTAAAGGATATCAGTCCTGAGTGTTCATACTAAAGACTGATGTTGAAACTTAAATTCCAATATTTTGGCCATCTGATGTGAAGAGCTGACTCATTGGTAAAGACCCTGATGCTGGGAAATATTGAGGCAGAAGGAGAAGGGGACGACAGAGGAAGAGATGGTTAGATAGCATCACCAACTCAATGGACATGGGTTTGGGTTGACTTCGCGAGTTGGTGATGGACAGGGAGGACTGGTGTGCTGCGGTTCATGGTGTAGCAATGAATCAGACACGACTGACAAACTGAACTGACTTTCTCTCGGTCTTTCAGTGGAGACCAGTTGTTCTGTCTTCCCATTTGTCTCTGCCTCTCCAAATTTAAGTGCATCAATTATCTATTATGGTCTTGAAGGGGTGATCTTGTGGGGGAGCATCACTGTACAGTCTGTACCATAGTCAGCAGGGAGTGGTGGTGGGGTGGGGCTGGATTTGATGGACCACAAGTCACATCTCGCCTTAGGGTGTGCCAGCACCTATGGCTGGAAAGTTCAGTGGTAACAGGTCTGAAGCCAGATGTGAGGCAGAAACTTCCTTTTCCTAATTGGCTTTCACTGTCCTATTGGGGGCATGGTGGGATGCCAAGTTTCTGGAGCAGAAGCTCTGAATGTCAGGCCAGATCTGGCTGTGTTCCCTCAAGGATGTACACTCCCCTTTCCCAGGACTGCAACCCTTGCCATAGAGGGCCAAGAGGAGCATGTTCTGGTTGGAAAAATAACAAAAGGAGCAAATCTCCATGCTGGCTGCTTACAGAGATCCAGGCTACCTCCAACGTGCCATCTGTGCCATCAACATCAGTAGCATCTCCTGACCTGCTTAAGCATACCTTCTGGTGTGAGATCTCTTGATCCTTCACAGCTGATCACTTCCCCAGGCTTCTGCTATCCCTGCCCTGTGGAAGAGGCATGTTATTGGGCAGGTGAGGCCCTCATGGGCTCTGGGCACATACTGGGTCATCTGCTTTGGCAATCTGGCCTCCATCAGAGATCAGGATTTCTCCTGATATGCTGCCTATATAAGTGCCCTCCATGAGCATCACCCTGGCTCTTCCACCCACATGCCACCCTGGGCCAGATGCACCTCTGTTTCCCACTTCCCAGCTGTCTGCCTTGTCATGGTAGTCCCTACTCAAGTGCAGATCGGCCACACAGTGTAAGCAGGGCGTGTGCAAGGGAGGGCAGTTGTTGGGCAAACAGGCATACACAAATGCGGTCTCAATCTGTCCTCTTCATTGTGGCTTAGGAGCAAGCCCCTGAGAACATGCTCCTGGACGGGGGAGTCCGGCCTTCCCACAGACCTCCTGTTAGTCCACATAGCCCTACAACCATCTAAGGGTGTTTGTCTTCCCTGTGTCAGACACCAGGACTTTTGTGTCCAATATATGGCTCGAACCACTCACACCCATAGCATATCTCCAGCCATGTAATCTCCGTTATATTCTGAGTCCTCTCCCATGGGCACACGTCAGGACTTGAATCATCCTTTTCCCTTCATACCCTGTTCCCTATGGATCTTTCTTTGAGAGTAGGTTTGGGAATCTTTCTGCATTTTCCAATTAGTTTATTGATCTAATTGTTCTACATGTTGATCGATAATTTTATTTTTTTTCTTTCATTCGAATATATTTGATTTACCATGTTGTGTTTCAGGTGTACAGCAAAGTGATTCAGCTCTACATATGTATTTACTTGGGCTTCCCAAGTGGCTAAGTTGGTAAAGAATCAACCTGCAATGAAGGAGATTTGGGTTCAATCCCTGGGTTGGGAAGATATGCTCAGAGGGACATGACGAGCCTCTCCAGTATTCTTGCCTGGGGAATCTCATGGACAGAGGAGCCTAGCAGGCTACAGTCCATAGGGTCACAAAGAGTAGGGCACATCTAAATCAACTGAGCTTGCACAGGCACACATACATATATCTATTCCTCTACAAATTCATTCTCCATTTATGTTGTTACAGAATTTCTAGCAGAGTTTCCTGTGGTTTTGTAGTAGGTCCTTGTTGGTTATCTATTTTATATATAGTGGTGTCTATATATATGTTAATCCCCAACTCCCAATTCATCCCCCGTCCCCAACTTGCCATTTGATTACCATCAGCATGGCTTCTATGTAGATGTGTTTTTGATGTTCTTTAGAGGAGGCAGTTTAATCGTTTTAAGTCGTCCTACTTTTCTATTGTTGCATTTGTTGCCTATGCTTTCGGTGTCACATACATAAAATTGCTTCTAAGACTAATATTTAGAACTTCTCCAGGATGTTTTCTTCTAGTTCATTTATAGTTTCAGATCTTGCATTTAAATCTTTAATCAACTCTGAGTTTAGTTTTTTATGTGGTGTTAGGTAAGGGTCCTATTGCAATCTTTGGCATTCAGATTTCTATTGCCCATGACAGTTAATTGAAGAGATGGTAAGGTGAAACTAAATCATGATCATGTCAAGGCAGTAAAAAGTGACAAGCCTGTAGAAAAGTGACTGGAGTGAGGGACTTGGCCAAGAGCATGTAAAGTTTGGGAATTCCCACTTTATTCCCGCTGATGCATGGATGTGATCCTGGGCAGATGAGTTCTGACCCTAGGCACATAGACTTGCTCTTGACCTCTGCCAATCAAGAGAAGCCTCTGGGCCAGCAGGATTGTGCACTCATCATGAGTCCATGGGCACTGCTTTGGCTTTTGCATTGTGTGTCATGCAAATGGGTTTTCTTAATACAAAGACATGGAGCTCCTCTTGACTACTGATAAAATAAGCTTCTCATTTAAGTTCCTTTAACTTCTGATCCACTTTCTAGTTTATGGTTTTTAGTATATTTTCAAACAGATTATCGGACATACTTGGCAGAAGAGAGTGATTCTCTCCCTTACAGTCTTAGATAATCCAACTTCTGATAATATTTTATATCACCACACTGCTGATTTCTAATCTGTTTACCTCTCTGGCATGCATTTATGAGAAGATATATAATCAAAAATCTATCCTACAAACTGCATGTAATGATCTGCATGTGATTAGAGAACGTGAAAATATTAATACACAAGAGAATGATTAAGAACATTTCCTTGGGAGGTGACCATTCGGCTGGCCTCAGGTGGTTGCTAGTTTCTGAGTCACAGAAGATAGGATGGACACAGGCATAGAGGAAAGTAGAAGGTCTTAGGGAAATCATTGTATCAATCAATAGAGATTGAATGGCCACAGCTACAGGGGTCAGTTGGAATCTATTCATAGCGAACGGGTATAAGTGGATGTATAAAGAGTTTCTACTAGGCTTTGTGAGTGCTAATGAGCAAACCCCCCACCCCCATACAACACAGCATTTGCAATAGAACTTATCATGTTTAAATCACAATATACTTTCCTTTTCCAGGACAGCTGCAGGCGTCTGACATTTATTTATTGTTGTTGATCTAAATGGATATACCCTTTCTAAACTCATGACTTAGAGTTTTTCTCTTTTAACCCTAAGAGACTTTGGATCCTTTTTAAACTCTATGCATCCTCAATTCTTTCTGCAAGGTGGCAGTATATCCATGGATATTAAAATATATACGAGCACGACTTTAGGGAAACAAGGCCCTCTAACCTCCACTTTTGGTCCATCTCAGGACTTTCCTGATAGCTCACTTGGGAAGGATTCTGCCTACAAAGCTGTAGACATCAGTTCATTTCCTAGGCAGGGAAGCTTTGTTGGAGAAAGGATAAGCTACCCACTCAAGCATTCTTTGGCTTCCCTTGTGGCTCAGCTGGTGAAGAATCCACCTTCAATGTGAGATGCCTGGGCTTGATCCCTGGTTTGGGAAGATCCCCTGGAGTAAGGAAAGTCTACCTACTCTAGTATTCTGGCCTGGAGAATCCCATGGACTGTAGAGTTCATGGTTCACCAAACTTCGGACAAGACTGAACAACTTTAACTTTCAGCTCTTCAGGCCTAGTAATCTTTTAATTCCCCTAACAGCAAGTAATTCAGTCAGTTCTGCAACAGGGCATTAAAGTGTAATAGTGTTAAATGGTGATAATATGTATAGATCTGGAATCACAGCACCCACCTATCAGGGCTCTCTGTCCATATCATCCTGCTAGCTGCTTACCTGACTAATTTTCACAGGCAGAGTTGATAGTTCTCCCACTTCCTTTGAAAGGACAACAAACTCAGGGTCTTCTTCAATCTTAATGATTTTAAATCACATTCAGTGACTGACTTTGAATCATCAACTGTGTCTCTCAGGAGTTAAAGTGCCAGAAAGATTTAACTAGGGAGCTGCAGTCCAGATGAAAAATACCTTAGCATTGACTTAAAATCTGATCTCAGCTCTTTTGATGCTGATGGTGAAACTCTGTTTTAATTGTTTCTAAAATGTTTTCTGAAAACACACGGGATTTCTCTAGTAGAGACTCTGCCTTATATATCTCCGTATTTGATTGACTACTGCTTGAGACTCTTCAAACACTTCAAAATTAAGTTAAACAACAAATTAAATATTCAATACTCTTCTTTTTAACCATGAAAACTTGTAGAACTTGAACTAACAAAAGAGTTTATTGGAGTAGAATATTTTACGACTGTAGTTATTTAGAAATACTAGATGATGGTGATAAATATAAAGCCAGTTTTACATTCTAATCATAATACTTTTATCAAAAGTCTCTGTCCTGACATCTCTGGCTGTCCAGTGGTTAGGACTCCATGCTTTCACTAGAAGGGGAACTGGTTCAATCCCTGGTCAGGGAACTAAGATCCCAAAAACTGCATGGTGCCCCCCACCCAAAAACAATATCTGTGTGTCGTGATCCTGTTAGTCATGTGCACCAGGATTTGGCCACCTCCACTGCCCTGACCTTGGGAACACACAGCTCCCACAAATTTCTCAGGATAAAGTGGCCTAATTGATATTTGGTCTGATCACTCCAAACATTATTTTAATCTTTGGGAGTGGTCATTGTGGGTTTTAGTTGTATCAGCATTTTGTGCTGCCTGAGCACCTTTAGCTGACAGCATAGCTGAGTGATGCAACAAAGCCCTTTATGACGTAAATGGCCAGGAGGTGATTTCTGCCTGCCTCACTCAGGGGAAGTATGACATTCCCCATCCCCATGTGAAGCCCTCTTCCCATCTGGGTTCTGGAATTCTAGACCCGAATGTCACTCCACACCCCTAAGAATGGAATGAACACCGCACCACTACTCCTTGCCGCTGAGATCAATTGTTAATCAGGGTTATTCACCTTCAGTGCAGACTCCTGACCCAGTCGAGACCTCTACTCTCTGGCTACCCGGGAACCTGAGAGTCTGTTCCCTCAGCTCTTGGGACCCCACATCCCTCCCCACTTAGGTGCCTACCTCTTTGCTTCCTTCCCTCGTTTCCCATCAGAAAACTCACACACACACAAATATCAACTTTTCACCATTTGATGTGTATTTTACTCACAGCGATCAGTTTACTATGTTAGTGTGAGAGTAAGTCTTTTCCTGGCTGGTCATTTCTAAGGAGCAGACCTTTGGAGACACAATTCAGAACTTTCTGACCTTTTCTATTCAGTTTCTGGCTGCCCAGGTTGTACTTCTCTAGGGTCTCTCATTCTTGGGTGGCTGAGCTTACCTTCTCTTTTGATTATGACTCCTTCTTTGACTCTGCCTCATATTTTGGTATCCTTCTCGGCTTTGATTCAGTTTCTTACGTGCACAGGAACAGAAAAAAACAGTATGGATTTCTTGTTTTCTTCACCTTCTTCGACTGAATGGCATATGATCGGATTTTCTTTCTCAAGGTTCACTTGAAAGGTTCTGACCCTCATGGTCATATTCCGTGCCTCGAAAGACAAGAGAAGGGTATTAGTTTTGAAGAAAGGTTATAACATCAAAGTTGGAAGGGACATTTAGTGAAAAAGGATGTGGGCTAAGAGGGCTTTTGTGGCTGGCAAGGGCAGAGTAGAGTTCTTGGGCAGCAAAGTCAATGGAGAAGGTGTGGAGCATAGATGGAATCATCTTACCTTCACACTACCTTTGTATCTTTGTGGGCAAAGGGTCTTCTTTTGTCCTTTCACCCTTTACGCACACTGCATTGGAACTCTTCTTGGCTTCGTGGCTTCCTGGTTACCTTAAGATGATAGCAGGGAATGGCCTAACACAGAATCTCTGCCTCTGACCTCCCTTCTTAGAACAAAGAGGAGCCACACCCTTCAATCTGATTGGTCAGCTAGGCACTCCCCCAGCCAATGGTGGCTTTGGGGTCTTAGACATCACAATGTACCACTGTGCCCATCAACATGTGTTAGTGGGTGCTGAGGGCGGTCATGATACAACTTTCTCACCCCTGACACCTCTGTGTGTCTGATTCTGGGATGTGGTGATTCAGGGGCATGGTGTTTCTTCTCATGACCCTCAGAATTTCCTTCAGTGCTCTTTTTTCTTTGACTTATATGTCCCCCTTCAACATTCCTGCCTGTTCCATCCCTGTATGAACCTCTACCAAAATCTTTTGACTCCAAATCTGTTCCTCAGAGTCGTCTAGTCATTTCAACTTGTGACCACCCTCTTCCTAGTGGGGGTTTGTGAGGGGCTTAAGGAATTTAAGAACAAGCACTTAACATGGAAAAAGGTAATTAAGAACACGTTGGATGTTTTTGCTACTCTAATGAGCATTAGAGACCCCAAGACTTGGTAAATCCTCAGTCTGTTGCCACAAGGTCTATATACTGTCTCCATAAAATTACAAATCAGAGACAAGAAAGACATAAATGTCTCCTCCACTAATATTGTTGGGGACACTTCAACACTTATATTGGATAGGGAAACTCAACTTGCCCCATGTACCAGAAATACATTTCCGATTAAAAAAAATAAAAATAATAAGTTGCCCAAAGGCAAAAGGCAGATGACCAATGCACCCCTGTCTCTTAACTGAATCACTTCCCCAGTGTCTCTTAACTGAATCACTTCCCCAGTGTCTCTTAACTGAATCACTTCCCCAGTGGCCCTACCTGATGATAACTGATTAACATTTATCATTAGGTAGGACCCAATGTGGAGCTGACCAATAGCTGAGCAGGAGAAGTACCAGTAGGTATCTCACTGATAGTTGGTTGCTTATTGGCAGGGCAGAGCGATGCACTGTCCAATTGCTGCGCAAGACCTGTTGCTTAGTAACAGGATGTGGAGTAATACTCCAAAGCAAAGGCTCCCTGCTAATGGCTGTGCTCATGCTGCTCTGTTCCATAAGGATACGTTGGGTCCACTGTGCTTTAATCTTTTTGATTGACTCCTTTCCCATCGCAGATTTTGATTTCACATGATTCTTTACCTTTTGTACATCATTCTTTTCATTGTATTCTCAGGCATGCCAGGCAGCAGTGCTTATCTATATGCCCCTCCAACAGCTGCCACATGATTGCATATGCCGCATATATTATAGCTAATATTTCAAAGCCAACAAGAAGGTCAAAGCCAGCCCACCTTGAGAACTACTTTGACAAACCTTAACCTCACAATGATTCTTATTCTATTCACAATGTAACAGAGCAGAGTGAGCACAACCCTATGCAGTTAGCCATTGATGTGCTTCATTTCACCCCACCCTGTTCTTAGGCAACAGGTGTAGCTCAGCCTTGCTTGGTGCCTCAGATGGCCCCATTCACAAGCAGCCAATTGTCAATGAGTGACCAATCTTTGTCCTGCTCAGCTATTGATCAGCACCACATTGGGCCCTGCCCCCCAGTTACTGTCAAGAAGGGAGTATTGGGGAAGTGATTAAAGAAGGGTGGAGTGGTGGTCATCAGCTGGAACATGAGAGAAGAGGTAGATTCAGGCTTTCTTTTGGAGGTCCCGGAGATCACCCTGCCTTGGGCAAGTGAGTGAGCCGGAGGTCCAAGGTAATAGACTTGGAAGAAATCCTGTAGTGCTCCAGAGCCCCCACTAAGGCCCTCCAGCAGCCTTGGCCCAGGCCTTGAGGAGCGGTGAACATCTCCCACATCCCTGTCTCTGCAGCCTACTAGCAGTGGCAATCTACTTGGTCTTCAGCCTCTGAGAACTGGTCTCCTCACTTGGACAGCCTGAGGAGACAGGATCTTTTGGGTTGAGTGCCTGGCTCCATCAAGGATGAGAGGACGGCAGATTGTGGGAACCTTGCCCTGAAGGAGCTGCCAAATGAGATATGTTTCTGCTTATCCAGGATGGTACATTTCAAGATGAAAGTTGTGCCTTGAAAATTTGCCCTCTCATGACAGGACAAGAATGACAGAAAATATCATTCATTTGGTAGAAATATATAGGAACATTATTACCTGGCCACGATCTAACTTTAAGCACAAAGAATGAAACACCAAGAAGTATGGAACAACTTACCACAACACTCTCTATCATTTGCTTTTAAATGTACATAAATGAAAATGTTCAGTACCTTTTTGCTTCTTAGGGTAAGAGCCACCCACATCCTTGGATGAATCTGTAATAAACCTTTCCCTGTTCTAAACTCTAACATTTAGTTTTGATGGGCCTCATTCTGCCCCAAGCACATGGATTTGCAATTTTGATAACAACCATACTGTCGAAGGTCAGACTTGGCCTCTCTTAAACAACAGCAGAAACTGGCCAACTGTTTACAGTCATCCATAACATACCCACTACTAGGCTTGGCTAAACTTTAGCCATGCTTCTCTCCTCTGAACTTCAGCTTTCTCCCGCGAATGAGCAAACGCTAAGAGTCAGACATTTCTGACTCCTTTAACAGCTCCTTCTAAGAATCAGCTCACTACAGATAGAAACACTTCCTGTCAAACTGCTCCATCAGGCTCTCTGTTCATCCATCCCCACCTCTTTCCCCATCTCTCTCACACACACACACACACACACAAACTCAGACACACACATATCGTTGCTGTGAAGCCTCCTTATTTTCCATATTAAAGAAATATCTTTTTCTGTTCCAATTTGAGACACGATAAGAGCTTGTGTTCAAAGCATTCTCCCTATTGCAATCAATTCATTTCATTTGTTCAGTTGTGTCCGACTGTGTGCAACCCCAGGGACTGCAGCACACCAGGATTCCGTGTCCATCACCAACTCCCAGAGCTAGCTGAAACTCAAGTCCATCGAATCCCCGATGCCATTCAACCCTCTCATCCTCTCTCATTCCCTTCTCCTTGGCCTTCATTCCTTCCTAGCATCAGGATCTTTCCCAATGAGGCAGTTCTTTGCATCAGGTGGACAAAGTACTGGAGTTGCAGCTTCAGTGTCAGTCCTTCTAGTGAATAATCAGGATTGATACCACACGTCCATGGAGTGGTGACTGCATGGGCACAGGAGGGACTAGAGGAGCTACTCCACGTTCAAGTTCAGGAGTGGTGGCAGTGAGCAGATATACCTCGTTCAAGGTAAGGAGAAGTGGCTGCGCTTTGCTGGAGCAGCTGTCAAGAGATACCCCACGTCCAAGGTAAGAAAAACCCACGTTAGACGGTAGGTGTTGCAAGACGTCATCAGAGGGAAGACACACTGAGACCATAATCACAGAAATTTAGTCAATCTAATCACACTAGAACCACAGACTTTTCTAACTCAATGAAACTTAGCCAGGCCCTGAGGGGCCTCCCAAGTTGGGCAGGTCATGGTGGAGAAGTCTGACAGAATGTGGTCCACTGGAGAAAGGAAGGGCAATCCACTTCAGTATTCTTGCCTTGAAATCCGCATGAACAGTATGAAAAGGCAAAATGATAGGATACTGAAAGAGGAACTCTCCAGATCAGTAGGTGCCCCATATGCTACTGGAGATCGGTGGAGAAATAACTCCAGAAAGAATGAAGGCATTGAGCCAAAGCAAAAACAATACCCAGTTGTGGATGTGACTGCTGACGGAAGAAAGGTCCAATGCTATAAATGTCAATATAACATACGAACCTGGAATGTTAAGTCCATGAATCAAGGCAAATTGGAAGTGGTCAAACAGGAGATGGCAAGACTGAACGTCAACATTCTTAGAATCAGTGAACTAAAATGGATTGGAATGGGTGAATTTAACTCAGATGACCATTATATGTACTACAGCGGGCAGACATCCCTCAGAAGAAATGGAGTAGCCATCATGGTCAACAAAAGAGTTCAAAATGCAGTAGCTGGATGCAATCTCAAAACCTATAGAAAGATCTCTGTTCGTTTCCAAGGCAAACCATTCAATATCACAGTAATCCAAGTCTATGCCCCAACAAGTAATGAAGAAGGAGCTGAAGTTGAACAGTTCTATGAAGACTGAAAAGTCCTTTTAACACTAACATCCAAAAAAGATGTCCTTTGCATTATAGTGGACTGGAAAGCAAAAGTAGGAAGTCAAGAAACACCTGGAGTAAAATGAAAATTTGGCTCTGGAGTATGGAATGAAGCAGGGCAAAGGCTAATAGAGTTTTGCAAAGAGAACACACTGGTCATAGCAAACACGCTCTTCCAACAACACAAGAAAAGACTCTACACATGGACATCATCAGATGGTCAACACTGAAATCAGATTGATTATATCGTTTGCAGACAAAGATGGAGAAGCTCTGTACAGTCAGCAAAACAAGACTGGGTGCTGACTGTGGCTCAGATCATGCGCTCCTTATTGCCAAATTCAGATGTAAATTGAAGAAAGTAAGCAAAACCCTAGAATATTCAGGTATGACATAAATACAATCCTTTATGATTATACAGTGGAAGTGAGAAATAGATTTAAGGGATTAGTCTGGACAAATAGAGTGCCTGATAAACTATGGACGGAGGTTCATGACATTGTACAGGAGACAGGGATCAAGACCATCCCCATGGAAAAGAAATGCCAAAAAGCAAAAGGGCTGTCTGGGTACGCCTTACAAATAGTTGTGAAAAGAACAGAAGCAAAAAGCACAGGAGAAAAGGAAAGTTATAAGCATCTGAATGCAGAGTTCCAAAGAATAGCAAGAAGAGATAAGAAAGCCTTCCTAAGTGATCAATGCAAAGAAATCGCCAGTCCAGGTTCAATGCACGATACTGGATGCTTGGGGTTGGTGCACTGGGACGACCCAGAGGGAGGGTATGGGGAGGGAGGAGGGTTCAGGATGGGGAATACGGGTATACCTGTGGCGGATTCATTTCGATATTTGGAAAAAGTAATACAATACTGTAAAGTTAAAAAAATAATAAATTAAAAAAAATGGAAGAAAAAAAAAGAAAGAAATAGAAGAAAACAATGGAATGAGAAAGACTAAACATCTCTTCAAGAAAATTCGAGATACAAAGGGAGCATTTCATGCAAAGATGGGCTCGATAAAGGACAGAAATGATATGGACCTAACAGAAGCAGAAGATATTAAGAAGAGGGGCTAAGAGTACCCAGAAGAATTCTACCAAAAAAAAAAAATCTTCATACCCCAGATAATCATGATTTTGTGATCGCGCACCTAGGGCCAGACATCCTGGAATGTGAAGTCACGTGGGCCCTAGAAGCATCACTAGGAAAAAAGCTAGTGGAGGTAATGAAATTCCAATTGAGCTATTTCAAATCCTGAAAGATGATGCAGTGAAAGTGCTGCACTCAATATGCAAGCTAATTTGGAAAACTCAACAGTGGCCACGGGACTGGAAAAAGTCAGTTTTCACTCCAATCCCTAAGAAAGGCAATGCCAAAGAATGCTCAAACGACCACACAATTGCACTCATCTCACATGGCAGTCCAGAAATTCTTAGAATTCTCCAAAGCAGGATTCAGCAATACGTGAATCATGAACTTCCAGATGTTCAAGCTGGTTATAGAAAAGGCAGAGGAATCAGAGATCAAATTGCCAACCTCCGCTGGATCATGGAAAAAGCAAGAGAGTTCCATAAAAATGTCTATTTCTGCTTTATTGACTATGCCAAAGCCTTTGACTGTGTGGATGACAGTAAACGGTGGAAAATTCTGAAAGAGATGGGAATACCAGACCATCTGCCCTGCCTCTTTAGAAACCTCTATGCAGGTCAGGAAGCAACAGATAGAACTGGACATGGAACAACAGACTGGTTCCAAGAAGGAAAAAGAGTACATCAAGGCTGTATATTGTCACATTGCTTATTTAATTTTATGCAGAGTGCATCATGAGAAACGCTGGGCTGGAGGAAGCACAAGCTGGAATCAAAATAGCCGGGATAAGTATCAATAAGCTCAGATATGCAGATGACACCACCATTATGGCAGAAAGTGAAGAAGAACTAAAGAGCCTCGTGACGAAAGTGAAAGAAGAGAGTGAAAATGTTGGCTTAAGGCTTAACTTCAGAAAGCAACGATCATGGATTCTGGTCCCATCACTTCATGGGAAGTAGATGTGGAAACAGTGGCTGAGTTTATTTTTCTGGGCTCCAAAACCTCTGCAGATGGTGACTGCAGCCATGAAATTAAAGGAAGCTTACTCCGTGGAAGTATTGTTATGACTAGCATAGACAGCATATTAAAAAGCAGAGACTCTGTGGGAGAGGGTGGGGTGATTTGGGAGAATGGCATTGAAACATGTACAATATCATATATGAAAAGAATCGCCAGTCCAGTTTTGATGCATGATACAGGATGCTTGGGGCTGGTGCACTGGGATGAACCAGAGGGATGGTATGGAGAGGGAGGTGGGAGTGGGGTACAGAATGGGGAACAAATGTACACCTGTGACTGGTTCAAGTTGAGGTATGGCAAAACTAATACCATATGTAAAGTAATTAACCTTCCATTAAATTAAATAAATTTATATTAAATATAAAAAATAAAAACCAGAGACATGACTTTGGCAACAAAGATCTGTCTAGTAAAGGCTATGGTATTTCCAGTGGTCAGGTATGGATTGAGAGTTGGACTATAAAAAAGCTGAGCGCCAAAGAATTGATCCTATTTAATTGTGGTGTTGGGGAAGACTCTTGAGAGTTTCTTGGACTGCAAGGAGATCCGACCATTCCATCTTAAAGGATATCAGTCCTGAGTGTTCTTTGGAAAGAGTGATGTTGAAACTGAAACTCCAATAGTTTGGCCACCTGATGCGAAGAGTTGACTCATTGGTAAAGTCTCTGATGCTGGGAAATATTGAGGCAGGAGGAGAAGGGGACGACAGAGGAAGAGATAGTTAGATGGCATCACCAACTCAATGGACATGGGCTTGGGTGGACTCCGCGAGTTGGTGATGAACAGGGAGACCTGGTGTGCTGCGATTCATGGTGTCGTAAAGAATCAGACACGACTCACAAACTGAACTGACTTCCTCTCAGTTTTTCAATAGAGCCCAGTCCTTATGTCTTCCCATAGTATCTGCCTCTCTGGATTTAAGTGCGTCAATTATCTATTATGGTCTTGAAGGGGTCATCTTGTGGGGGAGCATCACTGTACAGTCTGTACCATAGTCAGCAGGGGTTGGGGGTGGGGGTGGGGCTGGATTTGATGGACCACAAGTCACATCTTTCCTTAGGGTGTGCCAGCACCTATGGCTGGGAAGTTCAGTGGTACCAGGTCTGAAGCCAGATGTGAGGCAGAGACTTCCTTTTCCTCAGTGTCTTTCACTGTCCTATTGGTGGCAGGGTGGGATCCCCAGTTTCCGGAGCAGAAGCCCTGAATGTCAGGCCAGATCTGGCTGTGTTCCCTCAAGTATGTACGCTTCCCTCTCCCAGCACTGCAACCCTTGCCACAGAGGGACAAGAGGAGCATGTTCTGGTTAGAAAAATAACAAAAGGAGCAAATCTCTAGGCTGGCTGCTTACAGAGATCCAGGCTACCTCCAACGTGCCATCTGTGCCATCACCATCAGTAGCATCTCCTGCCCTGCTTAAACATAACTTCTGATCTGAGACCTCTTGGTCCCTCACAGCTGATCACTTCCCCCACTGCTATGCCTGCCCTGTTGAAGAGCAGTGCTATTGCACAGGTGAGACCCTCATGGGCTCTGGGCACAAACTGGGTCTTCTGCTGTGGCAGGCTTTCCTCCATCAGAGATCAGGACTTTTCCTGATATGGTGCCTATGTAAGTGCCCTCCATGAGCATGACCCCAGCTCTTCCATCCACAAGCCACCCTGGGCCAGATGCACCTCTGTTTCCCACATCCCAGCTGTCTGCCTGGCCATGGCAGCCTCTGCTCCAGTGCAGATCGGCCACACAGAGTAAGCAGGGCGTGTGCAAGGGAGGGCAGATTTTGTGAAAACTGGCATCGACAAATGCAGTCTCAATCTGTCATCTTCATTGTGGCTTGGGTGCAAGCCCCTGATCACATTCTCCTGGAGGGCGGAGTCCAGGCTTCCCAAAGACCTCCTGTTAGTCCACATAGTCCTGCAACCATCTAAGGGTGTTTCTGTTCCCTGTGTCAGACCTCAGGACTTGTGTGTCCAATATATGGCTTGAACCAATCACACCCATGGCATATCTCCAACCGCGTAAACTCCCTTATATTCGGAGCCCTCTCCCATGGGCACACATAAGGACTTGAATCATCCTTTTCCCTTCATACCCTGTTCCCTGTGGATCTCTCTTTGAGAGTAAGTTTGGGAATCTTTCTGCATTTTCCAATTAGTTTTTTGAGATAATTGTTCTATATGATGATGGATTTTTTTATTTTTTTTTCCATTCGAGTATATTTGATTTATCATGTTGTGTTTCAGGTGTCCAGCAAAGGGATTCAGCTTTACATATACATGTATTTTGGCTTCCCACTTGGCTTAGTTGTTAAACAATCACTCTGCATTGAAGGAGATTTGGGTTCAATTCCTGGGATGGGAAGATATGCTCAGAGGGACATGACGAGCCTCTCCAGTGTTCTTGCCTGGAGAATCTCATTGACAGAGGAGCCTAGCAGGCTACAGTCCATAGGGCCACAAAGAGTAAGGCACATCTGAATCCACTGAGCTTGCACAGGCACACATACATATATCTATTGCTTTACAAATTCTTTCTCCACTTATGTTGTTACAGAATTTCTAGGCAGAGTTGCCTGTGGTTTTGTAGTAGGTCCTTGTTGGTTATCTATTTTATATATAGTGGTGTCTATATATATGTTAATCCCCAACTCCCAATTCATCCTCCCGCCCGACTTTCCATTTGGTAACCATCAGCTTGGCTTCTATGTAAATGGGTTTTTGATGTTCTTTGGGGGAGGCAGTTTAATCGTTTGAAGTCGTCCTACTTTTCTATTGTTGCTTTTGTTGCCTATGCTTTAGGTTTCACATACATAAAATCACTTCTAAGACCAATGTTTACAACTTCGCCAGGATGTTTTCTTCTGGTGATTTTTAGTTTCAGATCTTCCATTTAAATTTTTAATCAACTCTCAGTTTAGATTTTTATGTGGTATAAGGTAAGGGTCCTATTTCACTCTTTTGCATTCAGATTTCTAGTTGCCCACGGCAGTTAATTGAAGTGATGGTGAGGTGAAACTTAATCATGATCATCTCAAGGCAGTAATGACTGACAAGCCTGTAGCAAAGGCACTTGAATGAGGGACTTGGCCAGGAGCATGTAAAGTTTGGGGATTCCCACTTGATTCCCACTGATACGTGGATGTGATCCTGGGCAGATGCGTTCTGACTCTAGGCACATAGACTTGCTCTTGACCTCTGCCAATCAAGAGAAGCCTCTGGGCCAGCAGGATTGTGCACTCATCATGAGCCCATGGGCACTGTTTTGGCTTTTGCATTTGGTGTCCTGCAAATGGGTGGTCTTAATACAAAGACATAGAGCTCCTCTTGACTACTGATAAAATAAGCTGTTCATGTAAGTTCCTTTGACTTCTAAAATACTCTCTAGTTTATCGTTTTTACTATATTTTCAAATATATTCTTGGACATACATCGCAGAAGAGAGTGATTCTCTTCCTTACAGTCTTAGACAGTCCAACATTTGATAGTATTTTATATCACCACACTGTTGATTTCTAATCCGTTTACCTCTCTAGCATACATTTCTGATGAGATACATACTCAAAAATCTATCCTACAAACTGCATGTAATGAACTGCAAGTGAACAGAAAACGTGAAAATACTAATACACAAGACAATGATTAAGAACATTTCCTTGCAAAGTGACCGTTAGGCTGGGCTCAGATGGTTGCTAGTTTCGGAGTCACAGAAGATAGGATGGACACAGGCATAGAGGAAAGGAGAAGGTCTTAGGGAAGTCATTGTATCAGTCAATAGAGTTTGTTATGTCCACAGCTAGAGGGGTCAGTTGGAATCTATTCATAGTGAACCTATATAAGTGGACGTATAAAGAGTTTCTACTATTCTTTGTGAGTGCTAATGAGCAAACCCCCCACCCCCATACAACACAGCATTTGCAATAGGACTTGTCATGTTTGAGTCACAATATACTGTCCTTTCCAGGAGAGTACAGGCGTCTCATATTGATTTATTGTTGTTGATCTAAATGGGTATGCCCTTTCTCAACTCATGACTTAGTGTTTATGTTTTTCTCTTTTAACCCTAAGAGTCTTTGGATCCTTTTTAAACTCTATGCATCCTCAATTCTTTCTGCAAGGTGGCAGTATATCCATGGATATTAAAATATATACCAGCACAACTTTAGGGAAACAAGGCCCTTTAACCTCCACTTTAGGTCCACCTCAGGACATTCCTGATAACTAAGTTGTGAAAGATTCTGCCTACAAATCTGTAGACATCAGTTCAATTCCTGGATAGGGGAGCTCTGCTGGAGAAGGGATAAGCTACCCATTACAGCATTCTTTGGCTTCCCTTGTGGCTCAGCTGGTGAAGAATCCGCCTTCAATGTGAGATGCCTGGGCTTGATCCCTGGGTTGGGAATATCTCCTGGAGTAAGGAAGGGCTACACTCTCCAGTATTCTGACCTGTAGAATTCCATGGACTGTATACTCCATGGGGTCACCAACCGTCAGACATGACTGAGCAACTTTCACTTTCAGCTCTTCAGGCCTAGTAATCTGTTTCCTTCCCCTAATAGCAAGTATTTCAGTCAGTGCTACAAAAGGGCTTTAGGTGTGATAGTGTTAAATGGTGATAATATATAAAATCAGGAATCACAGACCCACGTATCAGGGCATTCTGTCCATATCATCCTGGTAGCTGCTTATGTGACTAATTTTCACAGGCAGCGTTGATAGTTCTCCCACTTCCTTTGAAAGGACAACAAACCCAGGGTCTCCTTCCCTCGTAATGATTTTAAATCACATTCAGTGACTGACTTTGAATCATCCACTGCGTCTTTCAGGAGTTAAAGTGCCAGAAAGATTTAACTAGGGAGCTGAAGTCCAGATAAAAGATACCGTAGCATTGACTTAAAATCTGAACTCAACTCTTTTGATGCTGATGGTGAAACTCTGTTTTAATTGTTTCTAAAATGTTTTCTGAAAACACACGGGATTCCTCTAGTGGAGATTCTGCCTTATATATCTCCATATTTGATTGACTACTCCTTGAAACTATTCAAACACTTAAAAACTACAGTTAACACCAAATTAAATATTCAATACTCTTTTTAAACCATGAAAACTTATAGTACTTTGACTAACAAAAGAGTTTATTGGGGAACAACGTTTTACGACTGTAGTTATTTAGAAATACTAGGGGATGGTGATAAATATAAGACCAGCTTTTACACAGTCTTATATTAATAGTTTTATCAAACGTCTCTGTCCTGACTGCTCTGGCTGTCCAGTGGTTAGGACTTCATGCTTTCATTAGAAGGGGAACCGGTTCAATCCCCGGTCAGGGAACTAAGATCCCACAAACTGCATGGTGCCCCCCACCCAAAAACATTATCTGTGTACCGTGATCCTGTTAGTCATCTGCACCAGGATTGGGCCACCTCCACTGCCCTGCCCTTGCGAGCACACTGTGCCCACAAATTTCTTAGGATAACAGTGGCCTAAATGATAATCGGTCTGATTCCCCCAAACATTATTTTCATCTTTGGCAGTGCTAATTGTGGGTTTTAGTTGTATCAGAATTATGTGCCTCCTGAGCACCTTTAGCTGACAGCATAAGTGAGTGATGCAACAAAGCCCGTTATGACATAAGGGGCCAGGAGGTGATTTCTGCCTGCCTCTCTCAGGGGAAGTATGACATTCACCATCCTCAAGTGAAGCCCTCTTCCCATCTGGGTTCTTGCAATCTAGACCCTAATGTGACATCACACCCCAAACAATGGCAGTAACACCGCATAACTACTCCTTGCCGCTGAGATCAATTTTTAAGCAGGGTTATTCACCTTCAGTGCAGACTCCTGACCCAGTCGAGACCTCTATTCTCTGGCTAATTGAGGACCTGTGGTTCTGTTCCCTCAGCTCTTGGGACCCCACATCTCTCCCCACTCAGGTGCCCATCACTTTGCTTCCTTCCCTCCCTTCCCATCAAAAAATTCACACACACACAAATATCATCTTTCCACCATTTGACGTGTACTTTAATTGCAGCCATCAGTTTACTATGTTAGTGTGAGTGTCAGTCTTTTCCTGGTTGGCCATTTCTAAAAAAGCAGACCTCTGGAGACACAATTCTAAACTGACTGACCTTTTCTATTCAGTTCCTGGCTGCCCAGGTTGTACTTCTCCAGGGTCTCTCATTCTGGGGTGGCTGACCTTACTTTCTCTTTTGATTCTGCCTCTTTCTTTGACTCTGCCTCATGTTTTGGCACCCTTTTAGGCTTTGATTCAATTTCTTACGTGCACAGGAACAGAAAAAATAGGTTGGTTTTCCTGTTTTTTTTTTTTCACCTTCTTTGACTGAGTGCCATATAATCGGATTATCTTTCTCAAGGTTCCTTTTATACATCCTCTGACCCTCATGGTCATATTACGTGCCTTGAAAGACAAGAGAAGAGTATTAGTTTTGGGGAAAGGGTATCACATCTGAGTTGGAAGGGATTAATCATGAAAAGGGATTGGGGCTGATGAGGGCTTTTGTGGCAGGAAAGGGCAATGTAGAGGTCTTGGGTGGCAAAGTCAATTGAGAACGCGGGTAGCATAGATGGAATCATCTTACCTTCACACTGTCCCTGTATCTCTGTGTACAAAGAGTCTTCTTTCGTCCTTTCACCCTTGAAGCACACCGCATTGGAACTCTTCTTGGCTGCCGTGGCTTCCTGGTTACCTTATCATGATAGCAGGAAATGGCCTAACCCAGAATCTCTGCCTCTGACCTCCGTATATATACCTTCTGAGAACAATGAGGAGCCACACCCTTCAATCTGATTGGTCAGCTAGGCACTCCCCCAGCCAATGGTGGCTTTGTGGTCTTAGATATCACAATGTACCACTGTGCCCATCAACATGGGTTAATAGGTGATGAGGGCGGCCATGATACAACTTTCTCACCCCTGACACCTCTGTGTGTCTGATTCTGGCGAGTGGTGTTTCAGGGGCATGGTGTTTCTTCTCATGACCATCTGACTTTCTTTCAGTGCCCTTTATTGTTTGACTTATATGTCCCCCTTCAACACTCCTGCCCCCTCCATCCCTGTATGAACCTCTACCAAACACTTTTCACTCCAAATCTGTTCCTCAGAGTCGTCTAGTCATTTCATCTTTCGACTACCCTTTTCTTACTGGGGGTTTTTGAGGGGCTTAAGGAACTTAAGAGCAAGTACTTAACATGGAAAAAGGTAATTAAGAACAGGTTGAATATTTTTGCTACTCCATTGAGCATTAGAAGCCCCAAGCCTTGGTGAATCCTCTATCTGTTGCCCCAAGCTCTATACACATCTCCATATAATTACACATCAGAGCCAAGAAAGTCATAAATGTCTCATCCACGAATATTGTTAGGGACACTTCAACTCTCATATTGAGTAGGGAAACTCAACTTGCCCCATCTACCAGAAATACATTCCCGATTAAAAAAAAAAAAAAAAATTAAGGTCCCCAAAGGCAAGAGTCAGATGACGAATGCACCACTATCTCTTGACTGAATCACTTTCCCAGTGGTCCCTCATTGACAGGTACCATCAGGTAGGGCCAATGGGGAGCTGACCAATAGCTGAGAAGGAGAAGTACCAGTAGTTATCTCACTGATAGTTGGTTGCTTATTGGCAGGGCCGAATGATGCACGGTCCAATTGCTGAGCAAGTCCTGTTCCATAGGAACAGGATGTGGAGTAATAAGGCAAAGCAATGGCTACCTGCTAATGGCTGTGCTCATGCTGCTCTGTTCCATAAGAATACTTTGATTCCAGTGTACTTTAATCTTTTTGACTAACTCTTTTCTCACTGCAAATTTTAATTTCACATGCTTGTTTAGCTTTTGTACATCATTCTTTTCATTGTATTGCTATGCATGCCAGTCAGCAGTGCTTATCTATATGCCCCTCCAACAGCTGTCACATGATTCCATGTTCCACGTATATTATACCTAATATTTCAAAGCCAACAAGAATGTCAAAGCCAGCCTACCTTGAGAACTACTTTGACAAACCTTAACCTCACAGTGATTCTTATTCTATTCACAAGGTAGCAGAGCAGAGTGATTACAGCCCTATGCAGTTTGCCATTGATGTGCTTCATTTCAACCCACCCTGTTCCTAGGCAACAGGTGTAGCTCAGCCTTGCTTAGTGCCTCAGATGGCCCCATTCACAAGCAGAAAACTCTCAGTGAGTGACCATTCATTGTCCTGCTCAGCTATTGATCAGCACCACAGTGGGCCCTGCCCCCCAGTTATTGTCAAGAAGGGATTACTCGGAAATGATTAAGGAAGGGTGGTGTGGTGGTCATCAGCTGGAAAGTGAGAGAAGAGGCAGATTCATGCATTCTTTTGGAGGGCCTGGAGATCACCTAGCCTTGGGCAATAGGTTGAGCTGGACGTCCAAGGTAATAGACTGGGGATGACATCCTGTAGTGCTCCGGAGCCCTCACTAAGGCCCTCTAGTAGCCTTGGCATAGGCCTTGAGGAGTGGTGAACCTCTCCACCATCCCTGTCTCTGCAACCTACTAGCAGTGGCCATCTTCCTGGGCCTCAGTCTCAGAACTGGTCTCCTCACTTGGACAGCCTGAGGAGATAGGATCTTTTGGGTTGGGTGCCTGGCTCCATCAAGGATGAGACGTGAGCAGATTGTGGGAGCCTTGCCCTGAAGGAGCTGCCATATGAGATCTGTTTCTGCTTATCCAGGATGGGACATTTCAAGGTGAAAGTTGTGCCTTGAGACTTTGCCCTCTCTTGACAGGACAAGAATTACAGAAAATAACATTCATTTGGTAGAGATATATAGGAATATTATTACCGGACAATGTCCTAACTTTAAGCACAAAGTATGAGACACCAAGAAGTGTGTATCATCTTACCACAACACTCTCTATAATTTGCTTTTAAATGTCCTTAACTGAAAACGTTTCGTACCTTTGGGTTCTTAGGGCAAGAGCCACCCACATCTTTGGATGAATCTGTAATAAACCTTTCCCTGTTCCAAACTCTAACATTTAGTTTTGATGGGCCTCATTCTGCCCCAAGCACATGGATTTGCAATTTTGATAACAACCATACTGTCGAAGGTAAGACTTGGCCTCTCTTAAACAACAGCAGAAACTGGCCAACTGCTCACAGTCATCCATAACATACCCACTACTAGGCTTGGCTCAAGTTTAGCCATGCTTCTCTCCTCTGAACTTCAGCTTTCCCTGACGCTTGAACAAGCGCTAAGAGTCAGACATTTCTGATTCCTTTATCAGCTCATTCTACTAATCAGCACACTACAGAAAGAAACAATTACTGTCAAACTGCACCATCATGCTGTCTGTTCATCCATCCCCACCTCTTTCCCCATCACACACACACACACACACACAAACTTACACACACACACATAGTTGCTACACACCCTTAATGAAATATCTTTTTCTGTTCGATTTTGAGACATGTTAAGAAGATGTGTTCAAAGCATTCGCCCTATGGCAATTAGTTCATTTCATTTGTTCGGTTGTCTCCGACTGTGTGCAAACCCATGGACTGCAGCACACCATGACTCCTTGTCCATCACCAACTCCCAGAGCTTGCTGAAACTCAAATCCATTGAATCCTCGATCTCATCCTCTCTTATCCCCTTCTCCTTGACCTTCATTCCTTCCTAGCATCAGGATCTTTTCCAATGAGACAGTTCTTTGCATCAGGTGGACAAAGTACTGGAGTTGTAGCTTCAGTGTCAGTCCTTCTAGTGAATAAACAGGACTGATACCACACATCCATGGAATGATGCCTGCATGGGCACAGGATGGACTAGAGGAGTTCAAGGTAAGGAGTGATGTCAGTGACGAGATATAATTCGTCCAAGGTAAGGAGAAGTGGCTGCACTTTGCTGGAACAGCCGTGAAGAGCTACCACAGATCCAGGTAAGAGAAACACACGTAAGATGGTAGGTGCTTCAAGACGACATCAGAGGGCAGACACACTGAAAGCATAATCACAGGTATCTAGTCAATCTAATCACACTAGAACCACAGCCTTGTCTAACTCAATGAAACTAAGCCAGGCCCTGTGGGGCCTCCAAAGTTGGGCGGGTCATGATGGAGAGGTCTGACAGAATCTGTTCCACTGCAGAAGGGAAGGGCAATCCACTTCAGTATTCTTGCCTTGAGATCCTCATGAACAATATGAAAATGTAAAATGATAGGATACTGAAAGAGGAACTGCCCAGGTCAGTAGGTGCCCAATATGCTACTGGAGATCAGTGGAGAAATAATTTCAGAAAGAATGACAGGATTGATCCAAGGCAAAAACAACACCCAGTTGTGCATGTGACTGGTAACAGAAGAAAGGTCTAATGCTATAAAGAGCAATATAGCATAGGAACCTGGAATGTTAAGTCCATGAATCAAGGCAAAGTGGAAGTGGTCAAACAGGAGATGGCAAGAGTGAATGTCAACATTCTAGGAATCAGTGAACTAAAATGGATTGGAATGGGTGAATTTAACTCAGATGACCATTATATCTACTACGGCGTGCAGGAATCCCTCAGAAGAAATGGAGTATCTTTCATGGACAACAAAAGAGTCCAAAGTGCAGTAGCTGGATGCAATCTCAAAAAGTATAGAATGATCTCTGTTTGTTTCCAAGGCAAACCATTCAATATCACAGTAATCCAAGTCTATGCTCCAACAAGTAATGATGAAAAAGCTTAAGTTGAATGCTTCTATGAAGACCGACAAGACCTTTTAGAACTAACACCCAAAAAAGATGTCTTTTATATTATAGTGAACAGGAATGCAAAAGTAGGAAGTCAAGAAACACCTGGAGTAACAGGAAAATTTGTCCCTGAAGTATGGAATGAAGCAGGGCAAAGGCTAGTAGAGTTCTGAAAATAGAACTCACTGGTCATAGCAAACACCATCTTCCAACAACACAAGAAAAGACTCTACACATGGACATCATCAGATGGTCAACACTGAAATCAGATTGATTATATCGTTTGCAGCCAAAGATGGAGAATCTCTAAATAGTCAGCAAAACAAGCCTTGGAGCTGACTGTGGCTCAGGTCATGAGCTCCTTATTGCCAAATTAAGATTTAAATTGAAGAAAGTAGGGAAAACCACTAGACTATTCAGGCATGACATAAATCCAATTCCTTATGATTTTATACGGTGGAAATGAGAAATAGATTTAAGGGAGTAGACCTGACAGATAGAGTGCCTGATGAACTATAGACTGAGGTTCGTGACATTGTACAGGAGACAGTGATAAAGACCATCACCATGGAAAAGAAATGCCAAAAGCAAAAGGGCTGTCTAGGTAGGCCTTACAAATAATTGTGAAAAGAAGAGAAGCCAAAAGCACAGGAGAAAAGGAAAGATATAAGCATCTGAATGCAGAGTTCTAAATAATAGCAAGAAGAGATAAGAAAGCATTCCTCAGTGATCAATGCAAAGAAATAGAGGAAAACAACAGAATGGAAAACACTAGACATCTCTTCAAGGAAATTCAAGATAAAAAGGGAACATTTCATGCAAAGATGGGCTCGATAAAGGACAGAAATATTATGGACCTAAAAGAAGCAGAAGATATTAAGAAGAAGTGGTAATAATACCCAGAAAAACTTTACAAAAATAAAATCTTCATGACCCAGATAATCATGATAGTCTGATCACACACATAGGACCAGATATCCTGGAATGTGAAGTCAAGTGGGCCTTAGAAAGCATCACAACAAACAAAGCTATTGGAGGTGATGGAATTCCAGTTGAGCTATTTCAAATCCTGAAAGATGATGCAGTGAAAGTGCTGCACTCAATATGCCAGCTAATTTGGAAAACTCAGCAGTGGCCACAGGACTGGAAAATTTCAGTTTTCACTCCAATCCACGAGAAAGGCAATGCTAAAGAATGCTCAAGGTACCACACTATTCCACTCATCTCACATCCCAGTCAAGTAATTCTTCAAGCCCTGCAAAAAAATGCCTGAATCTGTCTTTTCTCTCATGTTCCAGCTGATGACCATCACACCACCCTTACTTAATCACTTCCCCAATACTCCATTCTTGAGGGTAACTGAGGGGCAGGGCCCACTGTGGTGCTGATCAATAGCTGAGCAGGACAACGAATGGTCACTCATTGACAGTTGCCTCCTTGAGAATGGGGCCATCTGAGGCACCAAGCAAGGCTGAGCTACACCTGTTGCCTAGGAACAGGGTGGCCTGACATGAAGCACATCAATGGCTAACTGCATAGGGCTGTGCTCACTCTGCTCTGTTACATTGTGAATAGAATAAGAATCACTGTGAGGTAAAGGTTTGTCAAAGTAGTTCTCAAGCTGGGCTGGCTTTGACATTCTTGATGGATTTAAAATTTTAGCTATGATATATGCCGCACATGCAATCATGTGACAGCTGTTGGAGGGGCATATAGATAAGCACTGCTGACTGGCATGCATGGCAATACAATGAAAAGAATGATGTACAAAAGCTAAACAAGCATGTGAAATTAAAATTTGCAGTGAGAAAAGAGTTAGTCAAAAAGATTAAAGTACACTGGAATCAAAGTATTCTTATGGAACAGAGCAGCATGAGCACAGCCATTAGCAGGTAGCCATTGCTTTGCCTTAGTACTCCATATCCTGTTTCTAAGCAACAGGTCTTGCCCAGCAATTAGACAGTGCATCGCTCGGCCTTGCCAATAAGCAACAAACTATCAGTGAGATACCTACTGGTACTTCTCCTGCTCAGCTATTGCTCAGCTCCATATTGGGCCCTACCTGATGATAACTGTCAATGAGGGACCACTGGGGAAGTCATTCAGTCAAGAGACAGTGGTGCATTGGTCATCTGACTCTTGCCTTTGGGCACTTTACTTTTTTTTTTTTAATTGAGAATGTATTTCTGGTAGATGCGGCAAGTTGAGTTTCCCTACTCAATATGAGAGTTGAAGTGTCCCAAAAAATATTAATGGAGGAGACATTTATGACTTTCTTGGCTCTGATGTGTAATTTTATGGAGACAGTGTATAGACCTTGGGGCAACAGACTGAGGATTCACCAAGTCTTGGGGTCTCTAAAGCTCATTGGAGTAGCAAAAACATACAACCTGTTCTTAATTACCCTTTTCCATGTTAAGTGCTTGCTCTTAAGTTCCTTAAGACCCTCAAGAACCCCCACTGGGAAGAGGGTTGTCAAAAGATGAAATGACTAGACGACTCTGAGGAAGAGATTTGGAGTGAAAAGTGTTTGGTAGAGGTTCATACAAGGATGGATGAGGCACGAGTGTTGAGGGGGGCATATACGTCAAAGAATAAAGGGCACTGAAGGAAAGTCTGAGGGTCATGAGAAGAAACACCATGCCCCTGAATCACCACTCCCCAGAATCAGACACACAGAGGTGTCAGGGGTGAGAAAGTTGTATCATGGCCTGCCTCAGCACCCACTAACCAATGTTGATGGGCACAGTGGTTCATTGTGATGTCTAAGACCCCAAAGCCACCATTGAATGGGGAGTGCGTAGCTAACCAATCAGATTGAAGGGTGTGGCTCCTCATTGTTCTGAGAAGGTATATATAGGGAGGTCAGAGGCAGAGATTCTGGGTTATGCCATTTCATGCTATCATCTTAAGGTAACCAGGAAGCCACTGCAGTCAAGAAGAGTTCCAATGCGGTATCCTACAAGGGTGAAAGGACGAAAGAAGACCCTTTGTCCACAGAGATACAGAGGCAGTGTGAATGTAAGATGATGCCCTCTATGCTCCCCACTTTCTCCATTGACTTTGCTGCCCAAGACTTCTACACTGCCCTTGCCTGCCACAAAAGCCCTCATCAGCCTCCGTCCCTTTTCATGAAATCTCCCTTCAAACTCAGATGTTATACCCTTTCATCAAATCTAATACCCTTCTCTTGTCTTTCAAGGCACGGAATATGACCATGAGGGTCAGAAGACCTCAAAAAGAACCTTGAGAAAGAGAATCCGATCATATGCCACTCAGTCGAAGAAGATGAAGAAAACAAGAAATCCAAACTGTTTTTTTTTCTGTTCATGTGCACTTAAGAAACTGAATCAAAACCGAAAATTGTGCCAAAATATGAGGCAGAATCAAAGAAGGAGGCAGAATCAAAAGAGAAGGTAAGCTCAGCCATCCCAGAATGAGAGACCCTGGAGAGGTACAAGAAGGGCAGCCAGTAACTGAATAGAAGGTCAAACATTTAGAATTGTGTCTCCAGATGTCTGCTTTCTTAGAAATGGCCAACCAGGAAAAGACTACTCTCACACTAACATAGGAAACTGATGACTGCGATTAAAATACACATCAAATGTTGAAAAGATGATATTTTTGTGTGGGTTAATTTCCTAATGGGAAGGGAGGAAAGAAAGAAAAGATGTGGGCACCTGAGTGGGAAGTACTGTGGGGTCCCAAGAGCTGAGGGAACAGACCCTCAGGTCCCCAAGTAGCCAGAAAGTAGAGGTCTTGACTGGGTCAGGAGTCAGCACTGAATGTGAATAACCCTGCTTAACAATTGATCTCAGCGTCAAGGAGTAGTGGTGCGGTGTTACTGCCATTGTTTGGGGAGTGGAGTGACATTAGGGTCTAGATTGCCAGAATCCAGATGGGAAGAGGGCTTCACAAGTGGATGGTGAATGCCATACTTCCCCTGATTGAGGCAGGCAGAAGTCACCTCCTGGCCACTTACATCATAACAGGCTTTGTTGCATCATTCACCTATTCTGTCAGCTAAAGGTGCTCAGGAGGCACTAAATGCTGAAACAACTAAAACCCACAATTAGCACTCCCAAAGATTAAAATAATGTTGTGAGGGATCAGACCAAATATCAATTAGGGCACTGTTATCCTAAGAAGTTTGTGGGAGCAGTGTGTTCCCAAGGGCAGGGCAGTGGATGTGGTCCAATCCCGGTGCAGATGACTAACAGGATCACGATACACAGATAATGTTTTTGGGTGGGAGGCACCATGCAGTTTGTGGGATCTTAGTTCCCTGACCAGGCCTTGAACCGGTTCCCCTTCTAGTGAAAGCATGGAGTCCTAACCACTGGACAGACAGAAAACACAGGACAGAGACTTTTGATAAAATATTAATATAAGACTGTGTAAAAGCTGGTCTTATATTTATCACCATACTCTACAATTTCAAAATAACTACAGTCATAAAACATTCCTCCCCAATAAACTCTTTTGTTAGTCCAAGTTCTACAATTTTCGTGGTTTAAAAAGAAGAGTATCGAATATTTAATTTGCTGTTAACTTTAGTTTTTACGTGTTTGAAGAGCTTTAAGGAGTAGTCAATCAAATATGGAGATATATAAAGCAGAGTCTCTACAAGCGGAATCCCGTGTGTTTTCAGAAAGCATTTTAGAAACAATTAAAACAGAGTTTCACTATCAGCATCCAAAAGTTGAGTTCAGATTTTAAGTCAATGCTACGGTATCTTTTATCTGGTCTGCAGCTCCCTAGTTAAATCTTTCTGGCACTTTAACTCCTGAGAGACACAGTTGATGATTCACAGTCAGTCACTGAATGTGATTTAAAATCATTAAGAGTGAAGGAGACCCTGGGTTTGTTGTCCTTTCAAAGCAAGTGGGAGAACTATCAACTCTGCCTCTGAAAATTAGTCAGCTAAGCACCTACCAGGATGATATGGACAGAGAGCCCGGATAGGTGGGTGCTGTGATTCCAGATCTGAATACATTATCATCGTTTAACACTATCACTTTAATGCCCTGTTGTAGGACTGACTGAAATACTTGCTGTTAGGGGAAGGTAACAGATTACTAGGCCTGAAGAGCTGAACGTAAAAGTTCCTCAGTTGTATCCAATGGATGGTGTCCCCATGGACTATACAGTCCATGGAATTCTCCAGGCCAGAATACTGGAGTGGGTAACCTTTCCTTAGTCCATGGGATTTTCCCAACTCAGGGATCAAGCCCAGGCATCCCACATAAAGGCAAATTCTTCACCAGCTGAGCCACAAGGGAAGCCAAAGAATGCTGTAGTGGGTAGCTTATCCCTTCTCCAGCAGAGCTTCCCTACCCAGGAATGGAACTGATGTCTACAGCTTTGCAGGCAGAATATTTCCCAACTGAGCTATAAGGAAAGTCCTGAGGTGGACCAAAAGTGGAGATTAGAGGGCCTTGTTTCCGTAAAGTAGCATTGGTATATATTTTAATATCCGTGGATATAGTGCCACTTTGCAGAAAGAGTTGAGGATGCATAGAGTTTAAAAAGGATCCAAAGACTCTTAGGGTTAAAAGAGAAAAACATAAACACTAAGCCATGGGTTGAGAAAGAGTATATCCCTTTAGATCAACAAGAATAAATCAATATCAGATGTCTGTAGCTCTCCTGGAAAAGGACAGTATACTGTGATTCAAACATGACAAGTCCTATTGCAAACGCTGTGTTGTATGGGGGTGGGGGGTTTGCTCATTAGCACTCACAAAGAGTAGTAGAAACTCTTTATACTTCCACTTATACAGGTTCGCTATGAATAATTTCCAACTGACCCGTCTAGCTGTGTCCATAACAACCTCTATTGTCTGACACAACGATTTCCCTAAGACCTTCTCCTTTCTTCTATGCCTGTGTCCATCCTATCATCTGTGACTCAGAAACTAGCAACCTTCTGAGGCCAGCCGAATGGTCAACTCCCAAGGAAATGTTCTTAATCATTCTCTTGTATATTAATATTTTCACGTTCTCTAATCACTTGCAGTTCATTACATGCAGTTTGTAGGATAGGTTTTGAAGTATGTATCTTATCAGAAATGCATGCCACAGAGGGAAACGGATTAGAAATCAAAAGGGTGGTGATATAAAATATTATCAAAATTTGATTTATCTAAGACTGTAAGGGAAAGAATCACTCTCTTCTGCCAAGTATGTCCAAGAATCTGTTTGAAAATATACTAAAAACCATAAACTAGAGAGTGGATCAGAAGTCAAAGAACTTAAATGAGAAGCTTATTGTATCAGTAGTCAAGAGGAGCTCTATGTCCTTGTATTAAGAAAACCCTTTTGCATGTCACCAAATGCAAAATCCAAAGCAGTGCCCATGGACTCATGATGAGTGCACAATACTGCTGGCCCAGAGGCTTCTCTTGATTGGCAGAGGTCAAGAGCAAGTCTATGCGCCTAGGGTCAGAATGCTTCTGCCCAGGATCACATCCACCTATCAGCGGGAATCAAGTGGGAGTCCCCAAACTTTACATGATTCTGGCCAAGTCCCTCACTCCAGTGCCTTTGCTACAGACTTGTCAGTCATTACTGCCTTGAGATGATCATGATTAAGTTTCACCTCACCATCTCTTCAATTAACTGCCATGGGCAACTAGAAATCTAAATGCAAAAGATTGAAATAGGACCCTTAACTTAAAACACATCAAAATCTAAACTCAAAGTTGATTAAAGATTTAAATGCAAAATCTGAAACTATAAATCAACTAGAAGAAAACATCCTGGAGAAGGTGTAAACATTGGTCTTAGAAGTGATTTTATGTATGTGACACCGAAAGCATAGGTAACAAAAGCAAAAATAGAAAAGCAGGAGGACTTCAAAGAATTAAACTGCCTCCCACAAAGAACATCAAAAACACATCTACATAGAAGCCAAGTTGATGGTTACCAAATGGAAAGATGGGGCGGGGGAAGGAATTGGGAGTTGGGGAAGAATATATATATATATATATATATCACTTTATATAACATAGATAACCAACAAAGACCTACTACAAAACCACAGGCAACTCTGCTAGAAATTCTGTAACAACATAAAGGAAGAAAGGATTTGTAAAGAAATAGATATATGTATGTGTGCCTGTGCAAGCTCAGTTGATTCAGTTGTGCCCTACTCTTTGTGACTCTATGGACTGTAGCCTGCTAGGCTCCTCTGTAAATGAAATTCTCCAGGAAAGAATACTGGAGAGGCTTGTCATGTCCCTCTGAGCATATCTTCACAACCCAGGGATTGAACCCAAATCTCCTTCATTTTAGGGTGATTCTTTAACAACTGATCCAAGTGGGAAGCCCAAACACATGTATATGTAAAGCTGAATCATTTTGATGTATACCTGGAACACAATATGGTAAATCAAATATACTCGAATGAAAAAAAAAATAAAAAGAATCCATCAACATGTAGAATAATTAGCTCAAAAAACTAATTGGAAAATGCATAAACATTTCCAAACGTACTCTCAAAGAAAGATCCACAGGGAACAAGGTAAGAAGGGTAAAAGACGACCCAAGTCCTGACGTGTGCCCATGGGAGAGGACTCAGAATATAAGGGAGTTTACACCGTTAAAGATATGCCCTGGGTGTGAGTGGTTCGAGCCATATATTGGACACACAAGTCCTGGGTCTGACATAGGGAAGAGAAACAGCCTTAGATGGTTGCAGGGCTATGTGAACTAACAGGAAAGCTGTGAGAAAACAGACTCCCCCCTCCAGGAGCACGTACTCAGGGGCTTGCTCCCAAGCCACATTGAAGAGTACAGATTGAGACCGAATTTGTGGATGCCTGTTTTCCCATCAACTGCCCACCCTCACACATCCCCTGCTTAGTTCGTGTGTCCGATCTGCACTGGAGCAGGCGTAGCCATGACCAGGCAGACAGCTGGAATGTGGGAAACAGAGGTGCATCTGGCCCAGGGCAGCATGTGGGTGGAAGAGCCGGGGTCATGCTCACGGAGGGCACTTACATAGGCAGCGTATCAGGAGAAGTCCTGGTCTCTGATGGAGGCCAGACTTCCACAGCAGATGACCCAGTATGTGCCCAGAGCCCATGAGGGCCTCACCTGCACAATAGCACCCCTCTTCAATCGGGCAGGGAGAGCAGAAGCTGGGGGAAGTGCTCAGCCTTGAGGGACCAAGAGGTCTCAGACCAGAAGGTATGTTTAAGCAGGGCAGGAGACATTACTAATGGTGATGGCACGTTGGAGGTAGCCTGGATCTCTGTAAGCAGCCAGCCTGGGGATTTGCTCCTTTTGTTATTTTTCTAACCAGAACACGCTCCTCTTGGTCCTCTGTGGCAAGGGTTGCAGTGCTGGGAGAGGGGAGCATATATACCTGAGGTAACTCAGCCAGATCTGGCCTGACATTCAGGGCTTCTGCTCCAGAAACTGGGGATCCCACCCTGCCCCCAATAGGACAGTGAAAGCCACTGAGGAAAAGGAAGTCTCTGCCTCACATCTGGCTTCAGACGTGGTACCACTGAACTCCCAGGCATAGGTGCTGGCAGACCCTAAGGAAAGATGTGACTTGTGGTCCATCAAATCCAGGTCCACCCCACCCCCACCCCCAGCTGACTATGCTACAGACTCTACAGTGATGCTCCCCGACAAGATGACCCCTTCAAGACCATAATAGATAATTGCTGCACTTAAATTCAGAGAAGCAGAGAAAATGGGAAGACAGGAGGACTGGTCTCCACTGAAAGACTGAGAGGAAGTCAGTTCAGTTTGTCAGTCATATCTGATTCTTTGCGACACCAGAGCGTAGAAGAACTAAAGAGACTCTTGATGAAAGTGAAAGAGGAGAGTGAAAAAGTTGGCTTAAAGCTCAACATTCAGAAAACAAAGATCGTGGCATCTGGTCTCATCACTTCATGGCAAATAGACGGAGAAACAGTGCCAGTGGCAGGATTTACTTTTGGGACCTCCAAAATCACTGCAGATGGTGACTGCAGCCATGAAACAAAAAGACGCTTACTCCTTGGAAGGAAAGTTATGACCAACCTGGACAGCATATTTAAAAGCAGAAACATTACTTTGCCAACAATGATCTGTCTAGTTAAGGGTATGATTTTTCTAGTAGTCATGTATGGATGTGAGAGTTGGACTATGAAGAAAGCTAAGTGCTGAAGAATTGATGCTTTTGAACTGTGGTGTTGGAGAAGACTATTGAGAGTCCCTTGGAGTGCAAGAAGATTCAACCAGTCCATCCTAAAGGAAATCAGTCCTGAATATTCATTGGAAGAACTGATGTTGAAGCTGAAACTACAAAGCTTTGGCCACCTGATGAGAGAGCTGACTCATTTGGAAAGACCCTGATGCTAGGAAAGATTGAAGGTGGAAGGAGAAGGGGACAACAGAGGATGAGATGGTTGGATGGCATCACCGACTCAATGGACGAGTTTGAATAAACTCGGGCCGTTGGTTATGGACAGATACATGCTGCTGTTAACCCTCTTCAGCTAAAACATCTTTTCCACAAAACGTTTCTGAAATCTGGTGCCTGTTGAGGGGCCTGCATGAGAAGATGTGTGGTTCCCTGTGTCCCCCACTGTCATGGATGCTGTAGCCCCCCAACAAGCATCTGTGCCATCAGGCTGTTTTGGGACTGCAGCCTTCTCTAAAGGGTCATGGAGGCCCCCTCCAGTGGGAACAAGAGGATCCAGTCACCCCAGAGGGAGGGTCCCATAGAATACAACTTCATGCCTACTGGGACTCCTGAGGACCCTGGGCCAGCCTGTCAAATTAACCCCCTCGCCTGGCATCCTCAGTGAACACAGGGAGTCAGAGTCTTGGTCTATGGACAAGTCTCCTGTGAATTTTTATGTTTAATTCAGCAAATATTAGAAAGGTAAACCTATTAAGCACTGAGATCACACTTGGGAGAAGATGGGAAGAGTGAGGTAATTAGCAAGACTTTGGACTTGTCCCAAAATGCGAATGCCAAAGAATGCTCAAACTCCCGCTCAATTGCACTCATTTCACACGCTATTAAAGTAATGCCCCAAAGCCTCTGAGCCAGGCTTCAGCAGTACGTGAACTGTGAACTTCCAGATGTTCAAGCTGGTTTGAGAAAAGAGAGAGAAACCAGAGACCAATTTGCCAACATCTGCTGGATCATCAAAAAAGGAAGAGAGTTCCAGAAAAAAAAAAAAAAATCTACTTCTGCTTTATTGACTATGCCAAAGCCTTTGACTGTGTGGATCAGAATAAACTGTGGAAAATTCCGAAAGAGATGGGAATACCAGGCTACCTGACCTGCCTCTTGAGAAACCTGTATGCAAGTCAGGAAGCAACAGTTAGAACTGGACATGGAACAACAGACTGGTTCCAAATAGGAAAAGCATATGTCAAGGCTGCATATTGTCACCCTGCTTATTTAACTTATATACAGAATGCATCATGAGAACGCTGGGCTGGAAGAAGCACAAGCTGGAATCAAGATTGCCAGGAGAAATATCAATAACCTCAGATATGCAGATGACGCCAACCTTATGGCAGAAAGTGAAGAAGAACTAAAGAGCCTCTTGATGAAAGTGAAAGAGGAGAGTGGAAAAGTTGGCTTAAAGCTCAACATTCAGAAAACTAAGATCATGGCATCCGGTCTTATCACTTCATGGCAAATAGATGGGTAAACAGTGGAAACAGTGGCTGACTTTATTTTTGGGGACTCCAAAATCACTGCAGATGGTGACTGCAGCCATGAAATTATAAAAACACTTACTCGCTGGAAGAAAAGTTATGACAAAACTAGACAGCATATTAAAAAGTAGAGACATTACTTCACAGACAAAGGTCCGTCTAGTTAATGCTATGGTTTTCCCAGTAGTCATGTATGGATGTGAGACTTGGACTATAAAGAAAGTGGAGCACCGAAGAACTGATGTTTTTGAACTGTGGTGTTGGATAAGATTCTTGAGAGTCCCTTGGACTGCAAGGAGGTCCAACCAATCCATCCTAAAGGAGATCAGTCCTGAATGTTCATTGAAAGGACTGATGTTGAAGCTGAAACTCCAATACTTTGGCCACGTGATGCAAAGGGTTGACTCATTTGAAAAGACCCTGATGATGGGAAAGATTGAAGGCAGAAGGAGAAAGGGAAGACAGAGGATGAGATGGTTGGATGGCATCACCGACTCAGTGGACATGATTTTGGGTAAACTGTGGGAGTTGGTGGTGAACAGGAAAGCCTGGCATTCTGTGGTCCATGGGGTCACAAAAATTCGGTCACAACTGAACTGAACTGGATTTGTGACTGAACTGAACTGAACTGGATTTGTCCCAAGAGGCTGACTGTGTAACTGGGAGAGAGGAAAAATGGACCAGGTGAAAGGAAGAAAGGATATAGCCAGACACAGTGCAATGCCTCGGGAGAACTTTGGCCAAGAGGACACTGATTGCTACAGAGAGGATGTGGGAAAGCTCGGAGATGCAGTCCAAACTGAGCTGAGTAAACCACAAGAGGAGACATGGAAGCAGGCGTGTTCCCTGAGTCTGTCTCCATTCTTTAACAGCATGAGTTCATGAAGCTGAGCAGACAAATTGAGCCCAGGAGGGAGCACTGGCAGACAGAGGATCAGCGTCTGAGAGCAAACTTCTGGCTAAGGGCACACTGTGTGGAGCCAGTGCTGTGGAGAAAGGAGAGGGCCACCTGTAGGCTCTGAGTGAGTGGCAAAGGTAGTCGGTTGGCATAGAGAGTGCCTTTATAAAATAAGGAGCTAACATTCAAAAACCAGGAGATCTCTTACTGAACTTCAGCTTTTTTGGCCATTCTGGACAAATCAAAAGGCCTGGCACCTGGACTGCACACCCTCCTATTGTGAGTGGCAGCTCCTCCTGGGCTAGATCATGCCCTCTCCGTGTGTTCTAGCCCCCTCACTCCCTGTGGTTTGCACCCGCTGACCTCACTTCAGGTTGCCTGCCAGGGCCCTGGAGCAGCAGGGTCACTGTCACTTGGCTGAGTCTCATGGTTAGTCAGAGGACTAAAAAGGACAACAGGTTCTGTGCATAAATCTTGTCACTACAATTTTACTACTTGTTACCTTATCTTCCTCATCTGTTAAGAGGGTGTACTAGTATACTCAATTATATAGCAACCACTCAGTATATGTAATTTGCTTAGCATAGCATCTGGACCCATCAGTTGAGTTAAGTTGCTCAGTCCTGTCCAACTCTTTGTGACCCCATAGACTGCAGAACACCAGGCTTCCCTGCCCTTCACCAACTCCCAGGGCTTGGTCAAACTCATGTCCATCGACTCAGTGATGCCATCCAAGCATCTCATCCTCTGTCACCCCCTTCTCCTGCCTTTCAGTGTTTCCTATCATCAGGGTTTTGTTTTTGTTTTTGTTTTCCAAAGAGTCAGTTCTTTGTATCAGGTGACATAGTACTGGAGTTTCAGCTTCAACATCAGTCCTTACAATGAATTTAGGACTGATTTCCTTTAGGATTGATTGGTTGGATCTCCTTGCAGTCTAAGGGACTTTCAGGAGTCTTCTCCAGCACCACAGTTTAAAAGTATCAGTTATTCAGCCTTCAGCCTTCTTTATGATCCAATTCTTACATCCATACATGACTACTGGCAAAATCATAACTTTGACTAGACAGACCTATGTCAGCAAAAAGTGTCTCTGCTTTTTACTATGTGGTTTAGATTGGTCATAGCTTTTCTTCTGAGGAGCAAATGTCTTTTAATTTCATGGCTGCAGTCACCATCTGAAGTGATTTTTGGAGTCCAAGAAAATGAAATATCTCACTGGTTCCATTGTTTCCCCATCTTTTTGCCATGAAGAGATGGGCCCGGATGCCATGATCTTACTTTTTTGAATGTGGAGTTTTTAGCCAGCTTTTTTACCCTCCTCTTTTACTTTCACCAAGATGCTCCTCAGCTCCTCTTTGTTTTCTGTCATAAGGTTTGTGTCATCTGCCTATCTGAGGTAATTGATATTTCTCCCAGCAATGTTGCTATGCCAATAGCAAACTGCTTAAAAACAGTCCCCAGAACCCCAGAGGGACATGATAGCAAGCCGGTGACAATGAAGCACTTTCTTCTGCCCTTGTCAGCCAAGGGTAGGTCCCAAAAGCAGATGAAAGACCCCAGCATAATTTTCCTGGTTGCCTTCCCCATAACATCGTTGTGCACCAAGTTTATCCCAGCCTTTCAACTCACGGAACCCTCCCTGCTTGCCTAGTGACTGTGCACTGTTACTACACTCAACATACAGATGTGAAACCTGAGGCTGAAAAGGGTCAGCCTGACGAAAAGGGTCATCACTGGCTCAAGATCTAAAACCCTGGCTTCTGAGTCACGATGCCACAATGCTAAAGACAAACTCAGGCAAGGTCACTTATCTGGACTGCTCAGACCTGCACTGTGAGGCTGATGGCCATATACCCTCATGGATAACTGGGGTACCTCAAGGGTCACTGGGGCACAGAAGCCGGCTGGGGTGGGCAAGCAAGAGACAGCTTCCAGATCATGGGCTGACCGGAAACCACAATTTTGCTCAGGGAAAACCTGGCCTTTGTAATTTAGGGTCCAGGTTAATCCTAAGAAACTGATGAGCTACCAAGCATGGAGCAAGTGAGCCCCCACTGCCACTTCCTAAAGGCAGCTTTCCATCCTGTCCAAAGTTAATGCACAGGTTTCTCAGAGACAGAGGAGGCTGCCCAGCAGGGCAAGAAGCACCAGCAGCAGCACAAAGCCCTTTCTGCTCATCTCCTCTACCTGCATTTCCTATTGGTCCTTGAGAAGTGTGCTATGAAGGCAAGTCAACCATGTGAGCCTAATGCTGCTGAGCTTCTGGTGGCATTGCCTGTATCTCAAAACCAGAGACTCCTGAATCACGTTAACATTCCAGAATTATGTGGGTCGAACAAGGTTTTCTGGGGCTGTATTGGGAGACTGCACAGGGCTCCAGATGTCCTGAAACAAGATGGTAGACAGGTTTCCAGAATTACAAATTAGTGAATACACGTGCTTGCCAAGGGTCCTTCTTTTCAGCTCTAGGTTCCACCCATTTCCACCACAGAAGACCATGGTTTGTACCAAAAGACACCACATCCTGAGGCTGTTTGGCAGACGGTGGGGTGTTTAGTTATCCAGGTTGACCTGGGGCTGGCCCACGGTCCTGCCTGTCCCAAGAAGGGCATCCCTCTAGGCTGAAGGCTGGAGGAAGGTAACACATCCTCTACCCCTGGGCCTCTGGCCGTCCTCTGAAAGGGTTCGCTCTTAAGGGACTAGGATCACTTGTTCCTAATGCTTTGTCCAAAAGCCTTGGGGGCCACGAGAATTTACAGATTTAGAAATCATTGACAGGGACACAAAGATCATCAACACCCCGGCAGGGGCTGGCAAACATTGACATGGCAGCAGTGAACCATGTGACTGTTAATACCAAGTGGGCTCAGTTCAGTTCAGTCACTCAGTAGTGTCCAACTCTTTGTGACCCCATGAAGCGCAGGACACCAGGCCTCCCTGTCCATTATCAACTCCCAGAGTTTACCCAAACTCATGTCCATTGAGTCGTTGATGCCATCCAACCATCTCATCCTCTGTTGTCCCCTTCTCCTCCTTCCCCCAATCCCTCCCAGCATCAGGGTCTTTTCCAATGAGTTAACACTTCACATGAGGTGGCCAAAGTATTGGAGTTTCAGTTTCAGCATCAATCCTTCCAATGAACACCCAGGACTGATCTCCTTTAGGATGGACTGGTTGGATCTCCTTGCAGTCCAAGGGACTCTTAAGAGTCTTCTCCAACACCACAGTTCAAAACACATGTATGCCTGTGGTGGACTCATGTTGATGTATGGCAAAACCAATACAATACTGTAAAGTAATCAGCCTCCAATTAAAATAAATAAATTTATAATTTTTTATAAAAGCATCAATTCTTCGGTGCTCAGCTTTCTTCACCGTCCACCTCTCACATCCATACATGACCACTGGAAAAACCATAGCCTTGACTAGACGGACCTTTGTTGGCAAAGTAATGTCTCTGCTTTTTAATATGCTATCTAGGTTGGCCATAAATTTCCTTCCAAGGTGTAAGTGTCTTTTAATTTTATGGCTGCAATCACCATCTGCAGTGATTTTGGAGCCCCCCCAAAATAAATTCTGACACTGTTTCCTCTGTTTCCCCATCTATTTCCCATGAAGTGATGAGACAAGATGACATGATCTTAGTTTTCTCAATGTTGAGCTTTAAGCCAACTTTTTCACTCTCCTCTTTCACTTTCATTAAGAAGCTTTTTAGTTCCTCTTCACTTTCTGCCGTCAGGGTGGTGTCATCTGCATATCTGAGGTTATTGATATTTCCCCCGGCACTCTTGATTCCAGCTTGTGCTTCTTCCAGCCCAGCGTTTCTCATGATATACCCTGCATATAGGTTAAATAAGCAGCGTGACAATATACAGCCTTGATGTACTCACTCCTTTTCCTATTTGGAACCAGTCTGTTGTTCCATGTCCAGTTCTAACTGTTGCTCCCTGACCTGCATACAGATTTCTCAAGAGGCAGGTCAGGTGGTCTGGTATGCCCATCTCTTTCAGAATTTTCCACAATTTATTGTGATCCACACAGTCAAAGGCTTTGGCATACTCAATAAATTTGGCCATGAAATACAGAATGAAGCAAAGCAAAGGCTAAAAAAGTTTTGCCAAGAGAACTCACTGGTTATAGCAAACACCCTCTTCCAACAAGACAAGAGAAGACTACACATGAACATCACCAGATGCTCAACACTGAAATGAGATTAATTATATTCTTTGCAGCCAAAGATGGAAAATTGCCGGGGTCCATTCCCGGTGGATCCAGGGAAATTCAAAGGGGAGACAGCTTTGGCGAACTGGATACAATAGCTTTAATTAAATATTAATTAGAGGTATAAAGAGTAATAGAATAAGGATAGCTCAGTAGGAAAATTCAGTGGAGAAAAGAGGCTGAATAACTTGGTTTATGTGGAAAGCTAATAAAATTCCAAAATAAGGAATGTATGTCACCTACATAGGCCACAGGCGTCCTCCCATTCTCCTGAAGGAGAGGAGACACTAAGGCCTCCCTGGTCAGATCTTAGAAGCCCAGGCATAATTAGTAGGCTTGACGAGCCTCCACATTCCAGATGGGGATTCAGCCAGAAGGTGAGAGAAAGAATGACATGGGGAGACCAGTCTTTCGAGGAACTGATCCCATTTTTTTATTTTTCCAGGGTCTGTTTTTATACACTGAGATGTTATACAAAAGTCACCCAGGGTCAGCAGTCCTGGCTTTTATTAAAGTCAGGTGCTTCACACAGATGTATACAGAGGTCTTAGGGGTGTTACATCATCTTCTGGCCAGGGGGCCTGCTGACAATTTATGACCCTCTCCTTGTGACAGCAGTCAGTCAAACAGAACACTTATTTCTCCAGGGGTGATTATTCTTAAAACAGATGCCACCTTCCGAAGGCACCAGATAAAGTTACATTCCTATAGGGTGAAGGTGCAGTGGGTTTTAATTAAGGAAAGAATTTGCTTAGCCTAAGGTCTGACGTGATTAATATCAAAGGTTAATACTTATTTCTTCTATATATTCATTAATGTGTATAAGGGCAGGGGATGTGGAGACTTAGCAGCAAACATTGGCTCAACAAATGAAAAACCCTTCACCGATACAATTTCTAATCAGCCCACTATACTATACTAATAGTTTTCTAACTTCTCTAAAAAACCTGTCTTTAGGAGGTTTAAAGCATCTCATGCCTCTCACGGTTGAGAGGCTGTGAACAATCACATGTGGCCGGACAAGCCTGTCAGGCAGGCTAGAGAACCTTCAGAGGAGTTTGTAGGTTGAAACACTCCTATCAGGCCCAGGAATTATTATTAACTGGAGCTCTTAAGTTAACTCCTTCTCCGAAAGAGGTGGTGGGGGACAGCCCCCCGTAAAGTCAGAGGTGTAGGTGAGAGCACAAGGTAGTAACGTAGGCAGACACTAGATTTGGGGGTAGATGCTCGAGAATTTCCAGAGGGACTCCTGAGGCTCGATCCCACCTTGGCGTATGTCAAACCTCCTTCCTCATGACCTTTGCCACAGGCGGAGTTCCTCACACTAGCTCCCCGCAGAGAAGCGCTATACAGTCAGCAAAAACAAGACTGGGAGTTGACTGTGGCTCAGATCATGAACTCCTTATTGTCAAATCCAGACTTAAATTGAAGAAAGTAGGGAAAACCACTAGACCATGCAGTTATGACCTAAATCAAATCCCTTATGATTATACAGTGGAAGTGAGAAATAGATTTAAGGGACTAGATCTGATAGACAGAGTGCCTGATGAACTATGGGCAGAGGCTCGTGGATTCAACAGGTGTGGCTGAACCTCAAAGACACTGAACGTTCCACCAAGGCAGGATTGACCCACTGGCATTGGATGTCTTCTTGGGAAAACATGCATCACTGACATGAAGGCCAGAGAGACTGGGAGGCAGGCCCCAGAAGACTGGGACATCCAAGACGTCTCTGAACTTCTGAGCCTACAACAGCAGCCCACCTCTCCCACCCCATAAAGAGCTGGTGCCCCCACCCTCAAGGGAGCAAACTGGACCAGAGGCCTCCCTCACAGGTGCCCTCCATCCCAGGAAGCAGGGGAGCTGGCTGCCCTGATCTGTGGCAGGACACACGGTACTGCCATGGTGAGAACCAAGGAAGCATGGGAAGAGCTGGTCACCTACTGCCCGGCCGCCAAGAAGAGTGAAGTCACTGTACAACACAGGTCGGGCTTATCCGGCCTGGTGATGGAGGAAGATGGACGACACACCCCTCCATCCATCCCTGCTGCCCAGGGACGGCAGCAGAGGCCTTGGGGTTGCACTGAGCTGCCTGGAGCCAGGGACCATGAAGAGGGCTGCCACCTCCCAGGAGGCGGGAGCCACAGAGGAGGGAAGGTGGTCCATACAATGCAGCCTCCCAGAGCTTTGATAGGTGGGCAACCAACCAAGGTACAGTCCAAAATGACACTGAGGCCAAAGGCAGCCACCCCAGTAAAAAGGTCAAGATCCCTCGCCCAGGTTTGGCCCCTGAGCCAGTTCTCAGGTCTGCAACTGAGGAACAGGGATGGGGAAGGTCCCTGGGAGAAGGACACTGCAGCACCACAGCAAACAGACATGGGAACAACCCTAGCCCCTCCCAAAGGGACCTCAGGCACTGAGATGGTGAACCCACACAGGCAAGTGGGACCACCAGAGGAGTGGAGGTTGCCAGACACAGGGTCAACTTGACACCAACTTGAGAGACACAGTTAACTCTGACTCTGTGGCCCCTTCGGGACGACCCCCTGGGCTGGGATTTCTGGGCACAGGGGCTCAATGGTCAAGGGACACAGGGCCAGTCCCCAGGATTCATCAGTCAGTTTTGAGCTGCGAGGGCCTGGAGTCTTGGAATGCAATATCCCCCAAAGCCAGGTCCAGGGCTTAGTGAGACGTCTGTTGAGGACTCCTTCAGAATCTGGGGGATCAGCATCTGGGGGAACGTGTGATGTAAGGAAAAGATGGTAAGGCTGAATGGAAACCCTGCATGAACTCCAGTGAGTAAAAGAGAAATGCACAGAAAAAGAGAGGGGATACCCGCCCTGCTCATGAACTGAAGAACCTGCTCACCTCTGGGGGCAACTCATGGGCACCCACTCTGTGCTTGGCCAAGTCACCATGGTGGGCACACTAGTACTCAAAGGATAGCTGGACAGGTCTCCCACCCAGAGCGCGAGAGTCCCCTCACTGAAGTCCTCTCACCATGGGTATGGGATGACAATGCACACTCCAGTCCGCCCTCCCTGTTCCTTGTCCTTGAAAACTAAACAGCTGGATCCATTCTGTGAGCCGCAGCCTGGTGTCTAGAGGTCCCCTCCAGTGCTGGTGGGCGTGGCACCTGGTTCATGGCCATCCTGCCCAGATGGCGGACAGTGAAGAGCACATAGACCCCAGAGCTTGGGAGTGATGGACACATGCAAACCAGCATCTCCCACTTCCGTGTCAAATGTGATGTAAAGGCCTGTGATATGAATGACAGCAGGGCAGCAACAAAGGCTCACAGAAGCTTCCCAGGTCCCCCTGGGTGGTGCCCCATCCCCTAGGCAATCAGTACCCTGAGCAGCAGCAGCAGAGTGGCCATCCGTGTCCACGGGTCATATGTGTGCCATGTCCTCTCAAAGAACTGCAGCAGAACTGAGATGAAACCAGAAACTCGTCCGGTTCTCAGGCTGGCCCCTCCATCTGGGCTGTATGCAAAGAGGTGTGGTCAATGGGAGCTGCCCTGGGGACAGAGGGGAAGTAGGCCTGGTTGACCTCCTGGAGCTACACAGCTGCCCCTGGGTTTGTCCCGCGTGTGGGAGTCCAAGGCCCAGAACCAAAGCTAGGCAGGGACCGAGGAACTGACATGGAGGTGAAGGAGCCCTCTCTCATGGGCAGAGTGCTGGTCACCAGGGCAGCATCTCCTTGAGGACTGCTTGCCCCAGGTGCCAAGCCTGGGGGTGGATGGCAACCCCCAGTGGAAGGACCTGACAGACACATGCTGACCTGAGGGGCACTTACAGCTCCGAGACAGCAGGCAAATACTGAGTCCATTGCTAGCCTGAAAACAGAAGAGAACGAATCTGCAATACAAACACCAGGGCGGGATGAGTTCCCAGACCCCAAAAGAAGTGCCCACAACTCAGCACAGAAAGGACACACAGCTCAGTGGAGATATGGGCAACAGGCATTTCAGAGAGGAAACCACATTGGCCAAGGAGGACATGAGGGAAACCAAGAATCTGTGTCAAGCCCTTCCAGGTCAGCGCTGTCTGCAAACGCAGAACAGGAGCAAAGTAGAACCCTCACCAAGCCTCAGAGACCCAGGTGGGGAAGGAGGCAGCACCCCCTGTGGATCAGTCTACACATCTGGGCAAGTGAGGAGAACTGGTGCCAGCAGCAGGGATGGGACTGGTGTGGAGAAATGCCACGGAGCAGGGCCTCACAGCTGCCCCCATCAGCAGCCACACATCATAGGTGTCCAGTTCACTGGGCAAGGTCTAGTTCATAACCAGGATGCAGAAAGAACAGCAGCAGCCTACCTACCATTCACAGGATGCTCCCTCATGATCTGAGACCACTACCAGGAGATTCTGGGGTGTATGGAGGTAGCTGATAACCACTCTTGGAGCAAGGATCGGGGCACCAGCATGAGGGAGTTGGGTGTGGTATTCGCTCAGGTCCCTGCAGCACTGAGGCCTCAAATCCAGGAGGCAGCCTCTGCCCCTCAATTCATAGCCGGGAGAGTTCTGCAAGGAGAGAGCATGCTAGAAGGGAAAGTACTGCTCGGAATAACATTCCCAGGGCAGCAGTTGCATGGGTGCCTGGCTAATGGGAACCAGTGAGACATCGACCCTGCCTTTTTGGGACTTGGTGACCCTTGGCAGTCCAGACTTGTGCACAGCAGCCACAGTCTGGATGGAGGAACAGGGCAATGGCTTCAACAGGAAGATGCAGGGTGCCCCAGAACTACCAGATGAAAGCACGTGACACTCGGACAGACGGAAAAGGGATGTTACAGCTGTGCTTGGAAGGAGGACAGTAGGTTGTCAGGACAAGAGGAGCCAGCAGTCCAGGGGCAGGATCTGCACTATCTGAAGTGTGGGGTCCCAGATGTACTCTGCACAGAGCCCAGGGCCAGCACAGCCATCCAGAGTGCTGGGAAATGAGGAAGGAGACCTGGGACCACAGGAAGCCTCCCAGGGCACCATGGATGGGTTGGGGCTTGGGTTCAGCTGTACTTCCCATCCAGGGTTGAGGAAAGATGTGTGCGCGGTGTGACACACATGGACTGAATCTATAGAGTGTGCAACACTGGGTGGAAGAGGAGACAAGAGGGGTCCAAGCTGGTGGGGGCAGCCTAGGCTGACAGCACTGGCCCCAGGCCATGAGGCCTGAGCTCAACTAGTAGCAGTGGGGACAGGAAGAGGAGCATTTACTGTGATCAGGCACTTGGGAGGCAGGGACACAGCAGCCAGGGCGGCGGTCAGGAGCAGAATCAGGTGGTTGCCCTGGGTGGGCTGAGCCCCCAGACAAGAGCAAGAGTTCAGGAAACAGTTTTGAAGGCAAAGGTGCCTTTCTCTGAGACATCTCAGGTCCCAGGGGCAGCAGGTAACACAGGGAGGATTTTCTTCCGCATCTGCAAAAAAACAGATAGACTGTTGCTCAGCACTGGGCCAACAGTCCCAGGGTGGCTTGGAGGGGAGACAGCCCGGGTTTTCAGCCCAGAGATGGGGGACTCTACCCAGAGGTCATGCCTCTCTCTGCTTCCCTGGCCCCTGGGGTCCACTCTGAAGCTCAGATGCAGTCACTGAAGACACTGGGTCACGGAAAACTTTGACTCTAACCGATTCTCACAGACTGGACGCCTATGGCAAGGACTCAAAAGGGCACAGTCTGGCCTCTGCCATGAAGCTGGACAGGCTCACTCTCCGTGGGTTTCCTGGGCCCACAGCTCCATCCTTGTCAGCCACGCCCTGCCTCTGGTGGCTCCACCCCACCCAGAGCCATGCCCAAACCCCGCCCCAGCCCCAGCCTAGCCCCTTTCTGTCCCAGTCCCGCCCTGCCCCAGCCCTGAGTTGAGTCCTTCTCCAGAATCTCCACCTCAGCTCCGTCTTTCCCACACTCTTCCTCCCACACTGCTCCTCCCACCTCCTCCCCCTCTCTTCCACCAAGCCGCTCACTTCCTGGTCCTCCTCTGGGTCCTGCTTCAGGCTGCTGGTCTCGAGGCTCCTCCCAGCCTGACCTTCCAGGTGCCTCAGAGTGTGACGGATCTTAGTTTGTCTCCTAGCGGACAGGACCGGTGAGGGAATGCACCTTTGTTCGTACTTGTGTGTCTATGTAACTGCGTGCCTACGTGAGTAATGGCAGCCATACACACCGGAAATGACGTGTCAGTGTTTGTGGGCACGATGAAACTGAAGCCAGCCAGTGCTGTCAGCTGTCTTGGTCCTAGTGGCAGACCACTGTCCTGCCTGGTGGCCACAGCCCAACCATCCCAAAGTGCCCACGACTCGCTCTGCTTGCAGGAAGGCGGGACCTGCCTCGTGCATAGATGGTACCTCCAGGCAGGGGTTTCCAGGTTCTGGGACCAGGAGTGCCTGCCAGGAGGCCAAGCGGGACCTTCTGGCCCCCTCCACAGCCACAGTACCCTCCCCCCCACCACTGCTTTCTTTCCACATGTGCATCCCAGCAATGCCCTGGGACACATGGGAAGATGCCCCAGACCTGCCATCCAACCTCTTACCCCGCCCCTGGACTATGACCTAACACTAGCCCCACCCTCCCGCTGGAAGTCGCCCCCACCCTCCCTGACCCTGCAGGGCTCAGCTGCTTGTCCACAGTTCCCCTCCTGGTGGGGCCCAACCAGGAGTCCATGGAGGGCGGCCCACTGACTGTTGCGGCTCCCAGATCCTTCCAGAGTGGCAGTGTGAGGGGAGGAATCATTTTCTCTTGTTCTTTGCGGGGTCTCCTGGGCTGTAAATCACAATCACTCCTGGGGTATGGGTTTATGTGCTGCAGACTGAGACATTGTGGGGTCCCTGTCCCAGCCCGGTGAGGACAGGCCAGCTGCTGTGATGAGCAGAACCCACCCTGAGGGAACCTGCACGTGTGTTTCTCATGAGTTGGGCCCTCCTGGCACCCCGTTGTCTGAGGCCCCTGGTGAGGAGAAGACGGTGGTGGCTTGTTGTCCAAGATTGCTGTATTGTCACTGGTGACTTTCTCCCTGTTCCTCTGGTCCTCGTGCAGGGGAAGATGCCCAGTCAAGCAAACAGAAGAGTGTTTTCTCCTCTGGCCACCAAGCAGGCACCTTCTGCTTCAGGCCATAGGAGTGCTTACAGCCACTTCTTGCTCAGGGATTCCATCCACACAGGTGAGATTCAGAGGCTCTCAGGAGGAAGGGGTTGGGTTGGCTGAGATACTGAATGGCACAAACTGGGCAAGCATGGAATCCAGTCACATACCCTAGTAGAAGACATAGCAATGGCAAAGTCCCAAGGGTCAGCCTTGTAACCAAGCCAGACCCAATGAACAGTGTAACCCTTTGTCACCCAGCACATGGGCAAACGTTCATCCGAATGATGATGCTCGGGACCAGGCAGTGCACGAGGACATGACCCCCTTGCCTGTGGTTGGTGGAGTGGAAACAGGGGAAGCCTTTGTGGAAGGCTGTCTGCTGGCATGTGTCAGCACCTCGGGTGTGTGCCATGTGCACTGGGCCGCTTCCTGCATGGTTCTTCAGTGAGTGTGTGGTCACATGGAGTGGCTATATTGGCATAATGAGTTTTCCCTTCCCTTCCATCAGGAGGGAAGCATCAGTAAATTGTGGGACCCCCGACAATGGGAGGTGTAAACAGACACCGTGTAAGGGTGAAAACAGACACATGAATTTTGCAGATGTGGAGGAATGTGCTCGAGGTGCCGGGAGTGGAGAAGCCATCCCCCACTCCCCCCTTACCCCTGTGGAGAGATGTCCCGACAGACCTGACCCTATGGCTTCATTTGCCAGCAGTCACATCAGGATTGCACCGGGTGGCTCATACTAGGAACCGTGTTGGTTCAGGAGGCTCGGCAGCCGAGGTCGAGATGTCAGCTGACGTTGGCTCTCATGAGGGCTGTGGAGTCTGTCCTATGTCTCCCCCCTCACTTCCAGGGCATTGCTGGCCTTGGTGGGTGTGTCTGGGCTTGGAGAGCTCCGCCTTCCTCTTCACCCCAGTTTCCCCGTGTCCCTGTCTGTCTCTAAATATGTCCTTTGTATGGGGACAGCCATCCTGTTAGAGGAGGGTCCATCCTAATGAGCACACTTGACCCCCGTCAGCTCTGTGAAGACCTTTCCTTTGTCTGTAAGGTCACACTGAGGTGCAATGTGAGTCCTCACACCCTGCAAAGGGTCTGAGGTAGGAACACACTGGAAGGTTCCAAGGATGGAAGGATGGCCTTCATGGCTACAGGAGGTGAATCAAAGGGCGAGGAGAGCAGGCCAGTAGGGTGGGAGCCAGATCATGTGGGACCTTGTGGGCCTGTGAGAACTGTGGCTCTGCTGTGCCAAATGAAGGAAAGGCCCAAAAGGCCCTGGGTTGGGTGCCCCTGGGACTTTGTTCCTGTCCTCATATCCATGTGGAAATGGAGGCCCCTTGCGAGGTGCTGAGACCCTGCTGAGGTTCAGGCTCATGGCTCTGCTCCTCTGCCTCCAGCTCCCTCCAGTGAACGGGCCCCCCCCCCTCCAGGTACAGGGAAAGAAGTGCAAATGGAGATGTGTGTGTTCAGGTCCCCTGCAGTCTATGCCTCAGTGCCACCTCAGCCATTGTATGAGGTGATGGTAACCTAGTGTATTATTTGAGGTCTGAATTCTGTGATACCTGAATGGTGCCGACCCAGGCCCTGGTAATGACATGGAGTGCACCCATCCCATTAGTTTCTGTTCCCCTTGGTTCTTTCTTGAGGCTCTGGGCAGGGGCCAGGGCATCTGCTGACAGTGGAGGCAGTGGTATGGGAAGGGCTAGGAGGAAGGTGGCTCCCAAAGGCATGGGGAAGACACTTGGCAGGGCCATCTGAGGTCCAGGGTGCCCCAGGGCCGAGTCCAGATTGGTTAGCATGGATATGCCCTTAGCATCCCTGGGCTAAGATGGGGGATCTGCAGAGCATGGGCAGTGATGGGGTTGTGGAGCTGAAGGGTGGGATGGTGGCAGGGAGTGGGGGAAGCCAAGCCCAGGACAATGCCTGTCTGTGCTGGGAGAGGACCAGAGCCCTCTGGGCTGTGAAACCAGGGGGCTTGCCCTCCCTCTTCAGTGCTCGCAGGGTTTCAGGGCTCTCTGTCTTGGAACTCACCTTGTGCCTCTCTCACACTGTCCCACCCTCCTTGCTGACCTCCCCACAGACTGCATGTAATGGATGGGTCCTCTGGGTCACCACCCCCCTATCAGTGGACTCTGTGGAGATGAATGGAATGAGCCAGCTCTCTCTGACCCCTGCATTCTGTGTCAGCAGATTTGGAGGGTGCTCCGGCTCGTGGGGCTGAGGTCCAGCCCAGGGCTGTGAGCTTGCAGGCCACTAAATCACACTCCTGACCTTTGTGGTTTTGTGTTTCCGCAGCCACATGAGGCCCTGGGAGCCCTAGGAGCCCTGGGAGATGAAGTTCGGCTATCTGTTCTTCCAACAGCCTTATGCGGGTTTTGTTTTAAATGGTGTCAAGAACCTGGAGATGCCATGGTGGCCCGTGCTACATGGTCACTGGCACTGTACCCTGGCCATCCACATGGTGTACCACGACTGGAAATACTCGGGCTAGTGGGAGCTGCTGGAGCGGAGGCTCAGAATGAGCCCCACCCAAATCCAGGCCTTGCCGGGGAAACGTTCGGCCATGGAGTGATTGTGGGATAGTGACACCCTGCCCCCTGCTTCCCACATGGGCCCTGGCACTGCCCTGGATCTCAGGTGGGTTGTACTTGTTTGTTTTCTGTTGAACTAGTTGGTGGGGTTGGGCGTGGGGGCTGAGGTTTCTTCAGAGGGACAGCAAGGGTCCATGGGCTGGGAACTGGTGGCACAAGGTGCCTGATCACCACTCTGGGCCTCAGTCCCCGTTTGTGCTTGAGGCAGAGGTGCATCCAGGACTGCACATGGCACTTGTCTGTGTGTATGTGTGTGTCCCCACATGTGTGTCTGTGTGCCTGGCAGAGACCATGAGAAGTAGTAAAGCACCCAGCCTGGGTTCCATCCCCACATCGCCTGAAGCTGGGCCTGAACAAGTCCCCTGACTCTCCAGGGATAAGGCCCCACAGCAATGCCTGTCTGCTGGTAAATCCCTTGGGGACCTGATGTCTGCTGGCCCCCGCTGTGGACCTCATGCTCTGTCCCTGCGGCCTGCAGTGGGCAGACTGAAAGCTGCCCGTGTCCTGGTGCATTCCTGGAGCACCAGGCCTCTCCCTTTCATTTCACACCCTCCCTCGCTTGGCCTCGCCCCAAGTTCCCTTTGCTGTGGTGAGCCCTCAGCCAGAGAACCCAGTTCACCTCAGGTTCCCTCTATGATACAGTCTTAGTCTCAAGAAGGTGCAACTTTGAATGACCTTGTTCTCATTCTGTGTCCTGTCTTTGCACGCAGGTCTTGTGGTCATTGGGGGCACTTTGCTGTGCCTAGAAAACCTAGGTCCCAACCAGGTGCAGGAGCTGGAGAATCAAGCCCTGCTACCCAACCTGCGACAGAAGTACATGACTGCGCTGGCCAACCCCCGCTGGCTGCTGCAGCCCGTCCCTGGGAGAGGCAGGAAGGACATCTTCCAGGTGGACATCCTCCAGCACCTGATCCCCTTTGGGCAGGAGGCCTGTCAAGACTGGGCTTTCGAGAGGAAGATGACCAAGAGACCAGCACAGGGTAATACCATGCAGTCAGCACCACGCTCTGGACTTGCCCATCTGGTTGTGTCTGAATTGGCCCTGCACTGCAGTGCCCAGTTGGTGCGGGGCTGGGGGCAGGGTCTCCCCTTGCTTGATGCTGCTCTGGACTCAGTGAGAGACTCCAGGACTCTGAGCTCTACGAATTGATGGTGTTGCCACTCATTTTGGCCCTGCTGAGACTGGGTGGTTGAGAGAAATGTGTTGTTAGGAAACTGATTAGTGTTTTTCCCTCTCTGTTCTGGTGCAAATTCCTAATGTTGGAACAGTGTCCAGGGGATGATAGGGGAAGGCCGGGGGCGGGGCTGAGCATAAGCAGGCAGAGAGGCCTGCAGGCCCAGAAACAGGCCATGGTTTGTCCTTGCATGTGACACTTGTCCTACTATAAAGTGTTCCTTGGCTCTCAAATTATGTGTGTTGGACGCAGTGCCTGGCCGCCTCACATCCAAAGATAGGCTTCTTTTTTTTTTTTTTTAATTTTATTTTATTATTAAACTTTACATAATTGTATTAGTTTTGCCAAATATCAAAATGAATCCGCCACAGGTATACATGTGTTCCCCATCCTGAACCCTCCTCCCTCACCATACCATCCCTCTGGGTGGTCCCAGTGCACCAGCCCCAAGCATCCAGTAAAGATAGGCTTCTAAATACAGCCGTGAGGGCAGAGTGACAAGGGCTGGTGTTCACCTTGTGGAAACCTTGTACTTGTCTTTGGCTTTGGGGTAATGTGTTTGCAAGGCACTTAGTGGCTGGGCTGACCCTGCTTTCCAGTGAGCCTCTTGAGGAGGCCCCTGGATAGGGAGCTGGGATGCTCAGCTGCTGATCAGAAACTTGTGGCATCACTGGGGGATCCTTGAGGAGCCTCTTCTGCTGCAGGGTGTATGACTCATGGAAGGTGACACACCCAAGGTCAGGAGCCCAGCTGAGCCATCTGCTGAGCAACAGGCAAGGCCCAGGGACCAGTCCATCCTGGGTTCCCCTCAGCACTCGGCTCATGGGTCAGACCCTTGGATGAGCCTGTGAAATGCTGCTGTTTCAGATGAAAATGGACCATGGGGACAAGACTGAAGATTGCCTGGGGCATGGGCTTCCAGCCTCTTCGAGCTCACCCTGTGCCATGTGTGAATACAATGGACAGATAGAAAGAACACAGACTCGTAGTTCTCGTTTGATAGTTTATTTACTCCAATGGAGTTTTGCTTGACTTTATTAGAGCCAGAAATCTATTTTTAATTATAAGAGAGTGCTTTTGAGTGTCCCTAGGGATCTGGCAGCTCAGGGATTGGGCTTGTTCTTGAGCTGCTCACAGAGGGCACACTTATAATCTGAGGACTCTCCCTGCTCATCCTCCGCTCAGGGGCCTCATCTGGTGCCATGACTAAAAGGCCCGCCATCAGGATGGAGTAACAGGTGTTCTACAAAGTCATCACCAATTTGTAATCTGGGTACACCAGGGGGCTCTCGGGCAGTTTCCCTGGGCTGTCCCTTTCAGCAGTAGCTGAGGGCACAGATATGGCATTGCTGGATGTGCCCTCTCCAGCCGCCCTGCTGGGGCTGCCCTGCTCATTGGGGAGATGGTTTCCCCCAGTCCACTTGGCTACACTGCCCACAGACCAAAGGTCAGAAAACACAAATGAGCACTGGCTGGGGGTTCTGCGAGCAGTTGGCATCCCCTTCTGGACTTTGTTGCCAGCCTTTTGGGTGAACTCGTTGTGGTGGAATTGAGGACAGTGTCTGGTTGCCACCACTCGCTTCTTTCTCTTTGGAGTTGTTGTTGTGCCAGTGGCAGGCTGAGAAGTTGTTCTGGGGTTGCCTCTCCTCTGGATGTTCTGCAGAAGCAGAGGCTTGTCTCTCTGAAAATTGAAGTTTCGATAGATCTGAAAGGAAATTAATCACTTTAGGCATGAGAGGGGAGAAGAGCCCTTCCTCACCACCCTCCTCCCCACAACAGTCCGGGCCATGCCTAAGTATGAAGACAAGATCTCTTCATTCCTGGCAGCTTATGAGGCCCTAGCATGTCACTCTCTAGAGCTCGCCCAGGGCCGTCTTCACTTGAGGTGTTACTGGCCCTCCCTGACATCAAGTGGCCCCTCAGTGTCTGGAGTCACCCCCATGGATCCTGTCTAAGAGGGGTGGTGGAACACAACAGATCCTGCTTTCTCTTCTTTCCTTAACCACCCTCTCATGAGAACAACATTCTCCTGGGAAATGAAACCCGTCCAGCACTCAGCTCATCTAGTGTAGTCTCCACAAAAGGGCTTTCTACGTTACCAGGAGCTTCTTCCCTGCAGAGTGACTCGAAGGGCGGACTTTCCTGAACCCGTACAGGTTCAGTTCACGGATGAAGCTCTTGATGCTGTCTGTCTCGAAGACCTGGTCTGTGCCTCTGCGCTGGAGTACCTCCATCTGGAAGAGATCTGCCTCGATGACCACTGTATCTCCCTCATCGTTCCAGTGCACAGAGGTGAAGGCTGCATCCTCCACAATCCTCCAGAGCTTCCTGGGGAAGGACAGCCCGAGGATGGCATTGTTCTCTTCCTCTTTGGCCATTTCTGGGTTCGGGCGCTGTGGGTGCGGATTGTCATAGAGGCCTGGATCTGGGCTCTTGGGCTGGTCACCCTGCTTCTCCAAAGCCTCCCCTGAATTCAGGGTTGGATCTGGGGAGGAATCATGGGTGTCCCCTGCTGCAGGCTCCCCGTCAGTTGATAGGATCAGCAGGGCTGCCTGTGACTCATGGGAACTCTGACTAGCCATGGAGCCAGTCTAGCTAAGGAGCACTATCTATCCAAGCAGCGAGTGCTCAGGGAAAACGGGCCTCAGACCATGGTCGGGGTGCCCCATAAATACTCTCTGGAGATTCTAGAATCTGGGTCTTGGGAAAGGCAGCCAATTAAGTGGTCAGCTTCCTTAACTGTTTCATGATGTCACAGAGGCTATGTGGAGAGGCAGCCCTGGACCTGTGTGGGGGAGGGGGTCTGGGGATGGAGATGGGATCCCCAGCTTGGCTGTTGTCTGACAGTACAGAAAAAGTATTTTTCAGGTTGCCTACAAGGGCTCCCTTCTGCTGCCAGGCACATTGTTTCAGGGGCCAGGCCCTGGCTGGGTTGACAAATGTGTCCCTAACTTCACTCCCCTCACTAACAACATACAGGCCTGTGGCTGGCTTTTGCTGAAGGGCCAGGCCCTAGCGAGTCCTAGGTCTGCTACCACCAAGAGAGATCCCAGGAGTCAGATGGGCCCCTGGTGACTGTCCCTCCCAGAAGATGGGGTCCATAGCAGGCTGATTACCCTTACCTGAGTTGGTGGCTCCCCCATCCTTCCCCCTCTTCTAGCTTTGTTGTCTTCTGGCTGTTGCTGCTGGTTGGTTGGTCCCGCTCAGTTGGCCCCAAAGCCAGAGTCCTGTTGTCCTGCCCCCACCTCCACCCAGGTCGAGCTCTCCCCATAGTAGGGCTGTGCTCGAGCACAATGGAGCAACCTCATATTCCACTTGACTGTTCCCAAGCACCTGAGACACAGATTCCCCAGGATGTCGTGTGGGAGGGCAAAGCTAGGTGCTCCGCTGAGCTCACAGCCTCCTGAGCTCTGCCCACCCACAGGTATCATCCCACTGCAGATGATAGACTGTTGTCTTCAGTTTCCAATTTTTCCCATAAACACCACTCTGGTGGCCCTAGAGTATTCTCTTTGGGAACACCTGCATGTGCTTTCCCCCTCCCCTTCCCAGAGCCTCAGATTCAGCCTCCCTGCAGGCTGTTTCAAAAGCCCTGTTTCCTTTCCTCAGTGGGGTGGTTGGGCTTCTGCTACCCCTGGTCCTGGCAATCCATGTCCAATTTGGGTCACTTTGGGCACCTTCCCTTTGAAGGACTTGATTGGGGGCTCAAGGTACAGCCAGTTCTGTTGAAAACAGCCACTTCACTGGTCCTCTCCAAGGCCAGCTCTGATCTTCCCCACCCCTGCCCCTGTCCCCACCACCACTGTGGACCTGTTCTCTGTTACCCAGATGGCAGGCCCATCGAATGATTTTATGGGTTAGGTGCTTTTCAAGGGCCTTCCTTTACACACTCACTCCAAGGAACATGTCTAAGTTGTTGAGCTGGATGTGACCAAAGGAAGCCCCCATCAACCTGTATTTGAAAAAGTATGAGAATCCAGGTGTGGGACTGGATGAAACCTGAGTGAGTCACCGGTCTTTACCACATGTGGGCAGTAGAGCAGTGGGTCTGGAGATGCGTGTTCTCTGGTATTTGTGGGCCACTGTTCTTGAAAATCACTGTGTAGGAAACAGACTGGTACCTTGGAAAGGCCCGTATTTGAGGACCCTAGGGCATTGTCTCCCAGTTCTGCCAGCAGCAGGGTCATTTTCCCTGTGTGAGGACCACAGCCTGGTATCTGAAAGGGGAGAGCTAAGAGGGTGTGGAAGAAGCTCTCCCAGAGGCCTTTCTGCCTAATGACTGGCGGCATGGATGAGATTCAGGGTTCGACTTGAGCTTCTTCATGGCCTTTCTGCTTAAAAGCAGGTTGACAAAGCTTTGCTTCCAGCCAGTTCATCTGACTGGGACATGACTCTGGAGGCTATAAACGTTGGTGGGGGCCCCTGGTGGTTCCTCTGAAGGCGACAGAAGGTCCTGGTATCTGTGGGCAGCCTGACTAGCTGGTCTTTCTTGCTCCCTCCCACGCTTTGGGCCCCTCCTCACCCGCTGGGTCCTGAGGGAGCTGCCTTTTCTGGTCCCCCTCCTCCAGGAAGCACCCAGGCCCTGGCAGTGTGTTTGTGTGTCACCAAGGGGGTCTTTGTCAGCCGTGGCTCGGGACACTTGTGTTGTGCGCACACAAGCCCTCCTGACTTCCAAGGCCTGCCTTTCTCTGCCTCACTCTCCTGCCCCTGTGCTTAGTGTCCACCCCCTGGTTTCCCCAGTCCAAAGGCCCTCCAACTGCTCCCCTCCCTCACTGCAGCTTGGGAGACCTGGAGCCTCAGGGATCCACCTGTGTTCCCTTACCTCCAATATCGGAGGAGCCTCCTGTAGGGTCTTATCCCAGTGGGAACTGGGACCATACAGTCAGGCTTTCCCTCCCTCCTGCTCAGTGATGAGCTGATCAGCCTGGCAGGTTCAGTTGGCAGGAGGCCCCATGGCAGCAGCAGGGACAAGGCGCCACCCTCAGGCTGGAGGCGCTGGGACTGGACAGAGATGCCGGCTCTGAGCAGAGTCAGTTCTCAGCAAGGCACAGAGCAGCCCCACAGGGCTTCTGATTCTCCTTGTCCCCTTCCCTCCACAGGCCTGATTTTTGTCACCTCAGAGGCATCGTGAAGCACTGAGAAGAGGAAGGTATGAGAAGTCGCAAGGTCAGGTGGTGGCCTGGGGTGGGCGGGAAAGGTGGGGGCTCCAGAGGAATAGAGAACATGGCTTTGATCCCACCGCGGCCCTCACTAGCACGTGATCCTGGGAAGATGGCCAAGCCCCGTGGCCTCAGTTCTTCATGTGGGAGGCGAGCGGGTGTGAGGAGCCCCATGTATTGGGTTGCAGGATGGACATAAGGGATGAGACAGAGCTTGCAGGGCCTGGCAAGAGTTGACCCTGTGATAAGAGGGCAGGAATCTTTCACACTGTTGCCCCCAGAAAATCCTCCACTGTCCACTGGATGGGTTTGGCTACTTTGTGGTCCAGGGAAGGTTAGAGAATATGCACCTCAATAGGATGTGGAATTCCTAATTAGCCAAACAGGATGTTTCATAAATAAAACTAAGAAACTTTCCACTTAGACTGTAGTGGACCATAGTGTTAGTCGCTCAGTCATATCTGATTCTACAACTCCATTGACTATAGATTGCCAGGATCCTCTGTCCATGGAATTCTCCAGACAAGAATAGTGGAGTGAGTTGCCATGCCCTTCTCCAGGGGGATCTTCCTGACCCAGGGATTGAACCCAGGACTCCCACAATGCAAACAGATTCTTCATTGTATGGGCTACCCAGAAAGGCCCATTTCCAGTTAAAGGACCTGTAAAATTTGGGTGTGGAGGAGTGTTCCAGCAGGATCCAAGCAGCTCCAGGAAACAGAAGCAGGAACCACTCTTTGCATGAGTCCCAGGTGGTTTTGCATCCAAACACTTACCTTCCATCATTGCACCACTAATAAATGTTGAGTCTTTGATTACAATGCCCAATTACAATGAAGATAATTGAAAGCTAGTTAACACCTTGAGTTCTGGGCCCCCAGGACCAGGAAAGAGAGGGTCAGTCCGTGGATTTCTGGGCATCACTTCAAGGGAGTGAGATGGGAGTTCTTCGGGATTCCTAGCAGATAATGGGTAGAAAACACCTGTGCCATCCTTGTGGTCAGCAGCAAAGTGACAAGAGCTAGGACCCTTTCCATGCTGCCCCCAAAAGAGATCTCTCTGGGCTTTATTCAAGAGCCAAAAGGACACCTTACAGCAATGTCCCATTTCCCCTCCCTCCCATGTGGGATGCACCTCATGTGACTGTGGCTCCTAGACCATCGCTCTAGGTATGGGAGTGTCCTGCTTCTCCCAGTGTCCCCACTGCTAACACAGGGCCTTTCATGGAGCAGAGGCTCCATAAAGGTTTTTTCAATAAATGTGCCAGTGAGGAGGGGGCTGCTTGACTCAGATGAATTGCTACTTCTTTTGATAACCCAGGAAAATCCACATAAACTGAGATCCCTTAGCTGTACCAAATGAACACACCCAAGGTATAAGAAGAAAGAATTCACTACTATCACTTTTTATTTTCTAATTTTTCCACCACCTGTATCACTGCTAAATAGACTCATATTTCCAAAATCATTCTAAATCTAATTCCATGTTATCTTGTGCAGGACCACAGAATAAAATGGAAGTGTTCCTACTCTCACAGAACAGGAAAACTCTTCATCTTGAACTGGTTAAGTACAAACACAGTGTGATGATCAACGTCATTGACATTGTTAGATACTGGAATGCATTGTCTTCTATAAAAAAGAATAACATTTGAAAGATTCCTAAAGAAAACAAAGATGAGCCTCCATGTCATTGTAGAGAACAGGAACACAAAGATGCCACACACCGGGTTCCCCCAATGGGCCAGGACCTTCACTGCTGAGAAGGCTGACTGTTTCCTCTTCAATAACAAAGGGAAGAATCAGCCTCCTTTCCCGCCCCCTAGGACAAGCTGTTGGACATGGGCCCAGAAGGAGCCTGGCTGCTGCTCTGGCTCAGAGTCCTCTTTCCTCCTCCCTCACAGCCTTTGCAGAGGGTTTGGAAGGAGCTGGGACCCCTTCAACCAACTCTGTCCAGATATTCCAGGTCTTTAAACTTGCTGGTCTCCACATAGCCCTGGGGACCCCACAGGAGCTCGTAGCAAGCAGGGTCTTCATCAGGCACCTGCTGGTACACCAGGTACCCCTCCTGCACCCACACTTAGGTGAGCAGCTCCCTGGGCTCCCCATAGATGAAGTGTTCTTACCGAGACACACCCTCATCCTGTTGAGTGCTCCCCAGATCTCCTCAGGGGCGTTCCCGTCCTCCACAGCGATCAGGCACAGGATCACCACCAGGAGGCCGGCCTTGGGCAACCTCTGCCCATCGCTCAGCATCTCACTGAGGGTGAGGCCCAGGGAGGGGACCAGGATATCGGTGTGCTCACTGGGGTCCACCTCCTTCACCTCCAAGCCAAAGACCAGCTGCAAATACTCTGAGGCTTGACCGAAGACCACCAGGAAATGGTCCTGGTAATCTTTGAGCACACTGTTCAGCACTTCTGCCTTTGTGATCGGCTCCTTAGCAAGACACCTGCTGAGCAGGAATTGCAGCAGCTCATTCTTCTTCACCCGCAGTGCATCTCAGAGCCAGGATCTGGCATCTTCCTGGTCACGTGAGCTGCTTAGCACTTCATCTTGCCTGCTGAGGCCATGCTCTTCATATTGGGTCCCGGAGTAGCAGCCATGGCATTGGGAGAGGGCCAGACACCCAGAGGGCTCTGGGGGAGACTGGGTGTTGCAGCAGCAGCCACTTCCTCCAGGGTACCCCGGACCAGGAGAAGGAGAAGGTAGCTGCATCTCCTTCCTCTACTTGCTCCTCCTCCCTCCACCTGCTGCTGCTGCTGGTCCTCCTCCTCCTTCTCCACATTCTGCTCCTCTTCATCCTCCTCCTCCACCTCCTTCTCCTCAACCCAAATGAACTGTGCCTCCATCAGGCCCTCTTCCTTTCTTGGATCCTGAAAGACTCTCTCAGGCTGGAAGAGCTCATGCATCCCTTGCATGATGACCAGGGTTGACGTGCAGACAGGAGTGAAGCAGGGGGACAGATGGGGATCCTGGGCCTGCGGGAGAGGGTGGTTGTGAGTGTCCTCAGGTGAGAAACCCACCCTGGGCGGTCTGATTCAGGCCACTTACAAGTCTCCCCTTGAGGGGTGCTCTCAGGCCTCATAGAGGAGCTCCTCCTAAGCTGCCTAACCCCTGGCTACCTGAAGGAGGACGTGAGGTGGCTCACCAGTGTGCAGTCAGCACAGCTTGAGGTTGTGGGGCTGACATGGTGGGGAGGATTAGGGCCTTTTGGGGTCCCCACTGTTCTGGGATGTGGAGTCCCTGGTGCACACTCAGGGTAGCCAACTCACCTTGACTCTTGGCACTGCCTGGACCTCCTCAGCTCTCTGCCCTATGGACTCGGGCCTCAGACATCTGCCTTTGCCTGCTGGTTCCTGGAGGCCCTGTGAGAGAAATGGAGGGACAACTCGGGAGTAGATTGTGGCACAGACTTGGGCCTTCTGTGTTGGTAGGAGGGGTGGACACTGTGAGGCCCCCACAGGCCACCACCCACAGGGTGGGTGGTCCTCTTGGGGCTTTCTTGTAGTGCCCCCTTTCCCCTGGCACGGGCTGTACCCTCCCCTATGGGCCTTGCAGGGTAGTGACCAGCTGTGAGGGACCAAGAGGTCTCAGACCAGAAGGTATGTTTAAGCGGGGCAGGAGACGCTACTGATGGTGATGGCACAGGTGGCACGTTGGAGGTAGCCTGGAACCTGTAAGCAGCCAGCCTAGAGATTTGCTCCTTTTGTTATTTTTCTAACCAGAACATGCTCCTCTTGTCCCTCTGTGGCAAGGGTTGCAGTGCTGGGAGAGGGGAGTGTACATACTTGAGGAGACACAGCCAGATCTGGCCTGATATTCAGGGCTTCTGCTCCAGAAACTTAGAATCCCACCCTGCCCCCAATAGGACAGTGAAAGCCAATGAGGAAAAGGAAGTCTCTGCCTCACATCTGGCTTCAGACGTGATACCACTGAACTTCCCAGCCATAGGTGCTGGCACACCCTATGGCAAGATGTGACTTGTGGTCCATCAAATCCAGCCCCATCCCCACCCCCACCCCCCTCTGATGATGGTACAGACTGTACAGTGATGCTCCCCCACAAGATCACCCCTTCAAGACCATAATAGATAATTGATGTACTTAAATGCAGATAGGCAGAGAAAAATGGGAAGACAAAAGGACTCGTCTCCACTGAAAGACTGAGAGGAAGTCAGTTCAGTTTGTCAGTCGTGTCTGATTCTTTACAACACCATGAATCGCAGCACCCCAGGCCTCCCTGTCCATCACCAACTCGAGGAGTCCACCCAAACCCATGTCCACTGAGTTGGTGATGCCATCTAACCATCTCTTCCTCTGTCGTCCCCTTCTCCTCCTCTGTCAATATTTCCCAGCATCAGGGTCTTTACCAATGAGTCAACTCTTCACATCAGGTGGCCAAAATATTGGAGTTTCAGTTTCAACATCAGTCTTTCCAATGAACACTCAGGACTGATATCCTTTACGATGGATTGGTTGGATCGCCTTTCAATCCAAGGAACTCTCAAGAGTCTTCTCCAACACCACAGTTCAAAAGGATCAATTTTTGGCACTCAGCTTTTTTATACTCCAGCTCTCAATCCTTACCTGACCACTGGAAATACCATAGCCTTGACTAGACAGACCTTTGTTGCCAAAGTCATGTCTCTGGGTCTTTTTTATTTTTATTTTTAATATAAATTTATTTAATTTAATGGGAGGTTAATTACTTTACATATGGTATTAGTTTTGCCATACCTCAACATGAACCTGCCACAGTTGTGCATGTGTTCCCCATCCTGTACCCCCCTCCCACCTCCCTCCCCTTACAATCCCTCTGGGTCATCCCAGTGCACCAGCACCAAGCATCCTGTATCATGCATCGAACCTGGACTGGCGATTTTTTTCATATATGATATTGTACATGTTTCAACGCCATACTCCCAAATCACCCCACCTTCTCCTACAGACTCTCTGCTTTTTAATATGCTGTTTGTCTGCTCATAACTCAACTTCCACGGACTAAGCTTCCTTTACTTTCATGGCTGCAGTCACCATCTGCAGAGATTTTGGAGCCCAGAAAAATAAACTCAGCCACTGTTTCCACTGTTTCCCCATCTTTTTCCCATGAAATGATGGGACCAGATGCCATGATCTTTGCTTTTTGAATGTTGAGCTTTAAGCCAACTTTTTCACTCTCTTCTTTCACTTTCATTAAGAGGCTCTTTAGTTCTTCACTTTCTGCCATAACGGTGGTGTCTTCTGCATATCTGAGCTTATTGATACTTCTCCCGGCAATGTTGATTCCAGCTTGTGCTTCCTCCAGCCTAGCGTTTCTCATGATGCACTCTGCATATAAATTAAATAAGCAAAGTGACAATATACAGCCTTGATGTACTCTTTTTCCTACTTGGAACCAGTCTGTTGTTCCTTGTACAGTTCTAGCTGTTGCTTCCTGACGCGCATAGAGGTTTCTCAAGAGGCTGGACAGATGGTCTGGTATTCCCATCTCTTTCAGAATTTTCCACCGTTTACTGTGATCCACACAGTCAAAGGCTTTGGCATAGTCAATAAAGCAGAAATAGATATTTTTTTATGGAACTCTCTTGCTTTTTCCATGATCCAGCGGATGTTGGCAATTTGATCTCTGATTCCTCTGCCTTTTCTATAACCAGCTTGAACATCTGGAAGTTCATGATTCACATATTGCTGAAGCCTGCTTTGGAGAATTTTTAGAATTACTCTACTGGCATGTGAGATGCGTGCAATTGTGCGGTAGTTTGAGCATTCTTTGGCGTTGTCTTTCTTAGGAATTGGAGTAAAAATTGACTTTTTCCAGTCCTGTGGCCACTGTTGAGTTTTCCAAATTAGCTGGCATATTGAGTGCAGCACTTTCACTGTATCATCTTTCAGGATGTGAAATAGCTCGATTGGAATGTCATCACCTCCACTAGCTTTATTCCTAGTGATGCTTCTAAGGCCCACTTGACTTCACATTCCAGGATGTCTGGCCCGAGGTGTGTGATCACAAAATCATGATTATCTGGTTCATGAAGTTTTTTTTGTGTGTGTACAGTTCTTCTGGGTACTATTTGCGCCTCTTCTTAATATCTTCTGCTTCTGTTAGGTCCATAGCATTTCTGTCTTTATCGAGCCCATCTTTGCATGAAATGCTCCCTTGCTATCTCAAATTTTCTTGAAAAGATATCTAGTCTTTCCCATTCCGTTGTTTTCCTCTACTTCTTTGCATTGATCACTGAGGAAGGCTTTCTTATCTCTTCTTGCTATTTTTGGAACTCTGCATTCACATGCTTATATTTTTCTTTGTCTCCTGTGCTTTTCACTTCTTTTCTTTTCACAACTATTTGTAAGGCCTCCCCAGACAGCCCTTTTGCTTTTGGCATTTCTTTTCCAAGGGGATGGTCTTGATCCCTGTCTCCTGTACAATGTCATGAACCTCCAACCATAGTTTATCAGGCACTCTATTTGTCCGGTCTAATCCCTTAAATCTATTTCTCACTTCCACTGTATAATCATAAAGGACTGGATTTATGTCATACCTGAATATTCTAGTGGTTGTCCCTACTTTCTTAAATTTACATCTGAATTTGGCAATAAGGAGCTCATAATCTGAACCACAGTCAGCTCCCAGTCTTGTTTTGCTGACTTTATAGAGCTTCTCCATCTTTGGCTGCAAACCATATGATCAATATGATTTCAGTGTTGATCATCTGGTGATGCCCATGGTAGAGTCTTTTCTTCTATTGTTGGAAGACGGTGTTTGCTATGACCAGGGTGTTATCTTTGCAAAACTTTATTAGCCTTTGCCCTGCTTCATTCCATACTCCAGAGCCAAATTTTCCTGTTACTCCGGGTGTTTCTTGACTTCCTACTTTTGCATTCCAGTCCACTATAATGCAAAGGACATCTTTTTTGGGTGTTAGTTCTAAAAGGTCTTTTCAGTCTTCAAAGAACCGTTCAACTTCAGCTTCTTTTTCATTGATTGTTGGGACATAGATTTGGATTACTGTGATACTGAATGGTTTGCCTTTGAAACGAACAGAGATCATTCTATAGTTTTTGAGATTGCATCCAGCTACTGCATTTTGGACTCTTTTGTTGACCATGATGGATACTCCATTTCTTCTGAGGGATTTCTGTCCGCCATACTAGATATAATGGTCATCTGAGTTAAATTCACCCATTCCATTCCATTTTAGTTCACTGATTCTTAGACTGTTGACGTTCAATCTCCCCATCTCCTGTTTGACCACTTGCAATTAGCCTTGATTCATGGACTTAACATTCCAGGTTCCTATGCTATATTGCTCCTTATAGCATTGGACCTTTCTTCTGTCACCAGTCACATCCACAACTGGGTATTGTTTTTGCTTTGGCTCAAACCCTTCATTCTTTCTGGAGTTATTTCTCCATCAATCTCCAGTAGCATATCGGGCACCTACTGACATGGGGAGTTCCTCTTTCAGTATCCTATTGTTTTGTCTTTTCATACTGTTTTTGCGGATCTCAAGGCAAGAATACTGAAGTGGATTGCCCTTCCCTTCTCCAGTGGACCACATTCTTTCAGACCTCTCCACCATTACCCGCCCAATTTGAGAGGCCCCACAGGGCCTGGCTTAGTTTCATTGAGTTAGACAAGGCTGTGGTTCTAATGTGATTAGATTGACTAGATTTCTGTGATTATGGCTTCCGTGTGTCTGCCCTCTGTTGTCGTCTTGCAACACCTACCGTCTTACGTGTGTTTCTCTTACTTGGACGTGGGGTATCTCTTCATGGCTGGTCCATCAAAGCGCAGCCACTGCAACTTACCTTGGACGAGGTATATCTCCTCACTGACACCACTCCTGACCTTGAACGTGGAGTAGCTTCTCTAGTCCCTCCTGAGCCCATGCAGCCACCACTCCATGGACGTGTGATATCAGTCTTGATTATTCACTAGAAAGACTGACGCTGAAGCAGCAACTCCACTTCTTTGTCAACCTGATGCAAAGAACTGTCTCATTGGAAAAGATCCTGATGCTAGGAAGGAATGAAGGCCAAGGACAAGGGGATGAGAGAGGATGAGATGGTTGGATTCCATCGGGGATTCCATGGACTTCAGTTTCAGCAAGCTCTGGGAGTTGGTGATGGACAAGGAATCCTGGTGTGCTGCAGTCCATGGGGTTGCACACAGTCGGACACAATTGAACAAATGAAATGAACTGAAGGCTATAGGGAGAATGCTTTGAACACAAGTTCTTAACGTATCTCAAAATGGAACAGCAAAAGATATTTCCTTAACATGATAGATAAGGAGCGTGCACAGCAACGATGTGTGTGTGTGTAAGTGTGTGTGTGTGTGTGTGAGATGGGGAAAGAGGTGGGGATGAATGAACAGACAGCCTGATGGAGCAGTTTGAAAAGAAGTGTTTCTTTCTGTAGTGAGCTGATTTTTAGAATGAGCTGTTAAAGGAGTCAGAATTGCCTGAATCTTAGAGGTTGCTCAAGCGTGGGGGAAAGCTGAAGTTCAGAGCAGAGAAGCATGGCTATTGTTTAGCCAAGCCTAGTCAGTGGGTATGTTATGGATGACTGTGAGCACTTGGCCAGTCTCTGATGTTGTTTACAATAGGCCAAGTCAGCCCTTCGACAGTATGGTTGTTATCAAAACTGCAAATTCATGTGCTTGATGCGGAATGAGGCCCATCAAAACTAAATGTTAGAGTTTGGAACAGTGAAAGGTTTATTACAGATTCATACAAATATGTGTGTGGCTCTTTCCCTAAGAACTCAAAGTAAATGAAGTTTTTCAGTTAAGTATATTTAAAAGAAAATGTCAGAGAGAGTTTTGGTAAGTTTTTGCAGACTTCTTATTGTCACATCCCTTGTGCTCAAAGTTAGGTCATGGCCAGGTAAGAATGTTCCTATGTATCTCTACCAGATGAATGTTTTTTTTTTTCTGTCATTCTTGCCCTGTCAAGAGAGAGCAAAGTCTCAAGGCACAACTTTCACTTGAAATGTCCCATCCTGGATAAGCAGAAAGAGATCTCATTTGGCAGCTCCTTAGGGGCAAGGTTCCCACATTCTGCCCAGCTCTCATCCTTGATGGAGCCAGGCACCCAACCCAATAGGTCCTGTCTCCTCAGGCTGTCCAAGTGAGGAGACCAGTTCTCAGAGGCTGAGGCCCAGGGAGATGGCCACTGCTAGTAGGTTGCAGAGTCAGGGATGGGGGAGAGTTTCACCACTCCTCAAGGCCTGGGGCAAGGCTACTGGAGGGCAATAGTGAGGGCTCTGGAGCACTACAGGATGTCCTCCCCAGTCAATTCCCTGGGACCTCCAGCTCACCCACTGGCCCAAGGCTGGGTGATCTCCAGGTCCTCCAAAGGAATGCCTGAATTTGCCTCTTCTCTCACTTTCCAGCTGATGACCACCATATCACCCTTCCTTAATCACTTCCCCAGTACTCCATTCTTGACAGTAACTGGGGGGTAGGGCCCACTGTGGTGCTGATCAATAGCTGAGCAGGACAACGAATGGTCACTCATTGACAGTTGGCTGCTTGTGAATGGGGCCATCTGATGCACCAAGCAAGGCTGAGCTACACCTGTTGCCTAGGAACAGGGTGGGTTGAAATGAAACACAACAATGGCTAACTGCATAGGGCTGTGCTCACTCTGCTCTGTTACATTGTGAATAGAATAAGAATCACTGTAAGGATAAGGTATGTTAAAGAAGTTCTCAAGCTGGGCTGGCTTTGACATTCTTGTTGGCTTTGACATATTAGCTAAAATATATGCGGCACATGCAATCAAGTGGCAGCTGTTGGAGGGGCATATTGATAAGCACTGTTGACTGCCATGTTTACTGGCATTCCCAGTACATGACTGGGAATACAATGAAAAGAAAGATGTACAAAAGTTAAACAAGCATGTGAAATCAAAATCTGCAGTGGGAAAGAAGTCCGTCAAAAAGATTAAAGCACACTGGACCCAACGTATCCTTATGGAACAGAGCAGCATGAGCACAGCCATTAGCAGGTAGCCATTGCTTTGCCGTATTACTCCACATCCTGTTACTAAGCATCAGGTATTGGCCAGCAATTGGACAGTGCATCGCTCGACCCTGCCAATAATCAACCAAGTATCAGTGAAATACCTGCTGGTACTTCTCCTGCTCAGCTATTGTTCAGCTCCACATTGGGCCCTACCTGATGAAAACTGTCAATGAGGGACCACTGGGGAAGTGATTCAGTCAAGAGACAGTGCTGCATTGGTCATCTGATCCTGACCTTTGGACAAATTATTATTTTTTGTTTGTTTGTTTTAATCGGGAATGTATTTCTGGTAGATGGGGCTAGTTGAGTTTCCCTACTCAATATGAGAGCTCAAGTGTCCCCAGCAATATTAGTGGAGGAGACATGTATGACTTTCTTGGCTCTGATGTGTAATTTTATGGAGATGGTGTATAGACCCTGGGGCAACAGACTGAGGATTCACCAAGTCTTGGGGTCTCTACAGCTCATTGGAGTAGCAAAAACATCCAAGCTGCTATTAACTACCTTTATCCATGTTAAGTTCTTGCTTTTAAGTTCCTTAAGCCCCTCAAGAACCCCCACTAGGAAGAGAGTGGGCGAAAGAGGAAATGACAAGACAACTCTGGGGGACAGATTTGGAATGAAAAGTGTTTGGTAGAGGTTCATACAGGGATGGAGGAGGCAGGAGTGTTAAAGGGGGACATATAAGTCAAAAAATAAAGGGCACTGAAGGAAAGTCTGAGGGTCATGAGAAGAAACACCATGCCCCTGAAACACCACTCCCCAGAATCAGACACACAGAGGTGTCAGGGGTGAGAAAGTTGTATCATGGCCTCCCTCAGAATCCACTAACCCATGTTGATGGGCACAGTGGTGCATTGTGATGTCTAAGAACCCAAAGCCACCATTGGCTGGGGGAGTGCCCAGCTGACCAATCAGATTGAAGTGTGTGGCTCCTCATTGTCCTGAGAAGGTATATATAGGGAGGTCAGAGGCAAAGATTCTGGGTTAGACCATTTCATGCTATCATCATAAGGTAACCAGGAAGCCACGGCAGCCAAGAAGAGTTCCAATGCGGTGTGCTTCAAGGGTGAAAGGACGAAAGAAGACCCTTTGTTCACAGAGATACAGAGGCAATGGGAAGGTAAGATTATTTCATCTATGCTCCCCATGTTTTCCATTGACTTTGCTGCCCAAGACCTCTACACTGCCCTTGCCTGCCAAAAGCCCTCATCAGCCCACATCCCTTTTCATGAAGTCTCCCTTCCAACTCATATGTTATACACTTTCTCAAAATTAATACCCTTATCTTGTCTTTCAAGGCACGGAATATGACCTTGAGGGTCAGAAGACTTCTAAAAGGAACCTTGAGAAAGAAAATCCGATCATATGCCACTCAGTCGAAGAAGGTAAAGAAAACAAGAAAACCAAAATGTTTTTTCTCCTGCTGTGCACATAAGAAACTGAATGAAAGCCGAAAAGGGTACCAAAATATGAGGCAGAGTCAAAGAAGGAGGCAGAATCAAAAGAGAAGGTAAGCTCAGCCACTGCAGAATGAGAGACCCTGGAGAAGTATAAGCTGGGCAGACAGTAACTGAATAGAAAAGGTCAGACAGTTTACAATTGTGTCTCCAGAGGTCTGCTTTCTTCGAAATGGCCAACCAGGAAAAGACTGACTCTCACACTAACATAGTAAACTGAATGCTGTGATTAAAATACACATCAAATGGTGAAAAGATATTTGCGTGTGTGTGAATTTTCTGATGGGAAGGGAGTGAAGGAAGAAAAGAGGTGGGCACCTGAATGGGGAGGGATATGGGGTCCCAAGAGCTGCGGGAAAAGACCCTCAGGTCCCAGTTAGTCAGAGAGTAGAGGTCCGACTGGGTCAGGAGTCTGCACTGAAGGTGAATAACCCTGCTTAACCATTGATCTCAGTGGCAAGGAGTTTTGATGCAGTGTTACTGCCATTGTTTGGGGTGTGCAGTGATATCAGGGTCTAGATTGCCACAACCCAGATGAGAAGAGGGCTTCACATGGGGATGGTGAATGTCAGACTTCCCCTGATTTAGGCAGGCAGACATCACCTCCTGGCCATTTACGTCTTAATGGGCTTTGTTGCATCACTCACCTATGCTGTCAGCTAAAGATGCTCAGGAGGCACAAAATGCTGATGCAACTAAAACCCACCGTTAGCACTCCCAAAGATTAAAATAATGTTTGGAGGAATCAGACCAAATATCAATTAGGCCACTGTAATCTTAAGAAATTTGGGGGAGCACTATGATCCCAAGGGCAGGGCAGTGGAGGTGGCCAAATCCCGGTGCAGATGACTAACAGGATCACGACACACAGATAATGTTTTTGGGTATGGGGCACCATGCAGTTTGTGGGATCTCAGTTCCCTGACCAGGGATTGTACAAGTTCTGCTTCTACTGAAAGCATGAAGTCCAAACCACTGGACAGCCAGAGAAGTCAGGACAGAGACTTTTGATAAAATATCAATATAAGACTGTGTAAAAGCTGGTATTTTATTTATCACCATGCCCTGGTATTTCTAAATAACTACAGTCATAAAACATTCTTCCCCAATAACCTCTTCTGTTAGTTCAACTTCTGCAAGTTTTCGTGGTTTAAAAAAGAAGAGTTTCGAATATTTAATTTCGTGTTCACTTTAATTTTGAAGTGTTTGAATAGTTTCAAGGAGTAGTCAATCAAATATGGAGATATATAAAGCCAAGTCTCTACCAGAGGAAGCCCGTGTGTTTTCAGAAAACTTTTTAGAAACAATTAAAACAGAGATTCACCATCAGCATCAAAAGAGCTGAGTTCAGATTTTAAGTAAATGCTACAGTATCTTTTATCTGGACTTCAGCTCCCTAGTTAAATCTTTCTGGCACTTTAACTCCTGAGAGACACAGTTGATGATTGAAAGTCAGTCACAGAATGTGATTTAAAATCATTAAGAGTGAAGGAGACCCTGGGTTTGTTGTCCTTTCAAAGGAAGTAGGAGAACTATCAACTCTGCCTGTGAAGATTAGTCAGGTAAGCAGATATCAAGATGATATGGAGAGAGAGCCCTGATAGGTGGGTGCTGTGATTCCAGATCTGTATATATTATCACCATTTAACACTATCACACTTTAATGCCCTGTTGTAGGACTGACTAAAATAATTGCTGTTAGGGGAAGGTAACAGATTACTAGGCCTGAAGAGCTGAAAGTGAAAGTTACTCAGTCACGTCTGACGGTTGGCTACCCCATGGACTATACAATCCATAGAATTCTGCAGGCCAAAATACTGGAGTGGGTAGCCTTTCCTTACTCCAGGGGATCTTCCCAAACCAGGGATAAAGCCCAGGCATCCCACAGTGAAGGAGGATTCTTCACCAGCTGAGCCACAAGGGAAGCCAAAGAATGCTAGGGTGGGTAGCTTATCCCTTCTCCAGCAGAGCTTCCCTACCCAGGAATTGAACTGATGTCTACAGCTTTGCAGGCAGAATCTTTCCCAACTTAGCTATCAGGAAAATCCTGAGGTGGACCAAAAGTGGAGGTTAGAGGGCCTTGTTTCCCTAAAGTAGCGCTGGTATATATTTTAATATTCGTGGATATACTGCCACCTTGCAGAAAGAATTGAGGATGCATAAAGTTTAAAAAGGATTCAAAAACTCTTAGAGTTGAAAGAGAAAAACATAAACATTAAGTCATGAGTTGAGAAAGGGTATATCCATTTAGATCAACAACAATAAATCAATATCAGAAGTCTGTAGCTGTCCTGGAAAAGGACAGTATATTGTGATTCAAACATGACAAGTCCTATTGCAAATGCTGTGTTGTATGCGGGTTGGGGGTTTGCTCATTAGCACTCACAAAGAGTAGTAGAAACTCTTTATACTTCCACTTATACAGGTTCGCTATGAAGAGATTGCAACTGACCCCTCAATCTGTGGCCATAACAACCTCTATTGATTGATACAATGATTTCCCTAAGACCTTCTAATTTCCTCTATGCCTGTGTCCATCCTATCTTCTGTGACTCAGAGACTAGCAACCATCTGAGGCTAGCCTAATAGTCACCTCCCAAGCAAATGTTCTTAATCATTCTCTTGTGCATTAATATTTTCACGTTCTCTAATCACTTGTAGTTCATTACATGCGGTTTGTAGGATAGATTTTTGAGTATGTATCTTCTCAGAAATGCATGCCAGAGAGGTAAACAGATTAGAAATCAACAGGGTGGTAATATAAAATATTATCAGAAGTTGGATTATCTAAGACTGTAAGGGAGAGAATCACTCTCTTCTGCAAAGTATGTCCAAGAATCTGTTTGAAAATATAGTAAAAACCATGAACTAGAGAGTGGATCAGAAGTCAAAGGAACTTAAATGAGAAGCTTATTTTTTCAGTAGTCAAGAGGAACTCTATGTCTTTGTATTAAGACCACCCATTTACATGACACCAAATGCAAAAGCCAAAGCATTGCCCATGGACTCATGATGAGTGCAGAATCCTGCTGGCCCAGAGGCTTCTCTTGATTGGCAGAGGTCAAGATTAAGTGTTTTTGCCTAGGGTCAGAATGTATTGCCTAGGGTCAGAACGTATGTGCCCAGGATCACATCCACGGATCAGCAGGAATCAAGTGGGATTCCCCAAACTTTACATGCCCCTGGCCAAGTCCCTTACTCCAGTGCCTTTCCTACAGGCTTGTCATTCATTACTGCCTTGAGATGAACATGATTAAGTTTCCCCTCACCATCTCTTCAATTACCTGCCGTGTGTAACTAGAAATCTGAATGCAAAAGATTGAAAGAGGACCCTTACCTTATACCTAATAATAAACTAAACTCAGAGTTGATTAAAGGTTTAAATGCAAGATCTGAAACTGTAAATCAACTAGAAGAAAACATCCTGGAGAAGTTGTAAACATTGGTTTTAGTAGTGATGTTATATATGTGACACCAAAATCATAGGCAAGAAAAGCAAAAATAGAAAAGTAGGACGACTTCAAAACCATTAAACTGCCTCCCCCAAAGAACATCAAAAACACCCCTAAATAGAAGGTAAGCTGATGCTTACCAAATGGCAAGTTAGGGCGAGGGGAGGAATTGGGAGTTGGGGATTAACATATATATAGACACCACTATATATAAAATAGATAACCAACAAGGACCTACTACAAAACCACAGGCAACTCTGCTAGAAATTCTGTAACAACATTAATGGAAAAATAATTTGTAAAGGAATAGATATATGGATGTGTGCCTGTGCAAACTCAGTTGATTTAGATGTTCCCTACTCATTGTGACCCTATGGACTGTAGCCTGCTAGGCTTCTCTGTCCATGAGATCCTCCAGGCAACAATATTGGAGAGGCTCGTCATGTCCCTCTGAGCATATCTTCCCTACCTAGGCATTGAACCCAAATCTCCTTCATTGCAGGATGATTCTTTAACAACTAAGCCAAGTGGGAAGCCCAAATATATGTATATGTAAAGGCAAATCATTTTGCTGGACACCTGAAACACAACATGGTAATTCAAATACCCTGGAATGAAAAAAAAAAAAAAAGAATCCATCAAAATGTAGAACAATTAGCTCCAAAAACTGATTGGAAAATGCAGAAAGATTCCCAAACTTACTCTCAAAGAAAGATCCACAGGGAATAGGGTATGAAGAGAAAAGGAGGGAATAGGGTATGAAGAGAAAAGGATGATTCAAGTCCTGACGTGTATCCATGGGAGAGGTCTCAGAAAATGAGGGAGATTACACGTTTGGAGATATGCCCTGGGTGTGAGTGTTTCGAGCCATATATTGGACACACAAGTCATGGGGTCTGACACAGGGAAGTGAAACACCCTTAAATGGTTGCAGGGCTATGTGGACTAACAGGAGGTCTGTGGGAAGCCCGGACTCCCCCTCCAGGAGCATGTGCTCAGGGGCTTGCTCCCAAGACACAATGAAGAGGACAGATAGAGACCGAATTTGTGGATGCCTATTTTCCCAACAACTGCCCACACTTAAACACTCCCTGCTTACTTGTGTGGTCGATCTGCACTGGAGCAGGGGCTGCCATGTCCAGGCAGACAGCTGGGATGTGGGAAACAGAGGTGCATCTGGCCCAGGGCAGCATGTCGGTGGAAGTGCTTGGGTCATGCTCCTGAAGGTCACTTATATAGGCAGCGTATTAGGAGAAGTCCTGATATCTGACAGAGGCCAAACTGCCACAGCAGATGATTCAGTAGGTGCCAAGAGCCCAAGAGGGCCTCACCTGCCCAATAGCACCCCTCTTCAACAGGGCAGGGAAAGCAGAAGCTGGGGGAAGTGATCAGCTGTGAGGAACCAAGAAGTCTCAGACCAGAAGGTATGTTTAAGCAGGGCAGGAAACGCTACTGATGGTTATGGCACAGATGGCATGTTGGAGGTAGCCTGGAACCTGTAAGCAGCCAGCCTAGAGATTTGCTCCTTTTGTTATTTTTCTAACCAGAACATGCTCCTCTTGTCCCTCTGTGGCAAGGGTTGCAGTGCTGGGAGAGGGGAGCGTGCATACCTGAGGTAACACAGCCAGATTTGGCCTGATATTCAGGGCTTCTGCTCCAGAAACTTGGCATCCCACCCTGCCCCCAATAAGACAGTGAAAGCCACTGAGGAAAAGGAAGTCTCTTCCGTACATCTGGCTTCAGACGTGGTACCACTGAACTTTCAAGCCATAGGTACTGGCACACCCTAAGGAAAGTTGTGACTTTTAATCCATCAAATCCAGCCCCACCCCCACCTCACCCCAGGGTGACTATGATACACACTATACAGTGATGCTCCCCCACAAGATCACCCCTTCAAGACCATCATAGATAATTCATGCATTTAATTCAGAAAGGCAGAGACAAATGGGAAGACAAAAGTACTGGTCTCCACTGAAAGACTGAGAGGAAGTCAGTTCAGTTTCTCAGTCGTGTCTGATTCTTTGCAACACCATGAACCGCAGCACATCAGGCCCCCTTGTCCACCATCAACTCGCGAGGTTCACCCAAACCCATGTCCATTGAGTTGGTGATGCCATCTAACCATCTCTTCCTCTGTCGTCCCCTTCTCCTCCTGCCCTCAATATTTCCCAGCATCAGGGTCTTAACAATGTGTCAGCTCTTTGCATCAGGTGGCCAAAATATTGGAGTTTCAGTTTCTACATCAGTCTTTCCAAAGAGCACTCAGGACTGATATCCTTTAGGATGGACTGGTTGGATCTTCTTGCAGTCCTAGGCACTCTCAAGAATCTTCTCCAACACCACAGTTCAAAAGCATCTATTCTTTGGTGCTCAGCTTTTTTATAGTCCAACTCTCAATCCATACCTGACCACTGGAAAAACCATAGCCTTGACTAGACAGACCTTTGATGCCAAAGTAATGTCTCTGCTTTTTATTTTTTATTTTTAATATAAATTTATTTATTTTAATGGGAGGTTAATTACTTTACATATGGTATTGGTTTTGCCATATATCCACATGAACCTGCTTCAGGTGTACATGTGTTCCCCATCCTGTACCCCCCTCCTACCTCCCTCCCCATACCATCCCTCTGGGTCATCCCAGTGCACCAGCCCCAAACATCCTGTATTATGCATCGAACCTGGACTAGCAATTCGTTTAATATATGATATTATTCATGTTTCAATGCCCTTCTCCAAAATCACCCCACCCTCTCCCACACAGTCATTGCTTTTTTATATGCTGTCGAGGTTAGTCGTAACTCTACTTCCAAGGTGTAAGCTCCCTTTAATTTCATGGCTGCAGTCACCATTCTGCAGTAATTTTGGAGCCCAGAAAAATAAACTCAGCCACTGTTTCCACTATTTCCTCATATACTTCCCATGAAGTGATGGGACCAGATGCCATGATCTTCGCTTACTGAATGTTGAGCTTTAAGCCAACTTTTTTCACTCTCTTCTTTCAGTTTCATCAAGAGGCTCTTCAGTTCTTCCTCACTTTCTGCCATAACGGTCATGTCATCTGCATATTTGAGCTTAATGATATTTCTCCTGACAATCTTGATCCCAGCTTGTGCTTCCTCCAGCCCAGCGTTTCCATTATGCACTCTGCATATAAATTAAATAAGCAGAGTGACAATATACAGCCTTGATGTACTCTTTTTCCTACTTGGAACCAGTCTGTTGTTCCATGTCCAGTTCTAACTGTTGCTTCCTGACCTGCATAGAGGTTTCTCAAGAGACAGGTCAGGTGGTCTGGTATTCCCATCTCTTTCAAAATTTTTCAGTTTCTGTGATCTACACAGTCAAAGGCTTTGGCATAGTCAATAAAACAGAAATAGATATTTTTTATGAAAACCTCTTGCTTTTTCCATGATCCAGCGGATGTTGGCAATTTGATCTCTGATTCCTCTGCCTTTTCTATAACCAGCTTGAACATCTGGAAGTACATGATTCACATATTGCTGAAGCCTTTTTTGGAGATTTATAAGAATTACTTGACTGGCATGTGAGATGAGTGATATTGTGTGGTAGTTTGAGCATGCTTTGGCGGTGCCTTTCTTGGGGATTGGAGTGAAACCTGACCTTTTCCAGTCTTGTGGCCACTGCTGAGTTGTCCAAATTAGCTGGCATATTGAGTGCAGCACTTTCACTGCATCCTTTTTCAGGATTTGAAATAGCTCAACTGGAACGCCATCACCTCCACTAGCTTTGTTCGTAGTGATGCTTTCTAAGGCCCGCTGGACTTCACATTCCTGGATGTCTGGGCATAGGTGCGTGATCACAACATCATGATTATCTGGGTCATGAAGATTATTTTTTCTATAATTCTTCTCGGTATTCTTAGCACTTCTTAATATCTTCTGCTTCTGTTAGGTCCATGCCATTTCAGTCTTTTATCGAGCCCATCTTTGCATGAAATGTTCCCTTGGTATCTGGCATTTTCTTGAATAGATATCTAGTCTTTTCCATTCCGTTGTTTTCCTCTACTTCTTTGCATTGATCACTGAGGAAGGCTTTCTTATCTCTTCTTGCTATTCTTTGCAACTCTGCATTCAGATGCTTATATTTTTCCTTTTTTCCTGTGCTTTCTGCTTTTCTTCTTTTCACAACTATTTGTAAGGCCTCCCCAAACAGCCCTTTTGTTTTTGGCATTACTTTTCCATGGGGATGGTCTTGATTCCTGTCTCCTGTACAATGTCACGGAGCTCCGTCCATAGTTCATCAGGCACACTGTCAGGTCTAATCCCTTAAATCTATTTCTCACTTCCACTGTATAATCATAAGGAATTGGATTTACGTCATACCTGAATGGTCTAGTGGTTTTCCCTACTTTCTTCAATTTAAATCTGAATTTGGTAATAAGGAGCTCATGATCTGTGCCAGAGTCAGCTCCCAGTCTTGTTTTGCTGACTGTATAGACCTTCTCCATCTTTGGCTGCAAGTGATATAATCAATCTGATTTCAGTGTTGACCATCTGGTGATGTCCTTGTGTAGAGTCTTTTCTTGTGTTGTTGGAAGAGGGTGTTTGCTATGACCAGTGTGTTCTCTTTGCAAAACTCTATTAGCCTTTGCCCTGCTTCATTCCATACTCCAGAGCCAAATTTTCCTGTTGCTCCAGGTGTTTCTTGACTTCCTACTTTTGCATTCTAGTCCACTATAACGTAAAGGACACCTTTTTTGGCTGCTAGTTCTAAAAGGTCTTGTCGGTTTTCATAGAACCATTCAACCTCAGGTTCTTCATCATTACTTGTTGGGGCATAGACTTGGATTACTGTGATATTGAATGGTTTGCCTTGGAAACGAACAGAGATCATTCTATAGTTTTTGAGATTGCATCCAGCTACTGCATTGTGGAATCTTTTGTTGACCTGATGGCTAATCCATTTGTTCTGAGGGATTTCTGCCCACTCTAGTAGATATAATGGTCATCTGACTTAAATTCACCCATTCCAGTCCATTTTAGTTCATTGATTCCTAGAATGTTGACATTTACTCTTGCCATCTCCTGTTTGACCACTTCCAATTTGCTTTGATTCATGGACTTAACTTTCCATATTCCTATGCTGTATTGCTCTTTCTAGCACTGGGCCTTTCTTCTGTCACCAGTCAGATCCACAAATGAGTATTGTTTTTGCTTTGGCTCAATCCCTTCATTCTTTCTGGAGTTATTTCTCCACCGATCTCCAGTAGCATATTGGGCACCTACTAACCTGGGGAGCTCCTCTTTCAGTATCCTATGATTTTGCCATTTCATACTGCTCATGCGGATCTCAAGGCAAGAATACTGAAGTGGTTTGCCCTTCCCTTCCCAGTGGACCACATACTGTCAGTCCTCTTCACCGTGACCCAACCAACGTGGGAGGCCCCACAGGGCCGGGCTTAGTCTCATTGAGTTAGATAAGGCTGTGGCTCTAGTGTGATTCGATTGACTAGATTTCTGTGATTCTTGTTTCAGTGTGTCTGCCCTTTGATGCCGTCTTGCAACACCTACCATCTTACATGGGTTTCTCCTTACCTTGGACATGGGGTATCTCTTCAAGGCTGCTCCAGCAAAGTGCAGCCACTGCTCCTCACCTTGGACGAGGTATATCTCCTCACTGCCACCACTCCTGACCTTGAACGTGGAGTAGCTCCTCTAGTCCCTCCTGTGCCCATGCAACCAGCACTCCATGGACGTGTGGTATCAGTCCTGATTATTCACTAGAAGGACTGACAATGAAGCTGCAACTCCAGTACTTTGTCCACCTGATGCAAAGAACTGTCTCATTGGGAAAGATCCTGATGCTAGGAAGAAATGACGGCCAAGGAGAAGGGGATGAGAGAGCATGAGATGTTTGGATGCCATCGGGGATTCCATGGACTTGAGTTTCAGCAAGCTCTGGGATTTGGTGATGGACAAGGAATCCTGGTGTTCTGTAGCGCATGGGGTTTCACACAGTCGGACACAACTGAACAATTGAAATGAACTGATTGCAATAGGGAGAATTCTTTGAACACAAGTTCTTAAAGTGTCTTAAAATGGAACAGAAAAAGATATTTTGTTAACATGGAAGATAAGGAGGGTTCACAGCAACTATGTGTGTGTGTGTAAGTTTGTGTATATGTGCGTGTGTGTCTGTGTGAGTGAGATGGGAAAGATGTGGGATGGATGAACAGACAGCATGATGGAGCAGTTTGGCAAGAAGTGTTTCTTTCTGTAGTGAGCTGATTCTTAGAAGGAGCTGTTAAAGGAGTCAGAAATCTCTGACTCTTAGCGCTTGCTCTAGCGTGGGGGAAAGCTGAAGTTCAGAGGACAGAAGCATGGCTAAAATTTAGCCAAGCCTAGTCAGTGGGTATGTTATGGATGGCTGTGAGCACTTGGCCAGTCTCTGCTGTTGTTTAAGAGAGGCCAAGTCAGCCCTTCCACCGTATGGTTGTTATCAAAATTGCAAATCCATGTCCTTGATGCAGAATGAGGCCCATCAAAACGACATGTTAGAGTTGGAACAGGAAAAGGCTTTTTACAGATCCATACAATGATATGCGTGGCTCTTGCCCTAAGAACTCAAAGTTACTGAAGGTTTTCAGTTAAGTACATTTAAAATAAATGTCAGAGAGAGTTGTGGTAAGTTGTTACAGAATTCTTGCTGTCACATCCTTTGTGCTTAAAGTTAGGTCATGGTCAGGTAATAATGTTCCTATATATCTCTACCAGATGAATGTTGTTTTTTATCATTATTGCCCTGTCATGAGAGGGCAAAGTCTCAAGGCAGAACTTTCACCTTGAAATTTCCCATCTTGGATAAGCAGAAACAGATCTCATTTGGCAGATCCTTCAGGGCAAGGTTCCCACATTATGCTCAGCTCTCATCATTGATGGAGCCAAGCACCCAACCCAACAGGTCCTGACTCCTCAGGCTGTCCAAATGAGGAGACCAGTTCTCAGAGACTGAGGCCCAGGAAGATGGCCACTGATAGTAGGTTGCAGAGACAGGGATGGGGGAGAGGTTCACCGCTCCTCAAGGCCTGGGCCAAGGCTACTAGAGGGCCTTAGTGAGGGCTCTGGAACACTACAGGATGTCATCCCTATTCTTTACCCTGGAACCTGCAGCTCACCCACTGGCCCAAGGCTGGGTGATCTCCAGGCCCTCCAAAAGAATGCCTGAATCTGCCTCTTCTCTCACTTTCCAGCTGATGACCACCACACCATCCTTACTTAATCACTTCCCCAAGACTACCTTCTTGACAGTAACTGGGGGCAGGGCCCACTGTGATGCTGATCAATAGCTGAGCAGGACAACGAATGGTCACTCATTGACAGTTGGCTTCTTGTGAAGGGGCCATCTGAGGCACCAAGTAAGGCTGAGCTACACCTGTTGCCTAGGAACAGGGTGGGTTGAAATGAAGCACATCAATGGTTAGCTCCATAGGGCTGTGCTCACTCTGCTCTGTTACATTGTGAATAGAATAAGAATCACTGTGAGGTTAAGGTTTGTCAAAGTAGTTCTCAAGGTGGGCTAGCTTTGACATTCTTTATGGCTTTGAAATATTAGCTATAATATGTGCGGCACATGCAATCATGTTGCAGCTGTTGGAGGGGCATATAGATAAGCACTGCTGCCTGGCATGCCTGGGAATACAATGAAAAGAATGATGTACAAAAGGTAAAGAATCATGTGAAAAAAAAATCTGAGGTGGGAAAGGAGTCAGTCAAAAATATTAAAGCAGGAGGAGGAGCTAAGATGGCGGAGGAATAGGAAGGGGAGAACACTTTCTCCCCCTCAAATTTATCAAAAGAACATTTAAACGACGAGTAAATTCCACAAAACATCTTCTGAATGCTGGCAGAGGATGTTAGGCACCCAGAAAAGCAAACCAAGTCTTCTAAAGGAGGTAGGAAAAAATATAAAAGACAAAGAAAGAGACAAAAGAAGAATGGATGAACTTCCGTCCCGGGAGGGGAGTCTTAAAATGAGAGAAGTTTCCAAACACCAGGAAACCTTCTCACTGCCGAATCTGTGCCGAGCCTTGGAAGCACAGAGGGCAACATAACAGGGAGGAAAAATAAATAAACAATTAAACCCCGCACATTGCAAGCCCTACGGTTACTTCCCCAGTGAAGAAGCAGCACAGAGGCCTGCATCTGCCATTAGCAAGTGGGGGCTGGGCAGGGAGGCACGGCGGGGACTGCATCACAAGGATCTGGCCTGAATACCCCGAGCGCTATCTGAGCGAAATAATTTGGGCTAGCAAACCAGACTGTGGGATATCTACCACGAGAAAAGCCAGCCCTAACCTAAGACACTGCCAGGCCCATGCACGGAACAAAGGACTGAAGAGAGATAGCAGGCGGCAGACCATCCCCCTCCAGTGATAGGCAGCCAGAGCTGGAAGGGGACAATCGCAGACCCAGAGAGACATTATCTATAAAACCGTAAGCAGGCTTCTTTGCTAACTAAAACTTCTTGGGGGTCTGGACGGTCAACATTTGCCTGAGAAGGTGCGCCGGTGCACACCCAGATAACTGAGCGGCGGGGAGGCGATAAGTCGCAGCAATCGCACGCGCCAAACACCTCATCACCTGAGCTGCTGGGATTTGGGAAGGGCACAAAACGCAGGCCCTACCAAGAGTCTGCGCCTCTGAGGATGACCCGAGTGCCTGAACCTGAACGGCTTGGACCTGGAAGTGCAGGCAGCCCAGGGCTGGCCACGGATGGGTCCCGGCGGAGCAACCTAGAGCCTGAGCAGAGTGGGCAGGGAGGCTACATGCGCTGTGAATGGGGGGCACACCTAGTGTGGCTGAGGCACTGCGAGCACACGCCAGTGTTATTTGTTTGTAGCATCCCTCCCTACCTCCTCTCAGCGCAACTGAATAAGTGAGCCTAAAAAAAAAGTGTCCTCCACCATCCCCTTTGTATCAGAGTGGAAACCAGACACTGAAGAGACCAGCAAACAGAAGAAGCTATAACAGAGGGAACTGCCTTGGAAGCTACAGGCAATAGATTAAAACCCTGTGGTGGGTACCAACTATATAGGAAGGGGCCTATAGATCTTGAGAAATATAAGTCGGACCAAGGAACTAGCCAAAAATGAACTGAACCCGCAATACTCACAACAAAACCAGAGAAAGTTCTAGATATATTTTTACTATTTTTACAATCATTCTTTCTTTCCTTTTTTTTTGTTATTTTTTTTGAAGTTTAAGTTCCCTATTATTCCTTTAATTTTCACTTTGATAATCATTTACTTTGAAAAAAAAAAAAGAAGACACATTTTTTTAAATCAAATTTCATATATATATATATGTATTACCTTTTTTTTTCCTTCTTTTCTTTAACATTGTATTTTTGAAATTCCAATCTCTACTGTAGATTTTTAATTTTAGCTTTTTGGTATTTGTTATCAATTTTGTACCTATAGGTTTTTTTTTATAACTTCTGTGACCCATTTTATTTTCTCTTTTTCTTGTTCTCTATTTCTTTTTCTTCTTCTTTTAAATATCATTATGTATCTGAAATTCCAAACTCTACTCTAGATTTTTAATTTATGCTTTTTGGTATTTGTTATCAATTTTGTACCTGTATTTTCTTTATAATTCATGCGACTTTGTTTGTTCTTGATTTTTTTTTCTCCCTCTCTTTTTTTTTTTTCTTCTTTTTTTAACATTCTATTTTTGAAATTCCAAGCTCTACTCTAGATTTTTAACTTTTGCTTTTTGATATTAGTTATCAATTTTGTACCTATATTTCCTTTATAATTTTCACGACTTTGTTTGTTTATGTTTGTTCATTTTTTCTCTCTTTCTTTTCCTTCTTCTTTTCTTTAACATCGTATTTTTGAAATTTAAGCTCTACTCTACATTTTTAATTTTTGTTTTTATGTATTTGTTACCAATTTTGTACCTTTAAGAACCCAATCTTCAGTACCCATTTATCACTAGGGAGCGAGATTACTGGCTTAACTGCTCTCTCTCCCTTTGGACTCTCCTTTTTCTCCACCGTGTCCGCTGTGTCTCCTCCCTAACCCCTCTACACTCTACGAACTCTGTGATTTTCTGTGTGTTCCATATGGTGGAGAACACTTAAGGAACTGACTACTGGCTGGATCTGTCTCCCTCCTTTTCACTCCCCTCTTTTATCCTCCTGGCCACCTCTGTCAACTTCCTCCTTCTTCTCTTCTCTGTATAATTCCGTGAACAACTCTGAGTGGACCAGTTGAGGAGTGCACATAAGGAAGAGATTACAGGATAGCCCACACTCTCCTCTAGTGATTCCACCTCATCTCATTCGGGACATCTCTAACTCCCTCCTCCCTCTTCTTTGCTCCATATAATGCTGTGAACCTCTCTGGGTGACCCTCACAGTAGAGAAACTTTTCATCTTTAACGTAGATGTTTTATCAATGGTGCTGTATAGAAGGAGAAGCTATGAAACTACTGTAAAAATAAGACTGATAACTGGAAGCAGGAGGCTTAAGTCCAAACCCTGACTCCAGGGAGCTCCTGACTCCAAGGGACATTAATTGACAGGAACTCATCAAATGCCTCCATACCTGCACTGAAACCAAGCACCACACAAGGGCCAACAAGTTTCAGGGCAAGACATACCAAGCAAACTCTCCAGCAACAAGGAACACAGCCCTGAGCTCCAAGATACAGGCAGCCCAAAGTCACCCCAAAACCATAGACATCCCATAACTCATTTCTGGACATTTCATAGCACTACAGAGAGAAGAAATACAGCTCCCCCCACCAGAACTCCGACACAAGATTCCCTAACCAGAAAACCTTGACAAGCCACCTGTACAAACCCACACAGAGCGAGGAAATGCCACAATAAAGAGAACTCCACAAACTGCCAGAATACAGAAAGGACCCCCCAAACTCAGCAATTTAAACAAGATGAAGAGACAGACGAATACCCAGCAGATAAAGGAACACGATAAATGCCCACCAAACCAAACAAAAGAGGAAGAGATAGGGAATCTACCTGATAAAGAATTCCGAATAATGATAGTGAAATTGATCCAAAATCTTGAAATCAAAATGGAATCACAGATAAATAGCCTGGAGAAAAAGATTGAGAAGATGCAAGAAAGGTTTAACAAGGACCTAGAAGAAATAAAAGAGTCAATATATAATGAAAATGCAATAAATGAAATTAAAAAACTCTGGAGGCAACAAATAGTAGAATAACAGAGGCAGAAGATAGCATTAGCGAATTTGAAGATAGAATGGTAGAAATAAAAGAATCTGAAAGGATAAAAGAAAAACGAATTAACAGAAATGAAGACAATCTCAGAGACCTCCAGGACAATAGTAAACACTACAACATTCGACTCATAGGGGTCCCAGAAGAAGAAGACAAAAAGAAAGACCATGAGAAAATACTTGAAGAGATAATAGTTGAAAACTTCCCTAAAATGGGGAAGGAAATAATCACCCATGTCCAAGAAAACCAGAGAGTCCTAAACAGGATAAACCCAAGGCGAAACACCCCAAGCCACATATTAATCAAATTAACAAAGATCAAACACAAAGAACAAATATGAAAAGCAGCAAGGGAAAAACAACAAATAACACACAAGGGAATTCCCATAAGGATAACAGCTGATCTTTCAATAGAAACTCTTCAAGCCAGGAGGGAATGGCAAGACATACTTAAAATGATGAAAGAAAATAACCTACAGCCCAGATTATTGTACCCAGCAAGGATCTCATTCAAATATGAAGGAGAAATCAAACGCTTTTCAGACAAGCAAAAGCTGAGCGAATTCAGCACCACCTAATCAGCTCTCCAACAAATACTAAAGGATATTCTCTAGACAGGAAACACAAAAATGGTGTATAAAATCGAACCCAAAACAATAAAGTAAATGGCAACGGGATCATACTTATCAGTAATTACCTTAAACGTAAATGGGTTGAATGCCCCAACCAAAAGACAAAGGCTGGCTGAATGGATACAAAAACAAGATCCCTACATATGTTGTCTACAAGAGACCCACCTCAAAAGAGGGGCACATACAGACTGAAAGTGAAGGGCTGGAAAAAGTTTTTCCATGCAAATAGGGAACAAAAGAAAGCAGGAGTAGCAATACTTATATCAGATAAAATAGACTTTAAAACAAAGGCTGTGAAAAGAGACAAAGATGGTCACTACATAATGATCAAAGGATCAATCTAAGAAGAAGATATAACAATTATAAATATATATGCACCCAACAAGGGAGTGCCGCAATATGTAAGACAAATGCTAACAAGTATGAAAAGAGAAATTAACAATAACACAATAATAGTGGGAGACTTTAATACCCCACTCACACCTATGGATAGATCAACTAAACAGAAAATTAACAAGGAAACACAAACTTTAAACGATACGATAGACCAGTTAGACCTAATTGATATCTACAGGACATTTCATCCCAAAACAAAGAAATTCACCTTTTTCTCAAGCCCACATGGAACCTTCGCCAGGATAGATTACATCCTGGGCCATAAATCTAGACTTGGTAAATTCAAAAAATAGAAATCATTCCAAGCATCTTTTCTGACCACAATGCAGTAAGATTAGATCTCAATTACAGGAGAAAAACTATTAAAAATTCCAACATATGGAGGCTGAACAACACGCTGCTGAATAACCAGCACATCACAGAAGAAATCAAAAAAGAAATCAAAATTTGCATAGAAACTAATGACAATGAAAACACAACCCAAAACCTATGGGACACTTTAAAAGCAGTCCTAAGGGGAAAGTTCATAGCAATACAGTCATACCTCAAGAAAAAAGAAAAAAGTTAAATAAATAACCTAACCCTGCACCTAAAGCAACTAGAAAAGGAAGAACTGAAGAACCCCAGGGTTAGTAGAAGGAAAGAAATCTTAAAAATTAGGGCAGAAATAAATGCAAAAGAAAAAAAAAGAGACCATAGCAAAAATCAACAAAGCCTCAAGCCCGTTCTTTGAAAGGATAAATAAAATTGACAAAGCATTAACCAGACTCATCAAGAAACAAAGGGAGAAAAATCAAATCAATAAAATTAGAAATGAAAATGGAGAGATCACAACAGACAACACAGAAATACAAAGGTTCATAAGAGAATACTATCAACAATTATATGCCAATAAAATGGACAACGTGGAAGAAATGGACAAATACTTAGAAAAGTACAACTTTCCAAAACTGGACTAGGAAGAAATAGAAAATCTTAACTGACCCATAACAAGCATGGAAATTGAAACTGTAATCAAATATCTTCCAGCAAACAAAAGCCCAGGTCCAGACGGCTTCACAGCTGAATTCTACCAAAAATTTAGAGAAGAGCTAACACCTATCCTGCTCAAACTCTTCCAGAAAATTGCAGAGGAAGGTAATCATCCAAACACATTCTATGAGGCCACCATCACCCTAATACCAAAACCTGACAAAGATCCCACAAAAGAAGAAAACTACAGGCCAATATCACTGATGAACATAGATGCAAAAATCCTTAACAAAATTCTAGCAATCAGAATCCAACAACACATTAAAAAGATCATACACCAGGACCAAGTGGGCTTTATCCCAGGGATGCAAGGATTCTTCAATATCCACAAATCAATCAATGTAATACACCACATTATCAACCTGAAAAATAAAAACCATATGATTATCTCAATAGATGCAGAGAAAGCCTTTGACAAAATTCTACATCCATTTAAGATAAAAACTCTCCAGAAAGCAGGAATAGAAGGAACATGCCTCAACATAATAAAAGCTATATATGACAAACCCACAGCAAACATTATCCTCAGTGGTGAAAAATTGAAAGCATTTCCTCTAAAGTCAGGAACAAAACAAGGGTGCCCACTTTCACCATTACTATTCAACACAGTTTTGGAAGTTTTTGCCTCAGCAATCAGAGCAGAAAAATAAATAAAAGGAATCCAAATTGGAAAAGAAGTAAAACTCTCACTATTTGCAGATGACATGATCCTCTACATAGAAAACCCTAAAGACTCCACCAGAAAATTACTAGAACTAATCAATGATTAGAGTAAAGTTGCAGGATATAAAATCAACACACAGAAATCCCTTGCATTCCTATACACTAACAATGAGAAAACAGAAAGAGAAATTAAGGAAACAATTCCATTCACCATTGCAACGGAAAGAATAAAATACTTAGGACTATATTTACCGAGAGAAACTAAAGACCTATACATAGAAAACTATAAAACACTAGTGCAAGAAATCAAAGAGGACACTAATAGATGGAGAAATATACCATGTTCATGGATTGGAAGAATCAATATAGTGAAAATGAGTATACTACCCAAAGCAATTTATAGATTCAATGCAATCCCCATCAAGCTGCCAACGGTATTCTTCACAGAGCTAGAACAAATAATTTCACAATTTGTATGGAAATACAAAAAACCTCGAATAGCCAAAGCTATCTTGAGAAAGAAGAAGGGAACTGGAGGAATCAACCTACCTGACTTCAGGCTCTATTACAAAGCCACGGTTACCAAGACAGTATGGTACTGGCACAAAGACGAAAATACTGATCAATGGAACAAAATAGAAAGCCCAGAGATAAATCCACGCACATAGGGACATCTTATCTTTGACAAAGGAGGTAAAAATATACAATGGATTAAAGACAATCTCTTTAACAAGTGGTGCTGGGAAAACTGGTCAACCACTTGTAAAAGAAGAAACTAGAACACTTTCTAACACCATACACAAAAATAAACTCAAAATGGATTAAAGATCTGAATGTAAGATCAGAAACTATAAAACTCCTAGAGGAGAACATAGGCAAAGCACTCTCCAACATTCATCACAGCAGGATCCTCTATGACCCACCTCCCAGAAAATTGGAAATAAAAGCAAAAATAAACAAATGGGACCTAATTAAACTTAAAAGCTTCTGCACAACAAAGGAAACTATTAGCAAGGTGAAAAGGCAGCCTTCAGAATGGGAGAATATAATAGCAAATGAAGCAACTGACAAACAACTAATCTCGAGAATATACAAGCAACTCATAGAGCTCAATTCCAGAAAAATAAAGGACCCAATCAAAAACTGGGTCAAAGAACTAAATAGACATTTCTCCAAAGAAGACATACAGATGGCTAACAAATACATGAAAAGATGCTCAACATCACTCATTATCAGAAAAATGTAAATCAAAACCACTATGAGGTAGCATTTCACGCCAGTCAGAATGGCTGCTATCCAAATGTCTACATGCAATAAATGCTGGAGAGGGTGTGGAGAAAAGGGAACCCTCTTACACTGTTGGTGGGAATGCAAACTAGTACAACCACTATGGAGAACAGTGTGGAGATTCCTTAAAAACCTGGAAATAGAACGGCCTTATGATTCAGTAATCCCACTGCTGGACATACACACTGAGGAAACCAGAAAGGAAAGAGACATGTGTACCCCAATGTTCATTGCAGCACTGTTTATAATAGCCAGGACATGGAAGCAACCTAGATGCCCATCAGGAGATGAATGGATAAGAAAGCTGTGGTACATATACACAATGGAGTATTACTCAGCCATTAAAAAGAATACATTTGAATCAGTTCTAATGAGGTGGATGAAACTGGAGCCAATTATACAGAGTGAAGTAAGCCAGAAAGAAAAACACCAACACAGTATACTAAGGCATATATATGGAATTTAGAAAGATGGTAACAATAACCCTGTGTACGAGACAGCAAAAGAGACACTGATGTATAGATCAGTCTTATGGACTCTGTTGGAGAGGGAGAGGGTGGGGAGATTTGGGAGGATGGCATTGAAACATGTATAATATCATGTATGAAACACGTCGCCAGTCCAGGTTCGATGCACAATACTGGATGCTAGGGGCTGGTGCACTGGGACGACCCAGAGGGAGGGTATGGGAAGGGAGGAGGGAGGAGGGTTCAGGGTGGGGAACACAGGTATACCTGTGGCTGATTCATTTCGATATTTGGCAAAACTAATACAGTGTTGTAAAGTTTAAAAATAAAATAAAATTAAAAAAAAAAATTAACTAGGGAGCTGCAGTCCAGATAAAAGATACCATAGCATTGACTTAAAATCTGAACTCAACTTTTTTGATGCTGATTGTGCAACTCTGTTTTAATTGTTTCAAAAATGCTTTCTGAAAACACACGGGATTCCTCTGGTAGAGACTCTGCCTTATATATCTCCATATTTGATTGACTACACCTTAAAACTATTCAAACACTTCAAAACTAAAGTTAACACCAAATTAAATACTCGATACTCTTCTTGTTAAACCACGAAAACTTGTAGAACTTGGACTAACAAAAGAGTTTATTGGGCAAGAATGTTTTATGACTGTAGTTATTTAGAAATACTATGGGATGGTGATAAATATAAGACCAGCTTTTACACAGTCCTATATTAATATTTTATCAAAAGTCTCTGTCCTGACTTCTCTGGCTGTCCAGTGGTTAGGAATCGATGCTTTCACTAAAAGTGGAACCGGTTCAATCCCTGGTCAGGGAACTGAGATCCCACAATCTGCATGATGCCCCCCAGTCAAAAATATTATCTGTGTGTCGTGATCCTTTTAGTCATCTGCACCAGGATTGGACCACCTCCACTGCCCTGCCCTTCGGAACACACTGCTCCCACAAATTTCTTAGGATAACAGTGGCCAAATTGATCTTTGGTCTGATCCCTCCAAACATTATTTTAATCTTTGGGAGTGCTAACTGTGGGTTTTAGTTGTATCTGCATTTTGTGCCTCCTGAGCAACTTTAGCTGACAGCATAGGTGAGTGATGCAACAAAGCCCGTTAAGACGTAAATGGCCAGGAGGTGATGTCTGCCTGCCTAATTCAGGGGAAGTCTGACATTCACCATCCCCATGTGAAGCTCTCTTGTCATCTGGGCTGTGGCAATCTAGACCCTAATGTCACTCCACACCCCAAACAATGGCAGTAACACTGCACCAAAACTCCTTGCCTCTGAGATCAATGGTTAAGCAGGGTTATTCACCTTCAGTGCAGACTCCTGACCCAGTCGGACCTCTACTCTCTGGCTAACTGGGACCTGGGGGTCTGCTCCCGCAGCTCTTGGGACCCCATATCCCTTCCCATTCAGGTGCCCACCTCTTTTCTTCCTTCACTCCCTTCCCATCAGAAAATTCACACACACACACACACACACACACACAAATATCATCTTTTCACCATTTGATGTGTATTTTAATCACAGCCTTCAGTTTACTATGTTAGTGTGAGAGTCAGTCTTTTCCTGGTTGGCCATTTCGAAGAAAGCAGACCTCTGGAGACACAAATGTAAACTGTCTGACCTTTTCTATTCAGTTACTCTCTGCCCAGCTTATACTTCTCCAGGGTCTCTCATTCTGTGGTGGCTGAGCTTACCTTCTCTTTTGATTCTGCCTACTTCTTTGACTCTGTGTCATATTTTGGTAGCCTTCTCGGCTTTCATTCTGTTTCTTACGTGCACAGCAACGGGAAAAAGTTTGCTTTTCTTGTTTTCTTTACCTTCTTCGACAGAGTGGCATATGATCGGATTTTCTTTCTCAAGGTTCCTTTTAGAGGTCTTCTGCCCCTCAAGATCATATTCCGTGCCTTGAAAGACAAGAGAAGGGTATTAGTTTTGAGGAAAGGGTATAACATCTGAGTTGGGAGGGAGACTTCATGAAAAGAAATGTGGGCTGATGAGGGCTTTTGGCAGGCAAAGGCAGTGTAGAGGTCTTGGGCAGCAAAGTCAATTGAAAACGTGGGGAGCATAGATGGAATCATCTTATGTTCCCATTCCCTCTGTATCTCTGTGGAAAAAGGGTCTTCTTTTGTCCTTTCACCCCTGAAGCACACCACATTGGAACTCTTATTGGCTGCCATGGCTTCCGGGTTACCTTATGATGACAGCATGAAATGGCCTAACCCAGAATCTCTGCCTCTCACCTCCCTATATATACCTTCTCAGGACAAAGAGGAGCCACACCCTTCAATCTGATTGGTCAGCTGGGCACTCCCCCAGCCAATGGTGGCTTTGGGGATCTTAGACATCACGGTGTACCACTGTGCCCATCAACATGGGTTAGTGGGTGCTGAGGGAGGCCATGATACAACGTTCTCACCCCTGACACCTCTGTGTGTCTGATTCTGGGGAGTGGTGATTCAGGGGCATGGTGTTTCTTCTCATGACCCTCAGACTTTCCTTCAGTGCCCTTTATTCTTTGACTTATATGTTCCCCTTCAACACTCCTGCCTCCTCCATCCTTGTATGAACCTTTACCAAACACTTTTCACTCCAAATCTGTTCCTCAGAGTTGTCTAGTCATTTCGTCTTTCGCCCACTCTCTTCCTAGTGGGGGTTCTTGAGGGGCTTAAGGAACTTAAGAGCAAGCACTTAACATGGAAAAAGGTAATTAAGAAGAGCTTGGATGGTTTTCCTACTTCACTGAGCTTTAGAGACCCCAAGACTTGGTGAATCCTCAGTCTGTTGTGCAGAGGTCTATACACTGTCTCCATAAAATTACACATCAGAGCCAAGAAAGTCATAAATGTCTCCTCCACTAATATTGTTGGGGACACTTCAACTCTCATATTGAGTAGGGAAACTCAACTTACACCATCTACCAGAAAAACATTCCCGATTAAAAATAATAATAATAGTAATTTACCCAAAGGTAAGTGTCAGATGACCAATGCACCACTGTCTCTTGACTAAATCACTTCCCCAGTGGTCCCTCATTGACAGGTATCATCAGGTAGGGCCCAATGTGCAGTTTACCAATAGCTGAGCAGGAGAAATACCAGCAGGTATCTCACTGATAGTTGGTTGCATATTGGCAGGGTCGAGCGATGCACTGTCCAATTGCTGGGAAAGACCTGATGCTTAGTAACAGGATGTGGAGTAATATGTCAAAGTAAAGGCTACCTGCTAATGGCTGTGCTCATGCTGCTCTGTTCCATAAGGATACGTTGGGTCCAGTGTGCTTTAATATTTTTGACGGACTTCTTTCCCACCACAGATTTTGATTTCACATGCTTGTTTAACATTTTTACATCTTTCTTTTCATTGTTTTCCCAGTCATGCCAGTCAACAGTGCTTATCTATATGCCCCTCCAACAGCTGCCACTTGATTGCATGTGCCGCATATATTTTAGCTAATATGTCAAAGCCAACAAGAATGTCAAAGCCAGCCCACCTTGAGAACTTCTTTGACAAACCTTATCCTTACAATGATTCTTATTCTATTCACAATGTAACAGAGCAGAGTGAGCACAGCCCTATGCAGTTAGCCATTGATGTGCTTCATTTCTATCCACCCTGTTCGTAGGCAACAGGGGTAGCTCAGCCTTGCTTGGTGCCTCAGATGGCCCCATTCACAAGCAGCCACCTGTCAGTGAATGACCATTCGTTGTCCTGCTTAGCTATTGGTCAGCACCACGGTGTGCCCTGCCCCCCAGTTACTGTCAAGAAGGGAGTATTTGGGAATTGACTAAATAAGGGTGGTGTGGTGGTCATCAGCTGAAAAGTGATAGAAGAGGCAATTTTAGGCATTCTTTTGGATGTCCTGAATATCACCCAGCCTTGGGCCAGTGGGTGAGCTGGAGGTCCCACGGAATAGACTGGGGATGACATCCTGTAGTGCTCCAGAGCCCTCACTAAGGCCCTCCAGTAGCCTTGGCCCAGGCCTTGAGGAGCGGTGAATCTCTCCCCCATCCCTGTCTCTGCAACCTAGCAGTGGCCATCTTCCTGGGCCTCAGTCTCTGAAAACTGGTCTCCTCACTTGGACAGCCTGATGAGACAGGACCTTTTGGGTTGGGTGGCTGGCTCCATCAAGGACGAGAGCTGGGCAGAATGTGGGAACCTTGCCCTGAAGGAGCTGCCAAATGAGATCTGTTTCTGCTTTTTCAGGAAGGGACATTTCAAGGTGAAAGTTGTGCCTTGAGACTTTGGCCTCTCTTGACAGGGCAAGAATGATAGAATATAAGACTCACCTGGTAGAGATAGATAGGAACATTATTACCTGACCATGACCTAACTTTAAGCACAAAGGATGTGCCACCAAGAAGTCTTTAACAACTTACCACAACTCTCTCTAACTTTTGCTTTTAAATGTACTTAACTGAAAACGTTCAGTAACTTTAGGTTCTTAGGGCAAGAGCCACCCACATCCTTGTATGAATCTGTAATAAAACTGTCCCTGTTCCAAACTCTAACATTTAGTTTTGATGGGCCTCATTCTGCTTCAGGCACATGGATTTGCAATTTTGATAACAACCATACAGTTGAAGGGCTGACTTGGCCTCTCTTAAATAACAGCAGAGACTGGCCATGTGCTCACAATCATCCAAATATACCCAAAAACTAGGCTTCGCTACACTTTAGACATGCTTCTCTTCTTTGAACTTCAGCTTTCCCCCACGCTTGAGCAAGAGCTAAGAGTCAGACATTTCTGACTCCTTTAACAGCTCCTTCTAAGAATCAGCTCACTACAGAAAGAAACGCTTCCTGTCAAACTTCTCCACCATGCTGCCTGTTCATCCATCCCCAACTCTTTCCACATCTCACACACACACACACACACACACACACACACACGCAGACTCAAACTTACACACCCACACATAGGTGCTGCGCACCATCCTTATTTTCCGTGTTAACGAAATGTTCTTTTCTGTTTCATTTTGAGACACGTTAAGAACTTGTGTTCTAAGCATTCTCCCTATTGTAATCATTTCATTTCATCTGTTCAGTAGTGTGCGACTGTGTGCAACCCCATGGACTACAGCACACCAGGATTCCTTGTCCATCACCAACTCCCAGAGCTTGCTGAAACTCAAGTCCATCGAATCCCCGATGCCATCCAACCATCTCATCCTCACTCCACCCCTTCTCCTTGGCCTTCATTCCTTCCTAGCATCAGGATCTTTTCCAATGAGACACTTCTTTGCATCAGGTGGGCAAAGTACTGGAGTTGCAGCTTCAGTGTCAGTCTTTCTAGTGAATTCAGGATTGCTAACACATGTCCATGGAGTGGAGGCTGCAATGGCACAAGAGGGACTAGAGCAGCTACTCCACGATCAAGGTCAGGAGTGCTGGCAGTGAGGAGATATACCTCGTTCAAGGTAAGGAGCAGTGGCTGCGCTTTGCTGGAGCAGCAGTGAAGAGATACCCCATGTCAAAAGTAAGAGAAACCCACGTAAGAAGGAAGGTGTGGCAAGACAGCATCAGAGGGCAGACACACTAAAACCAGAATCACAGAAATCTAGTCAATCTAAACACACTACAACCACAGCCTTGTCTAACTCAATGAAACTAAGCCAGGGCCTGTGGGGCCTCCCAAGTTGGCCGGGTCATGGTGCAGAGGTCTGACAGAATGTGGTCCACTGAAGAAGGGAAGGGCAATCCACTTCAGTATTCTTGCCTTGAGATCCACATGAATAGTAAGAAAAGGCAAAATGATAGGATACTGAAAGTGGAACTCCCCAGGTCAGTGGGTCCCCATATGCTACTGGAGATCGATGGAGAAATAACTCCAGAAAGAATGAAGGGATTGAGCCAAAGCACCAACAATACCCAGTTGTGGATGTGACTGGTGACAGAAAAAAGGTCCAATGCTATAAAGAGCAATATAGCATAGGAACCTGGAATGTTAATTCCATGAATCACGACAAATTGGAAGTGGTCAAACAGGAGATGGCAAGAGTGACCGTCAAAATTCTAGGAAACTGAACTAAAATGGACTGGAATGGGTGAATTTAACTCAGATGACTATTATATCTACTACGGCGGGCAGGAATCCCTCAGAGGAAATGGAGTAGCCATCATGGTCAGCAAAAGAGTCCAAAATGCAGCAGCTGGATGCAATCTTAAAAACTATAGAATGATCTCTGTTGTTTCCAAGGCAAACCATTCAATATCACAGTAATCCAAGTTTATGTCCCAACAAGGAATGATGAAGAAGCTGAAGTTGAACGGTTCTATGAAGACCGACAAGACCTTTTAGAACTAACACACAAAAAAGATGTACTTTACGTTATGGTGGACTGGAACGCATAAGTAGGAAGGCAAGAAACACCTGAAGTAACAGGAAAATTTGGCTCTGGAGTATGAAAGGAAGCAGGGCAAAGGCTAATAGAGTCTTCCAAAGAGAACACACTGGTCATAGCAAACACCCTCTTCCAACAACACAAGAAAAGACTCTACACATGGACATCACCAGTTGGTCAACACTGAAATCAGATTGATTATATCGTTTGCGGCCAAAGATGGAGAAGCTCTATACAGTCAGCAAAACAAGACTGGGAGCTGACTGTGGCTCAGATCATGAGCTCCTATTGCCAAATTCAGATTTAAAATGAAGAAAGTAGGGAAAACCAATAGACCGTTCAGGTATGAGGTAAATCCAGTTCCTTATGATTATGCAGTGGAAGTGAGAAATAGATTTAAGGACTAGACCTGACAGATATAGTACTTGATGAACTATGGACGGAGATTTGTGACACTGTACAGGAGAAAGGGATCCAGACCATCCACATCGAAAAGAAATGCCAAAAAGCAAAAAGGCTTTCCGGGTGGGGGGGCGGGGGGTCTTGCAATTAGTTGTGAAAAGAAGAGAAGCATAAAGCACAGGAGAAAAGGAAAGATATAAGCATCTGAATGCAGAGTTCCAAAGAATAGCAAGAAGAGATAAGAAAGCCTTCCTCAGTGATGAATGCAAAGAAATAAAGGAAAACAATGGAATGGGAAAGACTAGACATCTCTTAAAGAAAATCCAAGATACGAAGGGAACATTTCATGCAAAGATAGGCTCGAAAAAGGACAGAAATGGTATGGACCTAACAGAAGCAGAAGATATTAATAAGAGGTGGTAAGAATACCCAGAAGAACTGTACAAACAAAAATCTTCATGACCAAGATAATCATGATGGTGTGATCACACACCTAGGGCCAGACATCCTGGAATGTGAAGTCAAGTGGGCCTTAGAAAGCATCACTATGAACAAACTACTGGAGGTGAAGGCATTCCAGTTGAGTATTTCAAATCCTGAAAGATGATGCAGTGAAAGTGCTGCATTCAATATGCCAGCTAATTTGAAAAACTCAGCAGTGGCCACAGGACTGCAAAAGGTCAGTTTTCCCTCCAATCCCCAAGAAAGGCAACACCAAAGAATGCTCAAACTACCACACAATTGCACTCATCTCAGAGGCCAGTCAAGTAATTCTTAAAATTCTCCAAATCAATTCAGCAATATGTGAATCATGAACTTCCAGATGTTCAAGCTGGTTATAGAAAAGACAGAGGAATCAGAGATCAAATTGCCAACCTCTGCTGGATCATGGAAAAAACAAGAGATTTCCATAAAAATATCTATTTCTGCTTTATTGACTATGCCAAAGCCTTTGACTGTGTGGATCACAGTACACTCTGGAAAATTCTGAAAGAAATGGGAATATCAGACCACCTGACCTGCCTCTTGAGAAACCTCTATGCAGGTCAGGAAGAGCAGTTAGAACTGGACATGGAACAACAGACTGGTTCCAAGTAGGAAAAAGTGTACATCAAGGCTGTATATTGTCACTCTGCTTATGCAATTTATATGCAGAGTGCATCATGAGAAACGCTAGGCTGGAGGAAGCACAGGCTGGAATCAAGATTGCTGGGAGAAATATCAATAAGCTCAGATATGAAGAAGAACTAAAGAGCCTCTTGATGAAACTGAAAGAAGAGAGTGAAAAATTGGCTTAAAGCTCAACATTCTGAAAGCGAAGATCATGACATGTGGTCCCATCACTTCATGGGAAGTAGATGGGGAAACAGTGGAAACAGTGGCTGAGTTTATTTTTCTGGGCTCCAAAATTACTGCAGATGGTGACTGCAGCCATGAAATTAAAGGAAGCTTACTCCTGTAAGTAGAGTTACGACTACCCTAGACAGCATATTAAAAAGCAGAGACTCTGTGGGAGAGGTTGGGGTGATTTGGGAGAATGACACTGAAAATTGTATAATATCATATATGAAACGAATTGCCAGTCCAGGTTCGATGCATGATACAGGATGCTTGGGGCTGGTGCACTGGGATCACCCAGAGGGATGGTACAAGGAGGGAGGTGGGAGGGGGGTACAGGAAGGGGAACACATGTACACCTGTGGCAGGTTCATGTGCACGTATGGCAAAACCAATACCATATGTAAAGTAATTAACTTCCCATTAAAATAAATAAATTTATATTAAAAATAAAAAATAAAACATAGACATTACTTTGGCAACAATGGTCTGTTTAGTCAAAGCTATTGTTTTTCCAGTGGTCAGGTATGGATTGAGAGTTGAAGTATAAAAAAGCTGAGCGCCAAAGAATTGATGCTTTTGAACTGTGGTGTTGGAGAAGACTCTTGAGAGTCCCTTGGACTGCAAGAAGATCCAACCAGTCCACCCTAAAGGATATCAGCCCTGAGTGTTCATTTGAAAGACTGATGTTGAAACTGAAACTCCAATATTTTGGCCACCTTATGTGAGGCTGGGAAATATTGAGGGCAGGAGGAGAAGGGGACAACAGAGGAAGAGATGGTTAGATGGCATCACCAACTCAATGGACATGGGTTTGTGTGGACTCTGCAAGTTGGTGATGAACAGGGAGGCCTGGTGTGCTGCGATTCATGGTGTCGCAAAGAATCAGACACGACTAAAAACTGAACTGACATCCTCTCAGGCTTTCAGTGGAGACCAGTCCATCTGTCTTCCCATTTGTCTCTGCCTATCGGAATTTAAGTGCATCAATTATCTATTTTTATCTTAAAGGGGTGATCTTGTGGGGGAGCATCACTGTACAGTCTGTACCATAGTCAGCGGGTTTGGGGTTCAGGGTGGGGCTGGATTTGATGGACCACAAGTCACATCTTGCCTTAGGGTGTGCCAGCACCTATGGCTGGGAAGTTCAGTGGTACCTGGTCTGAAGCCAGATGTGAGGCAGAGCCTTCCTTTTTCTTATAGGCTTTCACTGTCCTATTGGGGGCAGGGTGGGATCCCAAGTTTCTGGAGCAGAAGCCCTGAATGTCAGGCCAGATCTGGCTGTGTTCCCTCAAGTATGTACTCTCCCCTCTCCCAGCACTGCAACCCCTGCCACAGAGAGACAAGAGGAGCATGTTCTGGTTAGAAAAATAACAAAAGGAGCAAATCTCTAGGCTGGCTTCTTAAGAGATCCAGGCTACCTCCAACGTGCCATCTGTGTCATCACCATCAGTAGTGTGTCCTGCCCTGCTTAAACATACCTTCTGGTCTGAGACCTCTTGGTCCCTCACAGCTGGTCACTACCCTGCAAGTTCCCATAGGGGAGGGTCCAGGCCATGCCAGGGGAAAGGGGGCACTACAAGAAAGCCCCAAGAGGACCACCCACCCTGTGGGTGGTGGCCTGTGGGGGCCTCACAGTGTCCACCCCTCCTACCAGCACAGAAGGCCCAAGTCTGTGCCACAATCTACTCCCGAGTTGTCCCTCCATTTCTCTCACAGGGGCTCCAGGAGCCAGCAGGCGAAGGCAGATGTCTGAGGCCCGAGTCCATAGGGCAGAGAGCTGAGGAGGTCCAGGCTGTGCCAAGAGTCAAGGTGAGTTGGCTACCCTGAGTGTGCACCAGGGACTCCACATCCCAGAAGAGTGGGGACCCCAAAAGGCCCTAATCCTCCCCACCATGTCAGCCCGACATCCTCAAGCTGTGCTGACTGCACACTGGTGAGCCACCTCACGTCCTCCTTCAGGTAACCAGGGGTTAGGCTGCTTAGGAGGAGCTCCTCTATGAGGCCTGAGAGCACCCCTCAAGGGGAGACTTGTAAGTGGCCTGAATCAGACCGCCCAGGGTGGGTTTCTCACCTGAGGACGCTCACAACCAGCCTCGCACGCAGGCGCAGGATCCCCATCTGTCCCCCTGCCTCACTCTTGTCTGCACCTCAAACCTGGTCATCATGCAAGGGATGAATGAGCTCTGCCAGCCTGAGAGAGTCTTTCAGGATCCAAGAAAAGAAGAGGGCCTGATGGAGGCACAGTTCATTTGGGGTGAGGAGAAGGAGGTGGAGGAGGAGGATGAAGAGGAGCAGAAAGTGGGGAAGGAGGAGGAGGACCAGCAGCAGCAGCAGGTGGAGGGAGGAGGAGCAAGTAGAGGAAGGAGATGAAGCTACCTTCTCCTTCTCCTGGTCCGGGGTACCCTGGAGGAAGTGGCTGCTGCTGCAACACCCAGTCTCCCCCAGAGCCCTCTGGGTGTCTGGCCCTCTCCCAGTGCCATGGCTGCTAGTCCGGGGAGCCAATATGAAGAGCATGGCCTCAGCAGGCAAGATGAAGTGCTAAGCAGCTCACGTGACCAGGAAGATGCCAGATCCTGGCTCTGAGATGCCCTGCGGGTGAAGAAGAATGAGCTGGTGCAATTCCTGCTCAGCAGGTGTCTTGCCGAGGAGCTGATCACAAAGGCAGAAGTGCTGAACAGTGTGCTCAAAGATTACCAGGACCATTTCCTGGTGGTCTTCGGTCAAGCCTCAGAGTATTTGCAGCTGGTCTTTGGCTTGGAGGTGAAGGAGGTGGACCCCAGTGAGCACACCGATATCCTGGTCCCCTCCCTGGGCCTCACCCTCAGTGAGATGCTGAGCGATGGGCAGAGGTTGCCCAAGGCCGGCCTCCTGGTGGTGATCCTGTGCCTGATTGCTGTGGAGGACGGCCATGCCCCTGAGGAGGTGATCTGGGGAGCACTCAACAGGATGAGGGTGTGTCTCGGTAAGAACACTTCATCTATGGGGAGCCCAGGGAGCTGTTCACCCAAGTGTGGGTGCAGGAGGGGTACCGGGTGTACCGGAAGGTGCCTGATGAAGACCCTGCTTGCTACGAGTTCCTGTGGGGTCCCCAGGGCTATGTGGAGACCAGCAAGTTTAAAGACCTGGAATATCTGGACAGAGTTGGTTAAAGGGGTCCCAGTTCCTTCCAAACCCTCTGCAAAGGCTGCAAGGGAGGAGGAAAGAGGACTCTGAGCCAGAGCAGCAGCCAGGCTCCTTCTGGGCCCATGTCCAACAGCTTGTCCTAGGGGGCAGGAAAGGAGGCTGATTCTTCCCTTTGTTATTGAAGAGGAAACAGTCAGCCTTCTCAGCAGTGAAGGTCCGGGCCCGTTGGGGGAACCTGGTGTGTGGCATCTTTGTGTTCCTGTTCTCTACAATCACATGGAGGCTCATCTCTGTTTTCTTTAGGAATTTTTCAAATGTTATTCCTTTTTATAGAAGACAATGCATTCCAGTATCTAACTATGTCAATGACGTTGATCATCACACTGTGTTTGTACTTAACCAGTTCAAGATGAAGAGTTTTCCTGTTCTGTAAGAGAGAGTAGGAACACTTCCACTTTATTCTGTGGTCCTGCACAAGATAACATGGAATTAGAATTAGAATGATTTTGGAAATATGAATTTATTTAGCAGTGATATAGTTGGTGGAAAAATTAGAAAATAAAAAGTGATAGCAGTAAATTCTTGCTTCTTATACCTTGGGTGTGTTCATTTGGTACAGCTAAGGGATCTCAGTTTATGTGGATTTTCCTGGGTTATCAAAAGAAGTAGCAATTCATCTGAGTCAAGCAGCACCCTCCTCACTGGCACATTTATTGAAAAGACCTTTATGGAGCCTCTGCTCCATGAAAGGCCCTGTGTTAGCAGTGGGGACACTGGGAGAAGCAGGACACTCCCATACCTAGAGCGATGGTCTAGGAGCCACAGTCACATGAGGTGCCTCATGGGAGGGAGGGGAAATGGGACATTGCTGTAAGGTGTCCTTTTGGCTCTTGAATAAAGCCCAGAGAGATCTCTTTTGGGGGCAGCATGGAAGGGGTCCTAGCTTTTGTCACTTTGCTACTGACCACAAGAACGGCGCAGGTGTTTTCTACCCATTATCTGCTAGGAATCCCGAAGAACTCCCATCTCACTCCCTTGAAGTGATGCCCAGAAATCCACGGACTGACCCTCTCTTTCCTGGTCCTGGGGGCCCAGAACTCAAGGTGTTAACTAGCTTTCAATTATCTTCATTGTAATTGGGCATTGTAATCAAAGACTCAACATTTATTAGTGGTGCAATGATGGAAGGTAAGTGTTTGGAGGCAAGGCCACCTGGGACTCATGCAAAGAGTGGTTCCAGCTTCTGTTTCCTGGAGCTGCTTGGGTCCTGCTGGAACACTCCTCCACACCCAAATTTTACAGGTCCTTTAACTGGAAATGGGCCTTTCTGGGTAGCCCATACAATGAAGAATCTGTTTGCATTGTGGGAGTCCTGGGTTCAATCCCTGGGTCAGGAAGATCCCCCTGGAGAAGGGCATGGCAACTCACTCCACTATTCTTGTCTGGAGAATTCCATGGACAGAGGATCCTGGCAATCTATAGTCAATGGAGTTGTAGAATCAGATATGACTGAGCGACTAACACTATGGTCCACTACAGTCTAAGTACAAAAGTTTCTTAGTTTTATTTATGAAACTTCCTGTTTGGCTAATTAGGAATTCCACATCCTATCGAGGTGCATATTCTCTAACCTTCCCTGGACCACAAAGTAGCCAACCCCATCCAGTGGACAGTGGAGGATTTTCTGGGGGCAACAGTGTGAAAGATTCCTGCCCTGTTATCACAGGGTCAACTGTTGCCAGGCCCTGCGAGCTCCGTCTCATCCCTTATGTCCATCCTGCAACCCAATACACAAGGCTCCTCACACGTGCTCGCCTCCCAGATGAAGAACTGAGGCCACGGGGCTTGGCCATCTTCCCAGGATCACGTGCTATTGAGGTCCGCGGTGGGCTCAAAGCCCTGTTCTCTATTCCTCTGGAGCCCCCACCTTTCCCACCCACCCCAGGCCACCACCTGACCTTGCGACTTCTCATACATTCCTCTTCTCAGTGCTACACGATGCCTCTGAGGTGACAAAAATCAGGCCTGTGGAAGGAAGGGGACAAGGAGAATCAGAAGCCCTGTGGGGCTGCTCTGTGCTTTGCTGAGAACTGACTCTGCTTGGGGCTGGCATCTCTGTCCAGTCCCAGCGCCTCCAGCCTGAGGGTGGCACCCTGTCCCTGCTGCTGCCATGCGGCCTCCTGCCCAACTGAACCTGCCAGGCTGACCAGCTCATCACTGAGCAGGAGGGAGGGAAAGCCTGACTGTATGGTCCCAGTTCCCACTGGGATAAGACCCTACAGGAGGCTCCTCCGATATGGGAGGGAAGGGAACACAGGTGGATCCCTGAGGCTCCAGGTCTCCCAAGCTGCAGTGAGGGAGGGGAGCAGTAGGAGGGCCTTTGGGCTGGGGAAACCAGGGGGTGGACACTAAGCACGGGGGCAGGAGAGTGAGGCAGAGAAAGGCAGGCCTTGGACGTCAGGAGGGCTTGTGTGCGCACAACACAAGTGTCTCGAGCCATGGCTGACAAATACCTCCTTGGCGACACACAAACACACTGCCAGGGCCTGGGTGCTTCCTGGAGGAGGGGGACCAGAAAAGGCAGCTCCCTCAGGACCCAGGGGGTGAGGAGGGGCCCAAAGCGTGGGAGGGAGCAAGAAAGACCAGCTAGTCAGGCTGCCCACAGATACCAGGACCTTCTGTCTCCTTCAGAGGAGCCACCAGAGGCCCCCACCAACGTTTATAGCCTCCAGAGTCATGTCCCAGTCAGATGAACTGGCTGGAAGCAAAGCTTTGTCAACCTGCTTTTAAGCAGAAAGGCCATGAAGAAGCCAAATTCGAACCCTGAATCTCATCCATGCTGCCAGTCATTAGGCAGAAAGGCCTCTGGGAGAGCTTCTTCCACACCCTCTTAGCTCTCCCCTTTCAGATACCAGGCTGTGGTCCTCACACAGGGAAAATGACCCTGCTACTGGCAGAACTGGGAGACAATGCCCTAGGGTCCTCAAATACGGGCCTTTCCAAGGTACCAGTCTGTTTCCTACACAGTGATTTTCAAGAACAGTGGCCCACAAATACCAGAGAACACGCATCTCCAAACCCACTGCTCTACTGCCCACATGTGGTATAGACCGGTGACTCACTCAGGTTTCATCCAGTCCCACACCCGGATTCTCATACTTTTTCAAATACAGGTTGACGAGGGCGTCCTTTGGTCACATCTCGCTCAACAACTTAGACATGTTCCTTGGAGTGAGTGTGTAAAGGAGGGCCCTTGTAAAGCACCTAACCCATAAAATCATTCGATGGGCCTGTCATCTGGGTAACAGAGAACAGGTCCACAGTGGTGGTGGGGACAGGGGCAGGGGTGGGGAAGATCAGAGCTGGCCTTGGAGAGGACCAGTGAAGTGGCTGTTTTCAACAGAACTGGCTGTACCTTGAGCCCCCGATCAAGTCCTTCAAAGGGAAGGTACCCAAAGTGACCCAAATTGGACATGGATTGCCAGGACCAGGGGTAGCAGAAGCCCAACCACCCCACTGAGGAAAGGAAACAGGGCTTTTGAAACAGCCTGCAGGGAGGCTGAATCTGAGGCTCTGGGAAGGGGATGGGAAAAGCACATGTGTTCCCAAAGTGAATACTCTAGGGCCACCAAAGTGGTGTTTATGGGAAAAATTGGAAACTGAAGACAACAGTCTATCATCTGCAGTGGGATGATACCTGTGGGTGGGCAGAGCTCGGGAGGCTGTGAGCTCAGTGGAGCACCTAGCTTTGCCCTCCCACACGACATCCTGGGGAATCTGTGTCTCAGGAGATTGGGAACAGTCATGTGGAATATGAGGTCGCTCCATTGTGCTCGAGCACAGCCCTACTATGGGGAGAGCTCGACCTGGGTGGAGGTGGGGGCAGGATAACAGGACTCTGGCTTTGGGGCCAACTGAGCGGGACCAACCAACCAGCAGCAACAGCCAGAAGACAACAAAGCTAGAAGAGGGGGAAGGATGGGGGAGCCACCAACTCAGGTAAGGGAAATCAGCCTGCTACGGACCCCATCTTCTGGGAGGGACAGTCACCAGGGGCCCATCTGACTCCTGGGATCTCTCTTGGTGGTAGCAGACCTAGGACTCGCTAGGGCCTGGCCCTTCAGCAGAAGCCAGCCACAGGCCTGTATGTTGTTAGTGAGGGGAGTGAAGTTAGGGACACATTTGTCAACCCAGCCAGGGCCTGGCCCCTGAAACAATGTGCCTGGCAGCAGAAGGGAGCCCTTGTAGGCAACCTGAAAAATAATTTTCTGTACTGTCAGACAACAGCCAAGCTGGGGATCCCATCTCCATCCCCAGACCCCCTCCCCCACACAGGTCCAGGGCTGCCTCTCCACATAACCTCTGTGACATCATGAAACAGTTAAGGAAGCTGACCACTTAATTGGCTGCCTGTCCCAAGACCCAGATTCTAGAATCTCCAGAGAGTATTTATGGGGCACCCCGACCATGGTCTGAGGCCCGTTTTCCCTGAGCACTCGCGCTTGGATAGATAGTGCTCCTTAGCTAGACTGGCTCCATGGCTAGTCAGAGTTCCCATGAGTCACAGGCAGCCCTGCTGATCCTATCAACTGACGGGGAGCCTGCAGCAGGGGACACCCGTGATTCCTCCCCAGATCCAACCCTGGATTCAGGGGAGGCTTTGGAGAAGAAGGGTGACCAGCCCAAGAGCCCAGATCCAGGCCTCCATGACAATCCACGCCCACAGGGCCCGAACCCAGAAATGGCCAAAGAGGAAGAGAACAACGCCATCCTTGGGCTGTCCTTCCCCAGGAAGCTCTGGAGGATTGTGGAGGATGCAGCCTTCACCTCTGTGCACTGGAACGATGAGGGAGATACAGTGGTCATCGAGGCAGATCTCTTCCAGATGGAGGTACTCCAGCGCAGAGGCACGGACCAGATCTTCGAGACAGACAGCATCAAGAGCTTCATCCGTGAACTGAACCTGTACGGGTTCAGGAAAGTCCGCCCTTCGAGTCACTCTGCAGGGAAGAAGCTCCTGGTAACGTAGAAAGCCCTTTTGGGGAGACTAGACTAGATGAGCTGAGTGCTGGACGGGTTTCATTTCCCAGGAGAATGTTGTTCTCATGAGAGGGTGGTTAAGGAAAGAAGAGAAAGCAGGATCTGTTGTGTTCCACCACCCCTCTTAGACAGGATCCATGGGGGTGACTCCAGACACTGAGGGGCCACTTGATGTCAGGGAGGGCCAGTAACACCTCAAGTGAAGACGGCCCTGGGCGAGCCCTAGGAAGTGACATGCTAGGGCCTCATAAGCTGCCAGGAATGAAGAGATCTTGTCTTCATACTTAGGCATGGCCCAGACTGTTGTGGGGAGGAGGGTGGTGAGGAAGGGCTCTTCTCCCCTCTCATGCCTAAAATGATTAATTTCCTTTCAGATCTATTGAAACTCCAATTTTCAGAGAGACAAGCCTCTGCTTCTGCAGAACATCCTGAGGACAGGCAACCCCAGAACAACTTCTCAGCCTGCCACTGGCACAACAACAACTCCAAAGAGAAAGAAGCGAGTGGTGGCAACCAGACACTCTCCTCAATTCCACCACAACGAGTTCACCCAAAAGGCTGGCAACAAAGTCCAGAAGGGGATGCCAACTGCTCGCAGAACCCCCAGCCAGTGCTCATTTGTGTTTTCTGACCTTTGGTCTGTGGGCAGTGTAGCCAAGTGGACTGGGGGAAACCATCTCCCCATTGAGCAGGGTGGCCCCAGCAGGGCGGCTGGAGAGGGCACATCCAGCAATGCCATATCAGTGCCCTCGGCTACTGCTGAAAGGGACAGGCCAGGGAAACTGCCCGAGAGCCCCCCGGTGTACCCAGATTACGAATCGGTGATGACTTTGTACAACACCTGTTACTCCATCCTGATGGCGGGCCTTTTAGTCATGGAACCAGATGAGGCCCCTGAAGCGGAGGATGAGCAGGGAGAATCCTCAGATTATAAGTGTGTCCTCTGTGAGCAGCTCAAGAACAAGCCCAATCCCTGAGCTGCCAGATCCCTAGGGACACTCAAAAGCACTCTCTTATAATTAAAAATAGATTTCTGGCTCTAATAAAGTCAAGCAAAACTCTTTTGGAGTAAATAAACAATCAAACGAGAACTACGAGTCTGTGTTCTTTCTATCTGTCCATTGTATTCACACATGGAACAGGGTGAGCTCGAAGAGGCTGGAAGCCCATGCCCCAGGCAATCTTCAGTCTTGTCCCCATGGTCCATTTTCATCTGAAACAGCAGCATTTCACAGGCTCATCCAAGGGTCTGACCCTTGAGCCCAGTGCTGAGGGGAACCCAGGATGGACTGGTCCCTGGGCCTTGCCTGCTGCTCAGCAGATGGCTCAGCTGGGCTCCTAACCTCGGGTGTGTCACCTTCCATGAGTCATACACCCTGCAGCAGAAGAGGCTCCTCAAGGATCCCCCAGTGATGCCACAAGTTTCTGATCAGCAGCTGAGCATCCCAGCTCCCTATCCAGGGGCCTCCTCAAGAGGCTCACTGGAAAGCAGGGTCACCCCAGCCACTAAGTGCCTTGCAAACATATTACCCCAAAGCCAAAGACAAGTACAAGGTTTCCACAAGGTGAACACCAGCCCTTGTCACTCTGCCCTCACGGCTGTATGTAGAAGCCTATCTTTGGATGTGAGGCGGCCAGGCACTGTGTCCAACACACATAATTTGAGAGCCAAGGAACACTTTACAGTAGGACAAGTGTCACATGCAAGGACAAACCACGGCCTGTTTCTGGGCCTGCAGGCCTCTCTGCCTGCTTATGCTCAGCCCCGCCCCCGGCCTTCCCCCATCACCCCCTGGACCTTGTTCCAACATTAAGAATTTGGACCAGAACAGAGAGGGAAAAACACTAACCAGTTTCCTAACAACACATTTCTCTCAACCACCCAGACTCAGCAGGGCCAAAATGAATGGCAACACCATCAATTTGTAGAGCTGAGAGCCCTGGAGTTTCTCGCTGAGTCCAGAGCAGCATCAAGCAAGGGGAGTCCCTGCCCCCAGCCCCGCACCAACTGGGCACTGCAGTGCAGGGCCAATTCAGACACAACCAGATGGGCAAGTCCAGAGTGTGGTGCTGACTGCATGGTATTACCATGTGCTGGTCTCTTGGTCACTTTCCTCTCGAAAGCCCAGTCTGGACAGGCCTCCTGCCCAAAGGGGATCAGGTGCTGGAGGATGTCCACCTGGAAGATGTCCTTCCTGCCTCTCCCAGGGACGGGCTGCAGCAGCCAGCGGGGGTTGGCCAGCGCAGTCATGTACTCTGTCGCAGGTTGGGTAGCAGGGCTTGATTCTCCAGCTCCTGCACCTGGTTGGGACCTAGGTTTTCTAGGCACAGCAAAGTGCCCCCAATGACCACAAGACCTGCGTGCAAAGACAGGACACAGAATGAGAACAAGGTCATTCAAAGTTGCACCTTCTTGAGACTAAGACTGTATCATAGAGGGAACCTGAGGTGAACTGGGTCCTCTGGCTGAGGGCTCACCTCGGCAAAGGGAACTCGGGGCGAGGCCAAGCGAGGGAGGGTGTGAAATGAAAGGGAGAGGCCTGGTGCTCCAGGAATGCACCAGGACACGGGCAGCTTTCAGTCTGCCCACTGCAGGCCGCAGGGACAGAGCATGAGGTCCACAGCGGGGGCCAGCAGACATCAGGTCCCCAAGGGATTTACCAGCAGACAGGCATTGCTGTGGGGCCTTATCCCTGGAGAGTCAGGGGACTTGTTCAGGCCCAGCTTCAGGCGATGTGGGGATGGAACCCAGGCTGGGTGCTTTACTACTTCTCATGGTCTCTGCCAGGCACACAGACACACATGTGGGGACACACACATACACACAGACAAGTGCCATGTGCAGTCCTGGATGCTCCACTGCCTCAAGCACAAAAGGGGACTGAGGCCCAGAGTGGTGATCAGGCACCTTGTGCCACCAGTTCCCAGCCCATGGACCCTTGCTGTCCCTCTGAAGAAACCTCAGCCCCCACGCCCAACCCTGCCAACTAGTTCAACAGAAAACAAACAAGTACTACCCAGCTGAGATTCAGGGCAGTGCCAGGGCCCATGTGGGCAGCAGGGGGCAGGGTGTCACTATCCCACAATCACTCCATGGCCGAACTTTTCCCCAGCAAGGCCTGGATCTGTGTGGGGCTCATTCTGAGCCTCCGCTCCAGCAGCTCCCACTAGGCTGAGTCTTTCCAGTCCTGGTACACCATGTGAATGGCCAGTGTACAGTGCCGGTGACCATGTAGCACGGGCCACCATGGCATCTCCAGGTTCTTGACACCATTTAAAACGAAACCCACATAAGGCTGTCGGAAGAACAGATAGCCGAACTTCATCTCCCAGGGCTCCTAGGGCTCCCAGGGCCTCATGTGGCTGCGGAAACACAAAACCACAAAGGTCAGGAGTGTGATTCAGTGGCCTGCAAGCTCACAGCCCTGGGCTGGACCTCAGCCCCACGAGCCCGAGCATCCTCCAAATCTGTTGACACAGAATGCAGGGGTCAGAGAGAGCTGGCTCATTCCATCCGTCTCCACAGAGTCCACTGATAGGGGGGTGGTGACCCAAAGGACCCATCCATTACATGCAGTCTGTGGGTAGGTCAGCAAGGAGGGTGGGACAGTGGGAGAGAGGCACAAGGTGAGTTCCAAGACAGAGAGCCCTGAAACCCTGCGAGCACAGAAAAGGGAGGGCAAGCCCCCTGGTTTCACAGCCCAGAGGGCTCTGGTCCTCTCCCAGCACAGACAGGCATTGTCCTGGGCTTGGCTTCCCCCACTCCCTGCCACCATCCCACCCTTCAGCTCCACAACCTCATCACTGCCCATGCTCTGCAGATCCCCCATCTTAGCCCAGGGATGCTAAGGGCATATCCATGCTAACCAATCTGGACTCGGCCCTGGGGCACCCTGGACCTCAGATGGCCCTGCCAAGTGTCTTCCCCATGCCTTTGGGAGCCACCTTCCTCCTAGCCCTTCCCATACCACTGCCTCCACTGTCAGCAGATGCCCCGGCCCCTGCCCAGAGCCTCGAGAAAGAACCAAGGAGAACAGAAACTAATGGGATGGGTGCACTCCATGTCATTACCAGGGCCTGGGATGGCACCATTCAGGAATGACAGAATTCAGACCTCAAATAATACACTAGGTTACCATCACCTCATTCAATGCCTGACGTGGCACTGAGGCATAGACTGCAGGGGACCTGAACACACACATCTCCATTCGCACTTCTTTCCGTGTACCTGGATGGGGGTCCCCGTTCACTGGAGGGAGCTGGAGGCAGAGGAGCAGAGCCATGAGCCTGAACCTCAGCAGGGTCTCAGCACCTCGCAAGGGGCCTCCATTTCCACATGGCTATGAGGACAGGAACAAAGTCCCAGGGGCACCCAACCCAGGGCCTTTTGGGCCTTTCCTTCATTTGGCACAGCAGAGCCACAGTTCTCACAGGCCCACAAGGTCCCACATGATCTGGCTCCTACCCTACTGGCCTGCTCTCCTCGCCCCTGGATTCACCTCCGGTAGCCATGAAGGCCATCCTTCCATCCTTGGAACCTTCCAGTGTGTTCCTACCTCAGACCCTTTGCAGGGTGTGAGGACTCACATCGCACCTCAGTGTGACCTTACAGACAAAGGAAAGTTCTTCACAGAGCTGATGGGGGTCAAGGGAGCTCATTAGGATGGACCCTCCTCTAACAGGATGGCTGTCCCCATACAAAGAACATATTTAGAGACAGACAGGAACACGGGGAAAGTGGGGTGAGGAGGAAGGCGGAGCTCTCCAAGCCTAGACACACCCACCAAGGCCAGCAATGCCCTGGGAGTGAGGGGGGAGAGATAGGACAGACTCTACAGCCCTCGTGAGAGCCAAAGTCAGCTGACATCTCGACCTCGGCTGCCGAGCCTCCTGAACCAACACGGTTCCTAGTATGAGCCACCCGGTGCAATCCTGATGTGACTGCTGGCAAATGAAGCCAGAGGGCCAGCCCTGTCGGGACATCTCTCCACAGGGGTAAAGGGGGAGTGGGGGATGGCTTCTCCACTCCCGGCACCTCGAGCACACTCCTCCACATCTGCAAAATTCATGTGTCTGTTTTCACCCTTACATGGTGTCTGTTTACACCTCCCATTGTCGGGGGTCCCACAATTTACTGATGCTTCCCTCCTGATGGAAGGGAAGGGAAAACTCATTATGCCAATATAGCCACTCCATGTGACCACACACTCACTGAAGAACCATGCAGGAAGCGGCCCAGTGCACATGGCACACACCCGAGGTGCTGACACATGCCAGCAAACGGCCTTCCACAAAGGCTTCCCCTGTTTCCACTCCACCAACCACAGGCAAGGGGGTCATGTCCTCGTGCACTGCCTGGTCCCGAGCATCATCATTCGGATGAACGTTTGCCCATGTGCTGGGTGACAAAGGGTTACACTGTTCATTGGGTCTGGCTTGGTTACAAGGCTGGCCCTTGGGACTTTGCCATTGCTATGTCTTCTACTAGGGTATGTGACTGGATTCCATGCTTGTCCAGTTTGTGCCTTTCAGTATCTCAGCAAACCCAATCCCTTCCTCCTGAGAGCCTCTGAATCTCACCTGTGTGGGTGGAATCCCTGAGCAAGAAGTGGCTGTAAGCACTCCTATGGCCTGAAGCAGAAGGTGCCTTCTTGGTGGCCAGAGGAGAAAACACTCTTCTGCTTGCTTGACTGGGCATCTTCACCTGCACGAGGACCAGAGGAACAGGGAGAAAGTCACCAGTGACAATACAGCAATCTTGGACAACAAGCCACCACCGTCTTCTCCTCACCGGGGGCCTCAGACAACGGGGTCCCAGGAGGGCCCAACTCATGAGAAACACACGTGCAGGTTCCCTCAGCGTGGGTTCTGCTCATCACAGCAGCTGGCCTGTCCTCACCGGGCTGGGACAGGGACCCCACGATGTCTCAGTCTGTAGCACATAAACCCATACCCCAGGAGTGATTGTGATTTACAGCCCAGGAGACCCCGCAAAGAACAAGAGAAAATGACTCCTCCCCTCACACTGCCACTCTGGAAGGTTCCGGGAGCCGCAACAGTCAGTGGGCCGCCCTCCATGGACTCCTGGTTGGGCCCCACCAGGAGGGGAACTGTGGACAAGCAGCTGAGCCCTGCAGGGTCGGGGTGAGGGGGGCGACTTCCAGCGGGAGGGTGGGGCTAGTGTTAGGTCATAGTCCAGGGGCGGGGTAAGAGGTTGGATGGCAGGTCTGGGGCATCTTCCCATGTGTCCCAGGGCATGGCTGGGATGCACACGTGGAAAGAAAGCAGTGGTGGTGGGGGTACTGTGGCTGTGGAGGGGGCCAGAAGGTCCAGCTTGGCCTCCTGGCAGATGCTCCTAGTCCCAGAGACTGGAAATCCCTGCATGGAGGTACCGTCTACGCACAAGGCAGGTCCCGCCTTCCTGCAAGCAGAGCAAGTCATGGGCACTTTGGGATGGTTGGGCTGCGGCCACCAGGCAGGACAGTGGTCCGCCACTAGGACCGAGACAGCTGACAGCACTGGCTGGCTTCAGTAGCATCGTGCCCACAAACACTGACACCTGTCATTTCCGGTGTGTATGGCTGCCATTACTCACATAGGCACGCAGTTACAAAGATACACAAGTACGAACAAAGGTGCATTCCCTCACCGGCCCTGTCCGCTAGGAGACAAACTAAGATCCGTCAGGCTCTGAGGCACCTGGAAGGTCAGGCCGGGAGGAGCCTCGAGACCAGCAGCCTAAAGCAAGACCCAGAGGAGGACCAGGAAGTGAGCGGCCTGGTGGAAGAGAGGGGGAGGAGGTGGGAGGAGCAGTGTGGGAGGAAGAGTGTCGGAAAGATGGAGCTGAGGTGGAGAGTCTGGAGAAGGACTCAACTCAAGGCTGGGGCAGGGCGGGACTGGGACAGAAAGGGGCTAGGCTGCGGCTGGGGCTGGGGCGGGGTTTGGGCATGGCTCTGGGTGGGGTGGAGCCACCAGAGGCAGGGCGTGGCTGACAAGGATGGAGCTGTGGGCCCAGGAAACCCACGGAGAGTGGGCCTGTCCAGCTTCATGGCAGAGGCCAGACTGTGCCCTTTTGAGTCCTTGCCATAGGCGTCCAGTCCGTGAGAATCAGTGAGAGTCAAAGTGACCATGACCCAGTGTCTTCAGTGACTGCATCTGAGCTTCAGAGTGGACCCCAGGCGCCAGGGAAGCAGAGAGAGGCACGACCTCTGGGTAGAGTTCCCCATCTCTGGGCTGAAAACCCAGGCTGTCTCCCCTCCAAGCCACCCTGGGACTGTTGGCCCAGTGCTGAGCAACAGTCTATCTGTTTTTTTGCAGATGCGGAAGAAAATCCTCCCTGTGTTACCTGCTGCCCCTGGGACCTGCGTTGTCTCCGAGAAAGGCAGCTTTGCCTTCAAAACTGTTTCCTGAACTCTTCCTCTTGTCTGGGGGCTCAGCCCACCCAGGGCAACCACCTGATTCTGCTCCTGACCGCCGCCCTGGCTGCTGTGTCCCTGCCTCCCAAGTGCCTGATCACAGTAAATGCTCCTCTTCCTGTCCCCACTGCTACTAGTTGAGCTCAGGCCTCATGGCCTGGGGCCAGTGCTGTCAGCCTAGGCTGCCCCCACCAGCTTGGACCCCTCTTGTCTCTCCTCTTCCACTATCGATTCTGTCGATGTGTGTCACATTGCACACACATCTGTCCTCAACCCTGGATGGGAAGTACAGCTGAGCCCAAGCCCCAACCCATCCATGGTGCCCTGGGGGGCTTCCTGTGGTCCCAGGTCTCCTTCCTCATTTCCCAGCACTCTGGATGGCTGCGCTGGCCCTGGGCTCTGTGCAGGGTACATCTGGGACCCCACACTTCAGATCATGCAGTTCCTGCCCCTGGACCACTGGCTCCTCTTGTCCTGACAACCTACTGTCCTCCTTCCAAGCACAGCTGTAACATCCCTTTTCCGTCTGCCCGAGTGTCACGTGCTTTCATCTGGTAGTTCTAGGGCACCCTGCATCTTCCTGTTGAAGCCTTTGCCCTGTTCTTCCATCCAGACTGTGGCTGCTGTGCACAAGTCTGGACTGCCAAGGGTCACCAAGTCCCAGGAAGGGAGGGTCGATGTCTCACTGGTTCCCATTAGCCAGGCACCCATGCGACTGCTGCCGTGGGAATGTTATTCCGAGCAGTACTTTCCCTTCTAGCATGCTCTCTCCTTGCAGAACTCTCCCGGCTATGAATTGAGGGGCAGAGGCTGCCTCCTGGATTTGAGGCCTCAGTGCTGCAGGGACCCGAGCGAATACCACACCCAATTCCCTCATGCTGGTGCCCCAATCCTTGCCCCAAGAGTGGTTATCAGCTACCTCCATACACCCCAGAACTTCCTGGTAGTGGTCTCAGATCATGAGGGAGGATCCTGTGAATGGTAGGTAGGCTGATGCTGTTCTTTCTGCATCCTGGTTATGAACTAGACCTTGCCCAGTGAACTGGACATCTATGATATGTGGCTGCTGATGGAGGCAGCTGTGAGGCCCTGCTCCGTGGCATTTCTCCACACCTGTCCCATCCCTGCTGCTGGCACCAGTTTTCCTCACGTGCCCAGATTTGTAGACCAATCCACAGGGGGTGCTGCCTCCCACCCCACCTGGGTCTCTGAGGCTTGGTGAGGGTTCTACTTTGCTCCTGTTGTGCGTTTGCAAACAGTGCTGACCTGGAAGGGCTTGACACAGATTCTTGGTTTCCCTCATGTCCTCCTTGGCCAATGTGGTTTCCTCTCTGAAATGCCTGTTGCCCATATCTCCACTGAGCTGTGTGTCCTTTCTGTGCTGAGTTGTGGGCACTTCTTTTGGGGTCTGGGAACTCATCCCGCCCTGGTGTTTGTATTGCAGATTCGTTCTCTTCTGTTTTCAGGCTAGCAATGGACTCAGTATTTGCCTGCTGTCTCGGAGCTGTAAGTGCCCCTCAGGTCAGCATGTGTCTGTCAGGTCCTTCCACTGGGGGTTGCCATCCACCCCCAGGCTTGGCACCTGGGGCAAGCAGTCCTCAGGGAGATGCTGCCCTGGTGACCAGCACTCTGCCCATGAGAGAGGGCTCCTTCACCTCCATGTCAGTTCCTCGGTCCCTGCCTAGATTTGGTTCTGGGCCTTGGACTCCCACACACGGGACAAACCCAGGGGCAGCTGTGTAGCTCCAGGAGGTCAACCAGACCTACTTCCCCTCTGTCCCCAGGGCAGCTCCCATTGACCACACCTATTTGCATACAGCCCAGATGGAGGGGCCAGCCTGAGAACCGGACGAGTTTCTGATTTCATCTCAGTTCTGCTGCAGTTCTTTGAGAGGACATGGCACACATATGACCTGTGGACACGGATGGCCACTCTGCTGCTGCTGCTCAGGGTACTGATTGCCTAGGGGATGGGGCACCACTCAGGGGGACCTGGGAAGCTTCTGTGAGCCATTGTTGCTGCCCTGCTCTCATTCACATCACAGGCCTTTACATCACGTTTGACACGGAAGTGGGAGATGCTGGTTTGCATGTGTCCATCACTCCCAAGCTCTGGGGTCTATGTGCTCTTCACTGTCCTCCATCTGGGCAGGATGTCCATGACCCAGGTGCCACGCCCACCAGCACTGGAGGGGACTTCCAGACACCAGGCTGCGTCTCACAGAATGGATCCAGCTGTTTAGTTTGCAAGGACAAGGAACAGGGAGGGCGGACTGGAGTGTGCATTGTCATCCCATACCCACCGTGAGAGGACTTCAGTGAGGGAATACTCGTGCTCTGGGTGGGAGACCTGTCCAGCTATCCTTTGAGTACTAGTGTGCCCACCATGGTGACTTGGCCAAGCACAGAGTGGGTGTGAGGGGTCAGGAGCAGAGGATGCCCATGAGTTGCCCCCAGAGGTGAGCAGGTTCTTCAGTTCATGAGCGGGGCGTGTATCCCCTCTCTTTTTCTGTGCATTTCTCTTTTACTCATTGTAGTTCATGCAGGGTTTCCGTTCAGCCTTACCATCTTTTCCTTACATCACACGTTCCCCTAGGTTCTGAAGGAGTCCTCAACAGATGTCTCACAAAGCCCTGGACCTGGCTTTGGGGGATATTGCATTCCAGGCCTCCAGGCCCTCGCAGCTCAAGACCGACTGATGAATCCTGGGGACTGGCCCTCTGTCCCTTGACCATTGAGCCCCTGTGCCCAGAAATCCCAGCCCAGGGGATCATCCCCAAGGGGCCACAGAGTCAGAGTTAACTGTGTCTCTCAAGTTGGTGTCAAGTTGGTGTCAAGTTGACCCTGTGTCTGGCAACCTCCACTCCTCTGGTGGTCCCACCTGCTTGTGTGGGTTCACCATCTCAGTGCCCGAGGTCCCTTTGGGAGGGGCTGGGGTTGTTCCCATGTCTGTTTGCTGTGGTGCTGCAGCGTCCTTCTCCCAGGGACCTTCCCCATCCCTGTTCCTCAGTTGCAGACCCGAGAACTGGCTCAGGTGCCCAACCTGGGCGAGGGATCTTGACCTGTTTACTGGGGTGGCTGCCTTTGGCCTCAGTGTCATTTTGGACTGTATCTTGGTTGGTTGCCCACCTATCAAAGCTCTGGGAGGCTGCGTTGTATGGACCACCTTCCCTCCTCTGTGGCTCCCGCCTCCTGGGAGGTGGCAGCCCTCATCATGGTCCCTGGCTCCTGGCAGCTCAGTGCAACCCCACGACCTCTGCTGCAGACCCTGGGCAGCAGGGATGGATGGAGGGGTGTGTCGTCAATCTCCTCCATCACCAGGCCTGGTAAGCCTGACCTGTGTTGTACAGTGACTTCACTCTGCTTGGCGGCCGGACAGTAGGTGACCAGCTCTTCCTATGCTTCCTTGGTTCTCATCATGGTAGTGCCGTGTGTCCTGCCACAGATCAGGGCAGCCAGCTCCCCTGCTTCCTGGGATGGAGGGCACCTGTGAGGGAGGCCTCTGGTCCAGTTTGCTCCCTTGAGGGTGGGGGCACCAGCCCTTTATGGGGTGGGAGAGGTGGGCTGCTGTTGCAGGCTCAGAAGTTCAGAGACGTCTTGGATGTCCCAGTCTTCTGGGGCCTGCCTCCCAGTCTCTCTGGCCTTCATGTCAGTGATGCATGTTTTCCCGAGAGGACATCCAATGCCAGTGGGTCAATCCTGCCTTGGTGGAACGTTCAGTGTCTTTGAGGTTCAGCCACACCTGTTGACTCCTGGGCTGATGTTTGTCCACTGCCTAAAGCTTTGTCAGCTGCTGGGAAGACTCTGCCTGCCCCAACATTGGTCCTCACTGTTCTTCATCCTAGGTTGGTCATCACCCTAGAGACAGCAAAGCAAAGAAGTCACTCCCCTCTATTCCACCCCCACCACATTCCACACACCTGGATCTTCTCACTTGCCAGGGAATTCCTCTCCCCCTGCCAGCCCAGCACAAGTTCTAGCAGCTGGGCTGTGGCCTTCAGCCCAGGGCTGAGTGCACACAGGCTACTCCCAGGATGGGTCCTTACAACCCGTGGGGCCGGGGATGTCAACCCTGTACCAAGGCCCCATCTTGCCACCTCTCCTCAGACCACTCCAGGGCCAGCCTTCTCAGGATGGGTCCTTTGTGAGGCTGTTCCCCGGGGGTGGGGAGGGTAGGGAATTGGTGCTGGAGGCTGGCTGGGGACTTACCACCAAGGGGACAGGGAGCAGACATGGTTGGGCAGGGCATCCCATCACCTGCGATGTTGACCTGACAGTTCCTGCCAGCCCATTGGGAGGTGCAGAGCACAGACAGGCATTGGAAGTGTCCACAGTGGGACTTGGTGGTCGGGCCCTCACAGTGCCTGAGACCTCATGATTGCTATTGATCAAGCAGGAAAACTGAAATCAGGAATTGTTGCCCAAGCAGTGGCTGTGTGTACACACAGGACACCAACTGCCCTTGCCCGTGTGGCACCATGCTCTGCCCTGCACACAGCCCAGTGGGAGGAGCTCTTGGCATCTTTTGCATCAGACAACTGCTGGGTTGGGCAGAACTGCTTCCAGTGCACTGGCCACCCAGCCACCTGCTAGCCCTCATGTAAGCACAGCCTGATGGGAGAGGGCAGATCTGGGTGCCAGACCTCACAAGACAAAGCACATTCAAGTCCAAGGACACCCATCCTGCAAGAGGCTCCTCCACCGTGCAAGGCGTCACGTGTCCACTCACACCGGCAACACTCAGGGCTGAGGGCTGGAAAGGCTGGAGCACATCTTCCAGACAGACCTGTAAAGCACAGAGCCTGAAACGAGCAGAGTTTGGAGAACATGAAGCATGGGGAACCCACCCCTGACTCACATCGAGGGACCATGGAGGGCTTTTCAGGCGGGAGGGCCGTCTGCCCTGGAGTTTATAGTGAAGAGGGTCTCCTTGGCTGGGAAATGGGGGAGGGGCCCCCAGAAGTGTCAGACCCATGGAGGGAACTGAGCCCAGGTGTGTAGCTGGAGCAGGTGAACTTGTAGAGGGCCCCCAGCCTGACACTCTATGTATAGGTTCCCTGAGGGATTTTGGGCAAAGGATTTCTAGAGACTTTGATGTGCTGTGAAGTTTCATCCATTGCCTGCAGAGGCAAGGCTGCGTGCCTGATAGGCTGGGCAGGCTCTGGTCCTCCACAGAGGCAGTGTAGGAGGAAGCAGACACTCTGCCCTGCCATCTCAAACCTGGATTGGTCCCTAGCACCACCATTGCTGGAGTGTGAGTCTCAGCAAATCACTCCCTCTCTGAGTCTCCATTTCTTTATCTGAAGGATGAGCACAGTGTGAAATGTCCCCATTAGGAGTAATCCTATTTGTCGGTGTATCTGATGGGAGTGAGGCAGTCATGGGATGATTCACACAAAAGCAATCTATAAACCAGAAAGCACGTACTCTGAGTAGTGGTTGAAGAGGCATCTCTTGCAAAGAGAGCTTTCCCCAGAATGAGTGGGAATGCAGGTGTGTACCTTGAAGTCTGCAGCTGGGAGACAGGGAGACAGTGAAGAGCCTCCAATTCGGAAAGGAGGATAACATGGACACCATTGGCCCCTAGTGCCAAAGGTTCTATAGGATGTGGCCTGGGTTGGGACTTGAGGGCCATCGGTGGATTTTGAGCAAAGATGTATAGAGTGGCCCCTGAGACAGAAGGCACTGTGAGCTGAGTCAAACTGCCAGGCTTTGTGAACTTGGGGCTGTAGCAGGACTAGGAATCCATGAAGCTGGGAGCCTCTTCCCTGAACTGTGCAGGAGACAACATCTGCCTGCTACCTCAGGTCCATGACCTGCTTTCCACCATTCCATCACCCAGAACACTTCAGCACCCAAGTATTTTTACCATCTTTACCTAAACACTTTTGGTAGTAAAACCAAGAATGGATGATACCAAGAAGCTATTTATAGTATCCCTAATTTTTCCTATGTAGCTCACTTGGTTCTTCTGTGTATTCTTTCCACCTCTTCTTAATACCTTCTGCTTCTCTTAGGTCCATACCATGTATGTCCTTTATTGAGCCTATATTTTCATGAAATGTTCCCTTTGTATCTCGAATTTTCTTGAAGAGATCCCTAGTCTTTCCCATTCTGTTGTTTTCCTCTATTTCTTTGCATTGATCACCGAGGAAGGCTTTCTTTTCTCTCCTTGCTATTCTTTGGAACTCTGCATTCAGATGCTTATTATCTTTCCTTTTCTCCTTTGCCTTTCACTTCTCTTCTTTTCACGGCTATTTGTAAGGCCTCCTCAGACAGCCATTTTGCTTTTTCGCACATCTGTTTCTTGGGGATGGCCTTGATCTCTGTCTCCTGTACAATGTCACGAGCCTCTGTCCATAGTTCATCAGGGACTCTACCTATCAGATCTAGTCCCTTAAATCTATTTCTCACTTCCAGTGTATAATCATAAGGGATTTCATTTAGGTCATAACTGCATGGTCTAGTGGTTTTCCCTACTTTCTTCAATTTAAGTCTGGATTTGGCAATAAGGAGTTCATGATCTGAGCCACAGTCAACTCCCAGTCTGTTTTTGCTGACTGTATAGCACTTTTCTGCTGGAAGTTGGCGTGAGGAACTCCACCTGTGGCAAAGGTCATGAGGAAGGAGCCTCGACATACGCAAAGACGGGATCGAGCCTCAGGAGTCCCCCTGGAAATTCTCGAGCATCTACCCCCAAATCTAGAGTCTGCCTACTTTACTACCTTGTGCTCTCACCTACACCTCTGACTTTACGGGGGGCTGTCCTCCACCACCTCTTTCGGAGAAGGAGTTAACTTAAGAGCTCCAGTTAATAATAATTCCTGGGCGTGATAGGAGTGTTTCAACCTACAAACTCCTCTGAGGGTTCTCTAGCCTGCCTGACAGGCTTCTCTGGCCACATGTGATTTTTCATAGCCTCTCAACCGTGAGAGGCACGAGATGCTTTAAACCTTCTAAAAATAGGTTCTTTAGAGAAGTTAGAAAACTATTAGTATAGTATAGTGGGCTGATAAGAAATTGTATCAGTGAAGGGTTTTTCATTTGTTGAGCCAATGTTTGCTGCTAAGTCTCCACATCCCCTGCCCTTATACACATTAATGAATATATAGAAGAAATAAGTATTAACCTTTGATATTAATCATGTCAGACCTTAGGCTAAGCAAATTCTTTCCTTAACTAAAACCCACTGCACCCTCACCCTATAGGAATGTAACTTTATCTGGTACCTTTGGAAGGTGGCATCTGGTTTAAGAATAATCACCCCTGGAGAAATAAGTGTTCTGGTTGACTGACCACTGTCACAAGGAGAGGGTCATAAATTGTCAGCAGGCCCCCTGGCCAGAAGATGATGTAACATCCCTAAGACCTCTGTATACATCTGTGTGAAGCACCTGACTTTAACAAAAGCCAGGACTGCTGACCCCGCATGACTTTTGTATAACATCTCAGTGTATAAAAACAGACCCTGGAAAAATAAAAAAATGGGATCATTTCCTCGAAAGACTGGTCTCCCCATGTCATTCTTTCTCTCACCTTCTGGCTGAATCCCCATCTGGAAAGTGGAGGCTCGTCAAGCCTACTAATTATGCCTGGGCTTCTAAGATCTGACCGGGGAGGCCTTAGTGTCTCCTCTCCTTCAGGAGAATGGGAGGCCGCCTGCGGCCGATGTAGGTGACATAAATTCCTTATTTTGGAATTTTATTAGCTTTCCACATAAACCAAGTTATTCAGCCTCTTTTCTCCACTGAATTTTCCTACTGAGCTATCCTTATTCTATTACTCTTTATACCTCTAATTAATATTTAATTAAAGCTATTGTATCCACTTCGCCGAAGCCATCTCCCCTTTGAATTTCCCTGGATCCACCGGGACTGGACCCCAGCACTTTTCCATCTTTGGTTGCAAGGAATATAATCAATCTGATTTCAGTGTTGACCATCTGGTGATGTTCATGTATAGAGTCTTCTCTTGTCTTGTTGGAAGAGGGTGTTTGCTATGACCAGTGAGTTCTCTTGGCAAAACTTTCTTAGCCTTTGCCCTGCTTCATTCTGTACTCCATGGCCAAATTTATTGACTATGCCAAAGCCTTTGACTGTGTGGATCACAATAAATTGTGGAAAATTCTGAAAGAGATGGGCATACCAGACCACCTGACCTGCCTCTTGAGAAATCTGTATGCAGGTCAGGGAGCAACAGTTAGAACTGGACATGGAACAACAGACTGGTTCCAAATAGGAAAAGGAGTGAGTACATCAAGGCTGTATATTGTCACCCTGCTTATTTAACCTATATGCAGAGTATATCATGAGAAACGCTGGGCTGGAAGAAGCACAAGCTGGAATCAAGAGTGCCGGGGGAAATATCAATAACCTCAGATATGCAGATGACACCACCCTGACGGCAGAAAGTGAAGAGGAACTAAAAAGCTTCTTAATGAAAGTGAAAGAGGAGAGTGAAAAAGTTGGCTTAAAGCTCAACCTTGAGAAAACTAAGATCATGGCATCTGGTCTCATCACTTCATGGGAAATAGATGGGGAAACAGTGGAAAGAGTGTCAAAATTTACTTTGGGGGGGCTCCAAAATCACTGCAGATGGTGATTGCAGCCATAAAATTAAAAGACACTTACTCCTTGGAAGGAAATTTATGGCCAACCTAGATAGCATATTAAAAAGCAGAGACATTACTTTGCCAACAAAGATCCGTGTAATAAAGGCTATGGTTTTTCCAGTGGTCACGTATGGATGTGAGAAGTGGACTGTGAAGAAAGCTGAGCACCGAAGAATTGATGCTTTTTTTTTAAATTATAAATTTATTTATTTTAATTGGAGACTAATTACTTTACAGTATTGTATTGGTTTTGCCATACATCAACACGAATCCGCCACAGGTATACACGTGTTTTGAACTGTGGTGTTGGAGAAGACTCTTAAGAGTCCCTTGGACTGCAAGGAGATCCAACCAGTCCATCCTAAAGGAGATCAGTCCTGGGTGTTCATTGGAAGGATTGATGCTGAAACTGAAACTCCAATACTTTGGCCACCTCATGTGAAGTGTTAACTCATTGGAAAAGACCCTGATGCTGGGAGGGATTGGGGGAAGGAGGAGAAGGGGACAACAGAGGATGAGATGGTTGGATGGCATCACCGACTGGATGGACATGAGTTTGGGTAAACTCCGGGAGTTGATAATGGACAGGGAGGCCTGGTGTCCTGCGCTTCATGGGGTCACAAAGAGTTGGACACGACTGAGTGACTGAACTGAACTGAGCCCACTTGGTATTAACAGTCACATGGTTCACTGCTGCCATGTCAATGTTTGCCACCCCCTGCCGGGGTGTTGATGATCTTTGTGTACCTGTCAATGATTTCTAAATCTGTAAACTCTTGTGGCCCCCAAGGCTTTTGGACAAAGCATTAGGAACAAGTGATCCTAGTCCCTTAAGAGCGAACCCTTTCAGAGGACGGCCAGAGGCCCAGGGGTAAAGGATGTGTTACCTTCCTCCAGCCTTCAGCCTAGAGGGATGCCCTTCTTGGGACAGGCAGGACCGAGGGCCAGCCCCAGGTCAACCTGGATAACTACACACCCCACCATCTGCCAAACAGCCTCAGGATGTGGTGTCTTTTGGTACAAACCATGGTCTTCTGTGGTAGAAATGGGTGGAACCTAGAGCTGAAAAGAAGAAGGACCCTTGGCAAGCACGTGTATTCACTAGTTTGTAATTCTGGAAACCTGTCCACCATCTTGTTTCAGGACATCTGAAGCCCTGTGCAGTCTCCCAGTACAGCCCCAGAAAACCTTGTTCGACCCACATAATTCTGGAATGTTAACGTGATTCAGGAGTCTCTGGTTTTGAGATACAGGCAATGCCACCAGAAGCTCAGCAGCATTAGGCTCACATGGTTGACTTGCCTTCATAGCACACTTCTCAAGGACCAATAGGAAATGCAGGTAGAGGAGATGAGCAGAAAGGGCTTTGTGCTGCTGCTGGTGCTTCTTGCCCTGCTGGGCAGCCTCCTCTGTCTCTGAGAAACCTGTGCATTAACTTTGGACAGGATGGAAAGCTGCCTTTAGGAAGTGGCAGTGGGGGCTCACTTGCTCCATGCTTGGTAGCTCATCAGTTTCTTAGGATTAACCTGGACCCTAAATTACAAAGGCCAGGTTTTCCCTGAGCAAAATTGTGGTTTCCGGTCAGCCCATGATCTGGAAGCTGTCTCTTGCTTGCCCACCCCAGCTGGCTTATGTGCCCCAGTGACCCTTGAGGTACCCCAGTTATCCATGAGGGTATATGGCCATCAGCCTCACAGTGCAGGACTGAGCAGTCCAGATAAGTGTCCTTGCCTGAGTTTGTCTTTAGCATTGTGGCATCGTGACTCAGAAGCCAGGGTTTTAGATCTTGAGCCAGTGATGACTCTTTTCATCAGGCTGACCCTTTTCAGCCTCAGGTTTCACATCTGTATGTTGAGTGTAGTAACAGTGCACAGTCACTAGGCAAGCAGGGAGGGTTCCGTGAGTTGAAAGGCTGGGATAAACTTGGTGCACAACGATGTTATGGGGAAGGCAACCAGGAAAATTATGCTGGGGTCTGTCATCTGCTTTTGGGACCTACCCTTGGCTGACAGGGCAGAAGAAAGTGGTTCATTGTCACCAGCCTGCTATCATGTCCCTCTGGGGTTCTGGGGACTGTTTTTTAGCAGTTTGCTATTGGAATAGCAACATTGCTGGGAGAAATATCAATTACCTCAGATAGGCAGATGACACAAACCTTATGACAGAAAACAAAGAGGAGCTGAGGAGCATCTTGGTGAAAGTAAAAGAGGAGGGTAAAAAAGCTGGCTAAAAACTCCACATTCAAAAAAGTAAGATCATGGCATCCGGGCCCATCTCTTCATGGCAAAAAGATGGGGAAACAATGGAACCAGTGAGATATTTCATTTTCTTGGACTCCAAAAATCACTTCAGATGGTGACTGCAGCCATGAAATTAAAAGACATTTGCTCCTCAGAAGAAAAGCTATGACCAATCTAAACCACATAGTAAAAAGCAGAGACATTTTTTGCTGACATAGGTCTGTCTAGTCAAAGTTATGATTTTGCCAGTAGTCATGTATGGATGTAAGAATTGGATCATAAAGAAGGCTGAAGGCTGAATAACTGATACTTTTAAACTGTGGTGCTGGAGAAGACTCTTGAAAGTCCCTTAGACTGCAAGGAGATCCAACCAATCAATCCTGAAGGAAATCAGTCCTAAATTCATTGTAAGGACTGATGTTGAAGCTGAAACTCCAGTACTATGTCACCTGATACAAAGAAGTGACTCTTTGGAAAACAAAAACAAAAACAAAACCCTGATGATAGGAAACACTGAAGGCAGGAGAAGGGGGTGACAGAGGATGAGATGTTTGGATGGCATCACTGAGTCGATGGACATGAGTTTGACCAAGCCCTGGGAGTTGGTGATGGACAGGGAGGCCTGGTGTGCTGTGCTTCATGGTGTTACAAAGAATCAGACACGACTGACAAACTGAACTGACTTCCTCTCAGTCTTTCAGGGGAGACCAGTCCTTCTGTCTTCCCATTAGTCTCTGCTTCTCTTAATTTAAGTGCATCAATTATCTATTATGGTCTTGAAGGGGTGATCTTGTGGGGGAGCATCACTGTACTGTCAGTACCACAGTCAGCTGGGGGTGGGGGGGTGGGGCTGGATTTGATGGCCACAAGTCACATTTTTCCTTAGGGTGTGCCAGCACCTATGCCTGGGAAGTTCAGTGGTACCACGTCTGAAGCCAGATGTGAGCCAGTGACTTCCTTTTCCTCATTGGATTTCACTGTCCTATTGGGGGCAGGGTGGGATCCCAAGTTTCCGGAGCAGAGGCCCTGAATGTAAGGCCAGATCTGGCTGTGTTCCCTCAAGTATGTACGCTCCCCTCTCCCAGCAGTGCAACCCTTGCCACAGAGGGACAAGAGGAGCATGTTCTGGTTAGAAAAATAACAAAAGGAGCAAATCTCCAGGCTGGCTGCTTACAGAGATCCAAGCTACCTCCAACGTGCCATCTGTGCATTCACCATCAGTAGCGTCTCCTGCCTTGCTTAAACATACCTTCTGCTCTGAGACCTCTTGGTCCCTCACAGCTGATCACTTCCCCCTGCTTCTGCTCTCCCTGCACTGTTGAAGAGGGGTGCTATTGGGCAGGTGAGGCCTTCATGTGCTCTGGACACATACTGGGTTATCTGCTGTGGCAGGCTGGCCTCCACCAGAGATCAGGACTTCTCCTGATACGCTGCCTATGTAACTGCCCTCCATGAGCATGACCCCGACTCTTCCACCCACATGCCTCCCTGGGCCAGATGCACCTCTGTTTCCCACATCCCAGCTTTATGCCTGGTCATGGCAGCCCCTGCTCCAGTGCAGATCGGCCACACGGACTAAGCAGGGTGTGTGTAAGGGTGGGCAGTTGTTGGGAAAACAGGCATCCACAAATGTGGTCTCAATCTGTCCTCTTCAATGTAGCTTGGGAGCAAGCCCCTGAGCAAATGCTCCTGGAGGGGGGAGTCCGGACTTCCCACAGACCTCCTGTTAGTCCACATAGCCCTGCAACCATCTAAGGGTGTTTCTCTTTCCTGTGTCAGAACACAGGACTTGTGTGTCCAATATATGGCTCGAACCACTCACACCCAGGGCATATCTCAAACCGTGTAATCTCCCTTATATTCTGAGTCCCCTCCCATGGGCACATGTGAGGACTTGGGTCATCCTTTTCCCTTCATATCCTGTTCCCTGTAGATCTTTCTTTGAGAGTACATTTGGGAATCTTTCTGCATGTTCCAATTAGTTTTTTGAGCTAATTGTTCTACATGTTGATGGATTCTTTTTATTTTTCTTCATTCGAGTATATTTGATTTACCATGTTGTGTTTCAGGTGTTCAGCAAAGTGATTCAGCTTTACATATACATGTATTTGGGCTTCCCATTGGCTCAGTTGTTAAAGAATCACCCTACAATGAAGGAGATTTGAGTTCAATCCCTGGGTTGGGAAGATATGCTCAGAGCGACATGACGAGACTCTCCAGGATTCTTTCCTGGAGAATCTCATGGACAGAGGAGCCTAGCAGGCTACAGTCCATAGAGTCACAAAGAGTAGGGCACATCTGAATCAAATGAGCTTGCACAGGCACACATACATATATCTATTCCTTTACAAATCCTTTCTTCATTTATGTTGTTACAGAATTTCTAGCAGAGTTGCCTGTGGTTTTGTAGTACGTCCTTGTTGGCTATCTATGTTATAGATAGTGGTGTCTATATATATGTTAATCCCCAACTCCCAATTCCTTCCCCCGCCCCAACTTGGAATTTGGTAACCATCAGCTTGGCTTCTATGTAGATGTTTTCTTAATGTTCTTTGGGGGAGGCAGTTGAATCTTTTGAAGGCATCCTACTTTTCTATTTTTGCTTTTGTTGCCTATACTTTCGGTATCACATACATAAAATCACTTCTAAGACCAGTGTTTACAACTTATCCACGATGTTTTCTTCTAGTTGATTTATAATTTCAGATCTTGCATTTAAATCTTTAATCAACTCTGAGTTTAGTTTTTTATGTGGTATAAGGTAAGAGTCCTATTTCAATCTTTTGCATTCAGATTTCTAGTTGCCCAGGGCAGTTAATTGAAGAGATGGTGAGGTGAAACTTAATCATGATCATCTCAAGGCAGTAAAGAGTGACAAGCTTGTAGAAAAGGCACTGGAGTGAGGAACTTGGCCAGGAACATGAAAAGTTTGGGGACTCCCACTTGATTCCCGCTGATACGTGGATGTGACCCTGGGCAGATGTGTTCTGACCCTAGGCACATGGACTTGATTTTGACCTCTGCCAATTAAGAGAAATCTCAGGGCCAGCATTATTGTGCACTCATCATGAGTCCATGGGCACTACTTTGGCTTTTGCATTTGGTGACATGCAATGGGTTTTCTTAATACAAAGACATAGAGCTCCTCTTGACTACTGTTAAAATAAGCTTCTCATTTAAGTGCCTTTGACTTCAGATCCACTCTTTAGTTTATGGGTTTTACTATATTTTCAAACAGATTCTTAGACATACTTGGCAGAAGAGAGTGATTCTCTCCCTTACAGTCTTAGATAATCCAACTTCTGATAATATTTTATATCACCACCCTGTTGATTTCTAATCTCTTTACCTCTCTGACATGCATTTCTGATAAGATACATACTTCAAAACCTATCCTACAAACTGCATATAATGAATTGCAAGTGATTAGAGAATGTGAAAATATTAATTCACAAGAGAATGATTAAGAACCTTTCCTTGGGAGCTGACCATTTGGCTGGCCTCAGATGGTTGCTAGTTTCTGAGTCACAGAAGATAGGATGGACACAGGCATAGAGGAAAGGAGAAGGTCTTAGGGAAATCATTGTATCAGGCAATAAATGTTGTTATGGACACAGCTAGAAGGGTCAGGTGGAATTTATTCATAGCGAGCCTGTATAAGTGGAAGTATAAAGAGTTTCTACTACTCTTTGTGATTGCTAATGAGCAAAACCTCCACCCCATACAACACAGCGTTTCCAATAGGACTTGTTATGTTTGAATCACAACATACTGTCTTTTTGCAGGAGAGCTACAGACGTCTAATATTGATTTATTTTTGTTGACCAAAATGGATATACCCTTTCTCAACCCATTGCTTAATGTTTATGTTTTTCTCTTTTAACCCTAAGAGTCTTTGGATCCTTTTTAAACTCTATGCATCCTCAATTCTTTCTGCAAGGTGGCAGTGTATCCACGGATATTAAAATATGTACCAGCGCTATTGTAGTGAAACAAGGCCCTCTAACCTCCACTTCTGGTCGACCTCAGGAATTTCTTTATAGCTCACTTGGGAAAGATTCTTCCTGCAAAGCTGTAGACATCAGTTCAATTCCTGGGTAGGGAAGCTCTGCTGGAGCAAGGATAAGCTACCCACTCTAGCATTCTTTGGCTTCCCTGGTGGCTCAGCTGGTGAAGAATCCGCCTTCAAATTGGGATGCCTGGGCTTGATCCCTGGTTTGGGAAGACCCCTAGAGTAAGGAAAGGCTACCCCCTGCAGTATTCTGGCCTGGAGAATTCCATGGACTGTATAGTCCATGGGGTCACCAACCTTCGGACATGACTGAGCAACTTTCAGTTTCAGCTCTTCAGGCCTAGTAATCTGTTACCTTCCCCAACAGCAGGTATATCAGTCAAACCTGCAGCAAGGCATTAAAGTGTGATAGTGTTAAATGGTGATAATATTTACAGATCTGGAATCACAGCACCCACCTATCAGGGCTCTCTGTCCATATCATCCTGGTGCTGCTTTCCTGACTGATTTTCACAGGCAGAGTTGATAGTTCTCCCACTTCCTTTGAAAGGACAACAAACCCAGGGTCTCCTTCACTCTTAATGATTTTAAATCACATTCAGTCACTGACTTTGAATCATCAACTGTGTCTCTCAGGAGTTAAAGTGCCAGAAAGATTTAACTAGGGAGCTGCAGTCCAGATAAAAGATACTGTAGCACTGACTTAAAATCTGAACTTAACTCTTTTGATGCTGATGGTGAAACTCTGTTTTAATTGTTTCTAAAATGTTTTCTGAAAAGACACGGGATTTCTTTATTAGAGACTCTGCCTTATATATCTCCATATTTTATTGACTACTCCTTAAAACTCTTCAAACACTTTAAAATTAAAGTTAACACCAAATTAAATATTTGATACTCTTCTTTTTAAACCATGAAAAGTTGTAGAATCTGGAATAACAAAAGATTATACTGGGGAAGAATATTTTACGATGTTAGTTATTTAGAAATACTAGGGGATGGTGATAGATATAAAACCAGCTTTTACCCAGTTTTATATTAATGCTTTTATCAAAAGTCTCTGTCCTGACTTCTCTGGCTGTCCAGTGGTTAGGACTCCATGCTTTCACTAGAAGCAGAACCGGTTCAATCCCTGGTCAGGGAACTAAGATCCCACAAACTGCATGGTGCCCCCCACTCAAAAACATTATCTGTGTGTCGTGATCCTGTTAGTCATCTGCACCAGGATTGGGCCACGTCCACTGCCCTGCCCTTGGGAACACACTGCTTCCACAAATTTCTTAGGATAACAGTGGCCTAATTGATATTTGGTCTGATCACTCCAAACATTATTTTAAACTTTGGGAGTGCTAATTTTGTGTTAGTTGTATCAGCATTTTGTGCCTCCTGAGAACGTTTAGCTTATAGCATAGGTAAATGATGCATCAAAGCCCGTAATGACATAAGTGGCCAGGAGGTGATTTCTGCCTGCCTTACTCAGGGTAACTATGACATTCACCATCCCCATGTGAAGCCCTCTTCCCATCTGGGTTCTGGCAATCTAGACCCTAATGTCACTCCACTACCCAAACAATGGCAGGAACACCGCACCACTACTCATTGCCTCTGAGATCAATTGTTAAGCAGGGTTATTCACCTTCAGTGCAGACTCCTGACCCAGTCGAGACCTGTAATCTCTGGCTAACTGGGGACCTGAGGGTCTGTTCCCTCAGCTCTTGGGACCCCATATCCCTCCACACTCATGTGCCCATCTCATTGCTTCCTTCCCTCCTTTCCCATCAGAAAACTCACACACACACAAATATCATCTTTTCACCATTTGATGTGTATTTCAATCGCAGCCATCAGTTTCCTATGTTAGTGTGAGAGTAAGTCTTTGCCTGGTTGGCCATTTCTAAGAAAGTAGACCTCTGGAGACACAATTCTAAATGTCTGATCTTCTATTCAGTTTCTGGCTGCCCAGCTTCTACTTCTCCAGAGACTCTCATTCTGGGGTGGCTGAGCTTACCTTCTCTTTTGATTCTGCCTCCTTCTTTGATTCTGCCTCATATTTTGGTACCCTTTTCGGTTTTGATTCCATTTCTTACGTGCACAGGAACAGAAAAAAAGTTTGGTTTTTTTTTTTCCTTCACCTTCTTCGACTGAGTGGCATATGATCGGATTTTCTTTCTCAAGGTTCCTTTTAGAGTTCTTCTGACCCTCATGGACATATTCCGTGCCTTGAAAGACAAGAGAAGGGTATTAGATTTGATGAAAGGGTATAAAATCGGAGTTTGAAGGGAGATTTCATGAAAAGGGATGTCGGCTGATGAGGGCTTTTGTGGCAGGCAAGGGCAGTGTAGAAGTCTTGGGCAGCAAAGACAATGGAGAAAGTGGGGAGCATAGTTGGAATCTTCTTACATTCACACTGCCTCTGTATCTCTGTGGACAAAGGGTCTTCTTTCGTCCTTTCCCCCTTGTAGGATACTGCATTGGAACTCTTCTTAGCTGCCGGTGCTTCCTGGTTACCTTATGATGATAGTATGAAATGCCCTAATCCAGAATCTCTGCCTCTGACCTCCGTGTATATACCTTCTCAGAACAATGAGGAGCCACACTCTTCAATCTGATTGGTCAGCTAGGCACTCCCCCAGCCAATGGCGGCTTTGGGGTCTTAGACATCACAATGTACCACTGTTCCCATCAACATAGGTTAGTGGGTGCTGAGGGAGGCCATGATTCAACTTTCTCAACCCTGCCACCTCTGTGTGTCTGATTCTGGGGAGTGGTGATTCAGGGGCATGCTGTTTCTTCTCATGACTCTCAGACTTTCCTTCAGTGCCCTTTATTCTTTGACTTGTATGTCCCTCTTCAACACTCCTGGTCATCCATCCCTGTATGAACCTCTACCAAACACTTTTCCCTCCTAATCGGTGCCTCAGAGTCGTCTAGTCATTTCATCTTTCGACCACCCTCTTCCTAGTGGGGGTTCTTGAGGGTCTTAAGGAACTTAAGAACAAGCACTTAACATGGAAAAAGGTAATTAAGAACAGGTTGGATGTTTTTGCTAGTTCAATGAGCTTTAGAGACCCCACGACTTGGTGAATCCTCAGTCTGTTGACCCAAGATCTATACACCATCTCCATAAAACTACACATCAGAGCTAAGAAAGTCATACATGTCTCCTCCACTAATATTGTTGGGGACACTTCAACTCTCATATTGAGTAGGAAAACTCAACTTGCCCCATCTACCAGAAATACATTCCCGATTTAAAAATAAATAAATAAATAAGGTGCCCAAAAAGAAAAGTCAGACGACCAATGCACCACTGTCTCTTAACTGAATCACTTCCCCACTGTCTCTTAACTGAATCACTTCCCCAATGGCCCTACCTGCTGATAACTCATTGACAGTTATCATCAGGTAGGGCTTAATGTGGAGCTGACCAATAGCTGTGCAGAAGAAGTACCAGTAGGTATCTCACTGAGTGTTGCTTGCTTATTGGCAGGGCCGAGCGATGCAGTGTCCAATTGCTGGGCAAGACCTGCTGCTTAGTAACAGGATGTGGAGTAATATGATAAAGCAATGGCTACCTGCTAATGGCTGTGCTCATGCTGCTCTGTTCCAGAAGGATACGTTGGGTCTAGTGTGCTTTAATCTTTTTTTTTTTTTTTTTTTATTTTTTTTAAACTTTACAATATTGTATTAATTTTGTCAAACATCAAAAGGAATCCGCCACAGGTATACCCATGCTCCCCATCCTGAACCCTCCTCCCTCCTCCCTTCCCATACCCTCCCTCTGGGTCGTCCCAGTGCACCAGCCCCAAGTATCCAGTTTCGTGCATCAAACCTGGACTGGCGACTCGTTTCATACATGATATTATACATGTTTCAATGCCATTCTCCCAAATCTCCCACCCTCTCCCTCTCCCACAGAATCCATAAGACTGATCTATATATCAGTGTCTCTTTTGCTATCTCGTATACAGGGTTATTGTTACCATCTTTCTACATTCCATATATATGCATTTGTATACTGTATTGGTGATTTTCTTTCTGGCTTACTTCACTCTGTATAATAGGCTCCAGTTTCATTCACCTCATTAGAACTGATACAAATGTATTCTTTTTAATGGCTTAGTAATACTCCATTGTGTATATGTACCACAGCTTTCTTATCCATTCATCTGCTGATGGACATCTAGGTTGATTCCATGTCCTGGCTATTATAAACTGTGCTGAGATGAACATTGCGATACACGTGTCTCCTTCCCTTCTGGTTTACTCAGTGTGTATGCCCAGCAGTGGGATTGCTGGACCATAAGGCAGTTCTATTTCCAGTTTTTTAAGGAATCTCCACACTGTTCTCCATAGTGGCTGTACTAGTTTGCATTCCCACCAACAGTGTAAGAGGGTTCCCTTTTCTGCACACCCTCTCCAGCATTTATTGCTTGTAGACTTTTGGATCGCAGCCATTCTGACTGGCGTGAAATGGTACCTCATAGTGGTTTTGATTTGCATTTCTCTGATAATGAGTGATGTTGAGCATCTTTTCATGTGTTTGTCAGCCATCTGTATGTCTTCTTTGGAGAAATGTCTATTTAGCTCTTTGGCCCAGTTTTTGATTGGGTCCTTTATTTTTCTGGAATTGAGCTGTATGAGTTGCTTGCATATTTTCGAGATTAGTTGTTTGTCAGTTGCTTCATTTGCTATTATTTTCTCCCATTCTGAAGACTGTCTTTTCACCTTGCTAATAGTTTCCTTTGTTGTGCAGAAGCTTTTAAGGTTAATTAGGTCCCATTTGTTTATTTTTGCTTTTATTTCCAATTTTCTAGGAGGTGGGTCATAGAGGATCCTGCTGTGATGTATGTCGGAGGGTGCTTTGCCTATGTTCTCCTCTAGGAGTTTTATAGTTTCTGGTCTTACATTGAGATCTTTAATCCATTTTGAGTTTATTTTTGTGTATGGTGTTAGAAAGTGTTCTAGTTCCATTCTTTTACAAGTGGTTGACAAGTTTTCCCAGCACTACTTGTTAAAGAGATTGTCTTTAATCCATTGTATATTCTTACCTCCTTTGTCAAAGATAAGTTGTCCATATGTGCGTGGATTTATCTCTGGGCTTTCTATTTTGTTCCATTGATCAATATTTCTGTCTTTGTGCCAGTACCATACTGTCTTGATAACTGTGGCTTTGTAATAGAGCCTGAAGTCAGGTAGGTTGATTCCTCCAGTTCCATTCTTCTTTCTCAAGATAGCTTTGGCTATTCGAGGTTTTTTGTATTTCCATACAAATTGTGAAATTATTTGTTCTAGCTCTGTGAAGAATACCATTGGCAGCTTGATGGGGATTGCATTGAATCTATAAATTGCTTTGGGTAGTATACTCATTTTCACTATACTGATTCTTCCAATCCATGAACATGGTATATTTCTCCATCTATTAGTGTCCTCTTTGATTTCTTTCAGCAGTGTTTTATAGTTTTCTATATATAGGTCTTTAGTTTCTTTAGGTGGATATATTCCTAAGTATTTTATTCTGTTAGTTTCTTTAGGTGGATATATTCCTAAGTATTTTATTCTTTCTGTTGCAATGGTGAATGGAATTGTTTCCTTAATTTCTCTTTCTGTTTTCTCATTATTAGTGTATAGGGATGCAAGTGATTTCTGTGTGTTGATTTTATATCCTGCAACTTTATTCTAATCAGTGATTAGTTCTAGTAGTTTTCTGGTGGAGTCTTTAGGGTTTTCTATGTAGAGGATCATGTCATCTGCAAATAGTGAGAGTTTTATTTCTTCTTTCCAAATTGGATTCGTTTTATTTATTTTTCTGCTTTCATTGCTGTGGCCAAAACTTCCAAAACTATGTTGAATAGTAATGGTGAAATTGGGCACCCTTGTCTTGTTCCTGACTTTAGAGGAAATGCTTTCAATTTTTCACCACTGAGGATGTTTGCTATGGGTTTGTCATATATAGCTTTTATTATGTTGAGATATGTTCCTTCTATTACTGCTTTCTGGAGAGTTTTTATCATAAATGGATGTTGAATTTTGTCAAAGGCTTTCTCTGCATCTATTGAGATAATCATATGGTTTTTATTTTTCAGTTTGTTAATGTGGTGTATTACATTGCTTGATTTGCGGATATTGAAGAATACTTGCATCCCTGGGATAAAGCCCACTTGGTCCTGGTGTATGATCTTTTTAATGTGTTGTTGGATTCTGACTGCCAGAATTTTGTTAAGGATTTTTGCATCTATGTTCATCAGTGATATTGGCCTGTAGTTTTCTTCTTTTTGTGGGATCTTTGTCAGGTTTAGGTATTAGGGTGATGATGGCCTCATAAAATGAGTTTGGAAGTTTACCTTCCTCTGCAATTTTCTGGAAGAGTTTGAGCAGGATAGGTGTTAGCTCTTCTCTAAATTTTTGGTAGAATTCAGCTGTGAAGCCCTCTGGACCTAGACTTCTGTTTACTGGAAGATTTTTTATTACAGTTTCAATTTCCATGCTTGTGATGGGTCTGTTAATATTTTCTATTTCTTCCTAGTCCAGTTTTGGAAAGTTGTACTTTTCTAAGAATTTGTCCATTTCTTCCACGTTGTCCATTTTATTGGCATGTAATTGTTGATAGTAGTCTCTTATGATCCTTTGTATTTCTGTGTTGTCTGTTGTGATCTCTCCATTTTCATTTCTGATTTTATTGATTTGATTTTTCTCCCATTGTTTCTTGATGAGTCTGGCTAATGGTTTGTCAGTTTTATTTATCCTTCCAAAGAACCAGCTTGTGGCTTTGTTGATTTTTGCTTTGGTCTGTTTTGTTTCTTTTGCATTTATTTCTGCCCTAATTTTTAAGATTTCTTTCCTTCTACTAACCCTGGGGTTCTTCATTTCTTCCTTTTCTAGCTGCTTTAGGTGTAGGCTTAGGTTATTTATTGACTTTTTTCTTGTTTCTTGCGGTATGCCTGTATTGCTATGAACTTTCCCCTTAGGACTGCATTTAATGTGTCCCATAGGTTTTGGGTTGTTGTGTTTTCATTTTCATTAGTTTCTATGCAAATTTTGATTTCTTTTTTGATTTCTTCTGTGATGTGTTGGTTATTCAGCAGCGTGTTGTTCAGCCTCCGTATGTTGGAAGTTTTAGTAGTTTTTCTCCTGTAATTGAGATCTAATCATACTGCATTGTGGTCAGAAAAGATGCTTGGAATTATTTCTATTTTTTTGAATTTACCAAGGCTAGATTTATGGCCCAGGATGTGATCTATCCTGGAGAAGGTTCCATGTGCACTTGAGAAAAAGGTGAAATTCATTGTTTTAGAATGAAATGTCCTGTAGATATCAACTAGGTCTAACTGGTCTATTGTACCGTTTAAAGTTTGGGTTTCCTTGTTAATTTTCTGTTTAGTTGATCTATCCATTGGTGTGATTGGGGTATTAAAGTCTCCCATTATTATTGTGTTATTGTTAATTTCTCCTTTCATACTTGTTAGCATTTGTCCTACATATTGCTGCACTCCCTTGTTGGGTGCATATATATTTATAATTGTTATATCTTCTTCTTGGATTGATCCTTTGATCAATATGTAGTGACCATCTTTCTCTCTTTTCGCAGCCTTTGTTTTAAAATGTATTTTATCTGATATAAGTATTGCTACTCCTGCTTTCTTTTGGTCCCTATTTGCATGGAAAAACTCTTTCCAGCCCTTCACTTTCAGTCTGTATGTGTCCCCTGTTTTGAGGTGGGTCTCTTGTAGACAACATATGTAGGGATCTTTTTTTTGTATCCATTCAGCCAGTCTTTGTCCTTTGGTTGGGGCATTCAACCCATTTACGTTTAAGGTAATTACTGATAAGTATGATCCCGCTGCCATTTACTTTATTGTTTTGGGTTCGATTTTATACACCATTTTTTGTTTCCTGTCTGGAGAATATCCTTTAGTATTTGTTGGAGAGCTGCATTGGTGGTGCTGAATTCGCTCAGCTTTTGCTTGTCTGAAAACCTTTTGATTTCTCCTTCATATTTGAATGAGATCCTTGCTGGGTACAACAATCTGGGCAGTAGGTTATTTTCTTTCATCACTTTAAGTATGTTTTGCCATTTCCTCCTGGCTTGAAGTGTTATTATTGAAAGATCAGCTGTTATCCTTATGGGAATTCCCTTGTGTGTTATTTGTTGTTTTCCCTTGCTGCTTTTAATATTTGTTCTTTGTGTTTGATCTTTGTTAATTTGATTAATATGTGTCTTGGTGTGTTTTGCCTTGGGTTTATCCTGTTTGGGACTCTCTGGGTTTCTTGGACTTGGGTGTTTATTTCCTTCCCCATTTTAGGGAAGTTTTCAACAATTATCTCTTCAAGTATTTTCTCATGGTCTTTCTTTTTGTCTTCTTCTTCTGGGACCCCTATGATTCGAATGTTGTAGTGTTTAATATTGTCCTGGAGGTCTCTGAGATTGTCCTCATTTCTTTTAATTCGTTTTTCTTTTATCCTCTCTGATTCTTTTATTTCTACCATTCTATCTTCAAATTCACTAATGCTATCTTCTGCCTCTGTTATTCTACTATTTGTTGCCTCCAGAGTGTTTTTAATTTCAATTATTGCATTTTTCATTATATATTGACTCTCTTTTATTTCTTCTAGGTCCTTGTTAAACCTTTCTTGCATCTTCTCAATCTTTGTCTCCAGGCTATTTATCTGTGATTCCATTTTGATTTCAAGATTTTGGATCAATTTCACTATCATTATTCGGAATTCTTTATCAGGTAGATTCCCTATCTCTTCCTCTTTTGTTTGGTTTGGTGGGCATTTATCCTGTTCCTTTATCTGCTGGGTATTCGTCTGTCTCTTCATCTTGTTTAAATTGCTGAGTTTGGGGTGTCCTTTCTGTATTCTGGCAGTTTGTGGAGTTCTCTTTATTGTGGCATTTCCTCGCTCTGTGTGGGTTTGTACAGGTGGCTTGTCAAGGTTTCTTGGTTAGGGAAGCTTGTGTCGGAGTTCTGGTGGGTGGAGCTGTATTTCTTCTCTCTGGAGTGCAATGAAATGTCCAGTAATGAGTTATGGGATGTCTATGGTTTTGGGGTGACTTTGGGCTGCCTGTATCTTGGAGTTCAGGGCTGTGTTCCTTGTTGCTGGAGAATTTGCTTGGTATGTCTTGCCCTGAAACTTGTTAGCCCTTGTGTGGTGCTTGGTTTCAGTGCAGGTATGGAGGCATTTGATGAGCTCCTGTCAATTAATGTCCCTTGGAGTCAGGAGCTCCCTGGATTCAGGGTTTGAACTTAAGCCTCCTGCTTCCAGTTATCAGTCTTATTTTTACAGTAGTTTCATAGCTTCTCCTTCTATACATCACCATTGATAAAACATCTACGTTAAAGATGAAAAGTGTCTCTACCGTGAGGGTCACCCAGAGAGGTTCACAGCATTATACGGAGAAAAGAAGAGGGAGGAGGGATTTAGAGGTGACCCAAATGAGATGAGGTGGAATCAGTAGAGGAGAGAGTGGGCTATCCAGTAATCTCTTCCTTATGTGCACTCCACAACTGGAGCACTCAGAGTTGTTCATGGAGTTATACAGAGAAGAGAAGAAGGAGGAAGGTGACAGAGGTGGCCAGGAGGATAAAAGGGGGTAGTGAAAAGGAGGGAGACAGATTCAGCCAGTAATCAGTTCCCTAAGTGTTCTCCACCGTCTGGAACACACAGAAACTCACAGAGTTGGGTAGAGTAGAGAGGGGTTAGGGAGGAGACACAGGCGACCTGGTGGAGAAAAAGGAGAGTCCAAAGGGAGAGAGAGCAGTTAAGCCAGTAATCTGCTTCCTAGTGATAAATGGGTACTGAAGATTGGGTTCTTAAAGGTACAAAATTGGTAACAAATACATAAAAGCAAAAATTAAAAATCTAAGGTAGAGTTTGGAATTTCAAAAATACGACGTTAAAGAAAAGAAGAAGGAAAAGAAAGAGAAAAAACGAACAAACAAAAACAATCAAGGTCGTGAAAATTATAAAGAAAATATAGGTACAAAATTGATAACTAATACCCAAAAGCAAAAGTTAAAAACCTAGAGTAGAGTATGGAATTTCAAAAATACAATGTTAAAAAAAGAAGAAGAAAAAGAAAGAGAGAGAAAAAAAAAAACAAACAAGAACAAACAAAGTCGCATAAATTATAAAGAAAATACAGGTACAAAATTGATAACAAATACCAAAAAGCATAAATTAACAATCTACAGTAGAGTTTGGAATTTCAGGTATACAATGTTATTTAAAAGAAGAAGAGAAAGAAACAGAGAAAAAGAAAAAGAGAAAATAAAAAAGGGTCACAGAAATTATAAAAAAAAAAAAAAAAACTATAGGTAGAAAATTGATAACAAATACCAAAAAGCATAAATTAAAAATCTAGAGTAGAGTTTGGAATTTCAAAAATACAATGTTAAAGAAAAGAAGGAAAAAAAAAGTCAAAAAAATATATTTATGAAGTTTGCTTTAAAAAAAAGGGGGGTCTTTTTTTTTTTGTAAAGTATTCGGTTATAAAGTGAAAATTAAAGGAATAATAGAGGACTTAAAAAACATGTAAAATATCATGTATGAAACGAGTTGCCAGTCCAGGTTTGATGCACGATGCTGGATGCTTGGGGCTGGTGCACTGGGACGACCCAGAGGGATGGAATGGTGAGGGAGGAGGGAGGAGGGTTCGGGATGGGGAACACATGTATACCTGTGGCGGATTCATTTTTATATTTGGCAAAACTAATACAATTATGTAAAGTTTAAAAATAAAATAAAATTTAAAAAAAATTAAAAAAAATGATCGTAAAAATAGTAAAAATATATCTAGGACTTTCTCTGGTTTTGCTGTGAGTATTGCGGGTTCAGTTCATTTTTGGCTAGTTCCTTGGTCCGACTTATATTTCTCAAGATCTATAGTCCCATTCCTATGTAGTTGGTACTAACCACAGGGTTTTAATCTATTGACTGCAGCTTCCAAGGCGGTTCCCTCTGTTATAACTTCTTCTGTTTGCTGATCTCTTCAGTGTCTGGTTTCCGCCCTGATACAAAGGGGACAGTGGAGGACACTTTTTTTTTTTTAGGCTCACTTATTCAGTCGCGCTGAGGGGAGGTAGGGAGTGATGCTGCAAACAAAAAACACTGGCGTGTGCTCCCAGTGCCTCAGCCACACTGGGTCTGCCCCCCGTTCACCGCGCGTGTAGCTTCCCTGCCCATACTGTTCAGGCTCTAGGTTGCTCCGCCGGGAACCATCTGTGGCCAGCCCTGAGCTGCCTGCTCTTCCAGGTCCAAGCCGCTCAGGTTCAGGCACCCGGCTAGTCCTCAGAGGTGCAGACTCTTGGTTGGGCCTGCGTTTTGTGCCCTTCCCAGATCCGAGCACCTCAGGTGATAAGGTGTTTGGCGTGTGGGAATGCTGCGACTTAAAGCCTCCCCGCCTCTTGGTTATCTAGGTGTGCACCCGCGCACCTTCTCAGGCAGATGTTGACCGTCCAGACCCCCAAAAAGTTTTAGTTAGAAAAGAAGCCTGCTTACAGTTTTATAGATAATGTCTCTCTGGGGCTGCGATTGTCCTCTTCCAGCTCTGGCTGCCTATCACCAGAGGGGGATGGTCTGCCGCCGGCTATCTCTGTTCAGTCCTTTTTTCCGTGCGCGGGCCTGCCAGTGCCTTAGGTTAGGGCTGGCTTTTCGCCTGGTAGATATCCCACAGTCTGGTTTGCTAGCCCAAATTATTTCGCTCAGATAGCGCTCGGGGTATTCAGGCCAGATCCTTGCGATGCAGTCCGCGCCACGCCTCCTTGCCCATGCCATGCCTCCCTGCCCAGCAACCGCCTGCTAATGGCGGATGCAGGTGTCTGTGCTGCTTCTCCGCTGGGGGAGTTATCATAGGGCTCGCAATGTGCGGGTTTTAATTATTTATTTATTTTTCCTCCATGTTATGTTGCCCTCTGTGCTTCCAAGGCTCAGCATAGATTTGGCAGTGAGAAGGTTTACTGGTGTTTGGAAATTTGTCTCTAAAAAGAGACTCCCTTCCCGGAACAGAACTCCGTCCCTCCCTCTTTTGTTTCTTTCTTTGTTTTTTATATTTTTTCTCATCTCCTTTCGAAGACTTGGGTTGCTTTTCTGGGTGCCTGACGTCCTCTGCCAGCATCCAGAAGTTGTTTTGTGACATTTACTCGTCATTTAAATGTTCTTTTGATGAATTTGTGGGGGAGAAAGTGCTCTCCCCTTCGTAGTCCTCCGCCATCTTAGCTCCTCCTCCTGCTTTAATCTTTTTGACTGACTCCTTTCCCACCTCAGATTTTGATTTCACATGCTTGTTTAACTTTTGTACATCTTTCTTTTCATTGTATTCCCAGTCATGCCAGTCAACAGTGCTTATCTATATGCCCCTCCAACAGCTGCCACTTGATTGCATGTGCCACATATATTTTAGCTAATATGTCAAAGCCAATAAGAATGTCAAAGCCAGCCCACCTTGAGAACTTCTTTGACATACCTTATCCTTACAGTGATTCTTATTCTATTCACAATGTAACAGAGCAGAGTGAGCACAGCCCTATGCATTTAGCCATTGATGTGTTTCATTTCAACCCACCCTGTTCCTAGGCAACAGGTGTAGCTCAGCCTTGCCTGGTGCCTCAGTTGGCCCCATTAACAAGCAGCCAACTGTCAATGAGTGACCATTGGTTGTCCTGCTCAGCTACTGATCAGCACCACAGTGGGCCCTAACCCCAATTAATGTCAAGAACGGAGTATTGGGGAAGTGATTAAGTAAGGATGGTGTGGTGGTCATCAGCTGGAAAGTGAGAGAAGCGGCATTTTCAGGCATTCTTTTGGAGGGCCTGGAGATCACCCAGCCTTAGGCCACTGGGTGAGCTGGAGGTCCCAGGGAATAGATTGGGGATGACATCCTGGTGTGCTCCAGCGCCCCCACTATGGCCCTCCAGTAGCCTTGCCCCAGGCCTTGAGGAGCGGTGAACCTCTCCCCCATCCCTGACTCTGCAACCTACTAGCAGTGGCCTTCTCCCTGGGCCTCAGTCTCTGAGAACTGGTCTCCTCACTTGGACAGCCTGAGGAGACAGGACCTATTGGGTTGGGTGCCTGGCTCCATCAAGGACGAGAGCTGGGCAGAATGTGGGAACCTTGCCCTGAAGGACCTGCCAAATGAGATCTCTTTCTGCTTATACAGGATGGGACATTTCAAGGTGAACGTTGTGCCTTGAGACTTTGCTCTCTCTTGACAGGGCAAGAATGACAGAAAATAATATTCATCTTGAAGAGATAGATAGGAACATTATTACCTGACCATGACCTAACTTTGAGCACAAGGGATGTGACACCAAGACGTCTGTAACAACTTACCACAACTCTCTCTGACATTTGCTTTTAAATATACTTAACTGATAAAGTTCAGTAACTTTGAGTTCTTAGGCAAGAGCCACGCACATCTTTGTATGAATCTGTAATAAACCTTTTCCTGTTCCAAACTCTAACATTTAGTTTTGATGGGCCTCATTCTGCATCAAGCACATGAATTTGCAATTTTGATAAAAACCATACTGTCGAAGGGCTGACTTGGCCACTCTTAAACAACAGCAGAGACTGGCCAAGTGCTCACAGTCATCCAAAACATACCCACTGACTAGGCTTGGCTAAACAATAGCCATGCTTCTCTGCTCTGAACTTCAGCTTTCCCCCATGCTTGAGCAAGCTCTAAGATTCAGACAGTTCTGACTCCTTTAACAGCTCATTCAAAAAATCAGCTCACTACAGAAAGAAACACTTCTTTTCAAACTGCTCCATCATGCTGTCTGTTCATCCATCCCCACCTCTTTCCCCATCTCACACACAAACACACACTCACACACACAAACTTACACACACACACACACATAGTTGCTGTGCACGCTTCTTATCTTCCATATTAGCGAAATATCTTTTTCTCTTCCATTTTGAGACACGTTAAGAACTTGTGTTCAAAGCATTCTCCCTATAGCCTTCAGTTCATTTCATTTGTTCAGTTGTGTCCCACTGTGTGCAACCCCATGGACTGCAGCACACCAGGATTCCTTGTCCATCACCAACTCCCAGAGCTTGCTGAAACTCACGTCCATTGATTCCCCGATGCCATCCAAACATCTCATCCTCTCTGATCCCCTTCTCCTTGGCCTTCATTCCTTCCTAGCATCAGGATCTTTTCCAATGAGACAGTTCTTTGCATCAGGTGGGCAAAGTACTGGAGTTGCAGCTTCAGCGCCAGTCCTTCTACTGAATAATCAGGACTGATACCACATGTCCATGGAGTGGTGGCTGTATGGGCTCAGGAGGGACTAGAGAAGCTACTCCATGTTCAAGGTCAGGAGTGGTGTCAGTGAGGAGATATGCCTCGTCCAAGGTAAGTAGCAGAGGCTGCGCTTTGCTGGAGCAGCCATGAAGAGACACCCCACGTCCAAGGTAAGAGAAACCCACGTAAGATGGTAGATATTGCAAGATGGCATCAGAGGGCAGACACATTGAAACCATAATCACAGAAATCTAGTCAATCTAATCACATTAGAACCACAGCCTTGTCTAACTCAATTAAACTAAGCCCAGACGTGTGGGGCCTCCCAAGTTGGGCGGCTCATGGTGGAGAAGTCTGACAGAATGTGGTCGACTGGAAAAGGGAAGGGCAATCCACTTCAGTATTCTTGCCTTGAGATCCGCAAGAACAGTATGAAAAGGCAAAATGATAGGATACTGAAAGAGGAACTCCCCAGGTCAGTAGGTGCCCAATATGCTACTGGAGATCGGTGGAGAAATAACTCCAGAAAGAATGAAGGGATTGAGCCAAAGCAAAAACAATACCCATTTGTGGTTGTGACTGGTGACAGAAGAAAGGTCCAATGCTATAAGGAGCAATATAGCATAGGAACATGGAATGTTAAGTCCATGAATCAAGGCAAATTGGAAGTGGTGAAACAGGAGATGGCAAGAGTGAATGTCAACATTCTAGGAATCAGTGAACTAAAATGGACTGGAATGGGTGAATTTAACTCAGATGACCATTATATCTACTACGGCGGGCAGGAATCCCTCAGAAGAAATGCAGTAGCCATCATGGTCAAAAAAAGAGTCCAAAATGCAGTAGCTGGATGCAGTCTCAAAAACTATAGAATGATCTCAGTTCGTTTCCAAGGCAATCCATTCAATATCACAGGAATCCAAGTCTATGCCCCAACAAGTAACGATGAAGAAGCTGAAGTTGAATGGTTCTATGAAGCCCGACAAGACCTTTTAGAACTAACACCCAAAAATGTCCTCTACGTTGTAGTGGTCTGAAAGGCAAAAGTAGGAAGTCAAGAAACACCTGAAGTAACAGGAAAATTTGGCTCTGGTGTATGGAATGAAGCAGGGCAAAGGCTAATAGAGTTTTGCAAAGAGAACACACTGGTCATAGCAAACACCCTCTTCCAACAACACAAGAAAAGACTCTACACATGGACATCACCAGGTAGTCAACACTGAAATCAGATTGATTAAATCCTTTGCAGCCAAAGATGGAGAAGGTCCATACAGTCAGCAAAACAAGACTGGGAGCTGACTGCGGATCAGATCATGAGCTCCTTATTGCCCAATTCAGATTCAAATCGAAAAAAGAAGGGAAAACCACTAGCCCATTCAGGTATGACATAAATCCAATCCATTATGATTATACAGTGGAAGTTAGAAATAGATTGAAGGGACTAGACCTGACAGATAGAGTGCCTGATGAACTATGGACGGAGTTTCATGACATTGTACAGGAGACAGGGATCAAGACCATCCCCATGGAAAAGAAATGTCAAAAAGCAAAAGGGCTGTCTGGGGAGGCCTTACAATTAGTTGTAAAAAGATGAGAAGCGAAAAGCACAAGAGAAAAGGAAAGATATAATCATCTGAATGCAGAGTTCCAAAGAATAGCAAAAAGAGATAAGAAAGCCTTCCTCAGTGATCAATGCCAAGAAATAGAGGAAAATAACGGAATTGGGAAAGACTAGAAATCTCTTCAAGAAAATTCCAGATAACAAGGGAACATTTCATGCAAAGATGGGCTCAATAAAGGACAGAAATCATATGGACCTAACAGAAGCAGAAGATATTAAGAAGAGGTGGTTAGAATACCCAGAAGAACTGTACAAAAAAAAAAAATCTTCATTACCCAGATAATCATGATTTTGTGATCATGCACCTAGGGCCAGACATCCTGGAATGCGAAGTCAAGGGGGCCTTAGAAATCATCACTACGAACAAAGCTAGTGGAGGTGATGGAATTCCAGTTGAGCTATTTCAAATCCTGAAAAATGATGCCGTGAAAGTGCTGCACTCAATATGCCAGCTAATTTGGAAAACTCAGCAGTGGCCATAGGACTGGAAAAGATAAGGTTTCACTCCAATCCCCAAGAAAGGCAATGCCAAAGAATGCTCAAACGACCACACAATTGCATTCATCTCACATGCCCGTCATGTGATTCTTAAAATTCTACAAAGCAGGCTTCAGCAATATGTGAATCATGAACATCCAGATGTTCAAGCTGGTTATAGAAAAGGCAGAGGAATCAAAGACACATTGCGAACATTCCACTGGATCATGGAAAAAGCAAGAGAGTTCCATAAAAATATCTATTTCTGCTTTATTGACTATGTCAAAGCCTTTGACTCTGTGAATCACAGTAAACTGTGGAAAATTCTGAAAGAGATGGGAATACCAGACCACCTGACCTGCCTCTTGAGAAACCTCTATGCAGGTCAGGAAGCAACAGTTAGAACTGGACATGGAACAACAGACTGGTTTCCAGTAGGAAAAAGAGTACATCAAGGCTGTATGTTGTCACTCTGCTTATTTAATTTATATGCAGAGTGAATCATGAGAAACACGGGGCTGGAGGAAGCACAAGCTGGAATGAAGTTTGCCAGGAGAAATATCAATAAGCTCAGATATGCAGATGACACCACCGTTATGGCAAACAGTGAAGAGGAACTAAACAGCCTCTTGATGAAAGTGAAAAAAGATAGTGAAAAAGTTGGCTTAAAGCTCAACATTAAGAAAGTGAAGATCATGGCATCTGGTCCCATCACTTCATGGGAAGTAGATGGGGAAACAGTGGAAACAGTGGCTGAGTTTAAATTTCTGGGCTCCAAAATCACTGCAGAGGGTGACTGCAGCCATGTAATTAAAGGGAGCTTACTCCTTGGAAGTAGAGTTTTGACTAACCTAGACAGCATATTAAAAAGCAGAGCCTCTGTGGGAGAGGGTGGGGTGATTTGGGAGAATGCAATTGAAACATGTATAATATCATATATGAAATGAATCGCCAGTTCAGGTTCGATGCATGATACAGGATGCTTGGGGCTGGTGCACTGGGATGACCTAGAGGGATGGTATGGTGAGGGAGGTGGGAGGTGGGTACAGGATGGGGAACACATGTACACCTGTGGCAGGTTCATGTGGATGTATGGCAAAACCAATACCATACGTAAAGTAATTAACCTCCCAAAAAATAAATAAATTTATATTAAAAATAAAAAGCAGAGACATTACTTTGACAACAAAGGTTTGTCTAGTCAAGGCTATGGTTTTTCCAGTGGTCAGGTATGGATTGAGAGTTGGACTATAAAAAAGCTGAGAGCAAAAGAATTGATGCTTTTCAACTGTGTTGTTGGAGAAGACTCGTGAGAATCCCTAGGACTGCAAGGAGATCCAACCAGTCCATCCTAAAGGATATCAGTCCGGAGTGTTCATTGGAAAGACTGATGTTGAAACTGAAACTCCAATATTTTGGCCACCTGATGCAAAGAGCTGACTCATTGTTAAGACCCTGATGCTAGGAAATATTGAGGGCAGGAGGAGAAGGGGACGACAGAGGAAGAGATGGTTAAATGGCATCACCAACTCAATGGACATGGGATTGGGTGCAATCTGCGAGTTGGTGATGGACAGGGAGGCGTGGTGTGCTGCGGTTCATGGTGTCGCAAAGAATCAGACACGACTGACAAACTTAACTGTCTTCCCTTCAGTCTTTCAGGAGACACAGTCCATCTGTCTTCCCATTAGTCTCTGCCTCTCTGAATTTAAGGGCATCAATTATCTATTATGGTCTTGAAGGGGTGAACTTGTGGGGGAGCATCACTGTACAGTCTGTACCATAGTCAGTTGGTGGTGGGGTGGGGGTGGGGCTGGATTTGATGGACTACAAGTCACATATTTCCTTAGGGTGTGCCAGCACCTATGTCTGGGAAGTTCATGGTACCAGGTCTGAAGCCAGAAGTGAGGCAGAGACTTCCTTTTCCTCAGTGACTTTCACTGACCTATTGGGGGCAGGGTGGGATCCCAAGTTTCTGGAGCAGAAGCCCTCAATATCAGGTCACATCTGGTTGTGTTACCTGAGGTATGTACGCTCCCCTCTCCCAGAACTGTAACCCTTGCCACAGAGGAAAAGAGAAGCATGTTCTAGTTAGAAAAATAACAAAAGTAACAAATCTTCAGGCTGGCTGCTTACAGAGATCCAGGCTACCTCCAACGTGCCATCTGTGCAATCATCATCAGTAGCGTTTCCTGCCCTGCTTAAACATACCTTCTGGTCTGAGACCTCTTGGTCCCTAACAGCTGCTCACTTCCCCCAGCTTCTGCTATCCCTGCCCTGTTGAAGAGGGGTGCTATTAGGCAGGTGAGGCCCTCATGGGCTCTGGGCACATACGGGGTCATCTGCTGTGGCAGTCTGGCCTCTATCAGAGATCAGGACTTCTCCTGATACGCTGCCTATGTAAGTGCCGTCCATGAGCATGACCCTGACTCTTCCACCCACATGCCTCCCTGGGCCAGATGCACCTCTGTTTCCCACATCCCAGCTTTATGCCTGGTCATGGCAGCCCCTGCTCCAGTGCAGATCGGCCACACGGACTAAGCAGGGCGTGTGTAAGTGTGGGCAGTTGTTGGGAAAACAGGCATCCACAAATGCGGTCTCAATCTGTCCTCTTCAATGTAGCTTGGGAGCAAGCCCCTGAGCACATGATCCTGGAGGGGGAGTCTGGGCTTCCCACAGACCTCCTGTTAGTCCACATAGCCCTGCAACCATCTAAGGGTGTTTCTCTTCCCTGTGTCAGACCCCATGAATTGTGTGTCCAATATATGGCTCCAAACACTCACACCCAGGGCATATCTCCAACCGTATAATCTCCCTCATATTCTGAGTCCTCTCCCATGGGCACAGGTCAGGACTTGAATCATCCTTTACCCTTCGTACCCTGTTCCCTGTGTATCTCTCTTTGAGAGTAAGTTTGGGAATCTTTCTGCATTTTCCAATTAGTTTTTTGAGATAATTGTTCTACATGTTGATGGATTCTTTTTATTTTTTTTTTTTTCATTCCAGGATATTTGATTTACCATGTTGTGTTTCAGGTGTACAGCAAAGTGATTCAGCTTTACATATACATGTATTTGGGCTTCCCACCTGGCTCAGTTGTTAAAGAATCACCCTGAAATGAAGGAGATTTGGATTCAATGCCTGGGTAGGGAAGATATGCTCAGAGGGACATGACGAGCCTCTCCAGTATTCTTGTCTGGAGAATCTCATGGACAGAGGAGCCTAGCAGGCTACAGTCCATAGGGTCACAAAGAGTAGGGCACATCTGAATCCACTGAGCTTGCACAGGCACACATATGTATATCTATTCCTTTACAAATTCTTTTTCCATTTATGTTTTTACAGAATTTCTAGCAGAGTTGCCTGTGTAGGTCCTTGTTGGTTATCTATTTTATATATAGTGGTGTCTATATATATGTTAATCCTCAACTCCCAATTCATCCCCCCGCCCCAACTTGCCGTTTGGTAACCATCACCTTGGCTTCTATGTAGATGTGTTTTTGATGTTCTTTGGGGGAGCCAGTTTAATCATTTGAAGTCGTCCTACTTTTCTATTTCTGCTTTTGTTGCCTATGCTTTCAGTGTCACATACATAAAATCACTTCTAAGACCAATGTTTACAACTTCTCCAGGATGTTTTCTTCTAGTTGATTTATAGTTTCAGATCTTGCATTTAAATCTTTAATCAACTCTGAGTTTAGTTTTTTATGTGGTATAAGGTAAGAGTCCTATTTCAATCTTTTGCATTCAGATTTCTAGTTGCCCGGGGCAGTTAATTGAAGAGATGGTGAGGCGAAACTTAATCATGATCATCTCAAGGCAGTAAAGAGTGACAAGCTTGTAGAAAAGGCACTGGAGTGAGGAACTTAGCCAGGAACATGAAAAGTCTGGGGATTCCCACTTGATTCCCGCTGATACGTGGATGTGACCCTAGGCAGATGTGTTCTGACCCTAGGCACATAGACTTGCTTTTGACCTCTGCCAATTAAGAGAAATCTCTGGGCCAGCATTATTGTGCACTCAACATGAGTCCATGGGCCCTACTTTGGCTTTTGCATTTGGTGACATGCAAATGGGTTTTCTTAATACAAAGACATAGAGCTCCTCTTGACTACTGTTAAAATAAGCTTCTCATTTAAGTGCCTTTGACTTCAGATCCACTCTTTAGTTTATGGGTTTTACTATATTTTCAAACAGATTCTTGGACATACTTGGCAGAAGAGAGTGATTCTCTCCCTTACAGTCTTAGATAATCCAACTTCTGATAATATTTTATATCACCACCCTGTTGATTTCTAATCTCTTTACCTCTCTGACATGCATTTCTGATAAGATACATACTTCAAAACCTATCCTACAAACTGCATGTAATGAATTGCAAGTGATTAGAGAATGTGAAAATATTAAAACACAAAAGAATGATTAAGAACATTTCCTTGGGAGGTGACCATTTGGCTGGCCTCAGATGGTTGCTAGTTTCTGAGTCACAGAAGATAGGATGGACACAGGCATAGAGGAAAGGAGAAGGTCTTAGGGAAATCATTGTATCAGGCAATAAATGTTGTTATGGACACAGCTAGAAGGGTCAGGTGGAATTTATTCATAGCGAGCCTGTATAAGTGGAAGTATAAAGAGTTTCTACTACTCTTTGTGATTGCTAATGAGCAAACCCCCCACCCCATACAATACAGCGTTTTCAATAGGACTTATTATGTTTGAATCACAACATACTGTCTTTTTCTAGGAGAGCTACAGACGTCTAATATTGATTTGTTTTTGTTGACCAAAATGGATATACCCTTTCTCAACCCATGACTTAATGTTTATGTTTTTCTCTTTTAACCCTAAGGGTCTTTGGATCCTTTTTAAACTCTGTGCATCCTCAATTCTTTCTGCAAGGTGGCAGTATATCCACGGATATTAAAATATGTACCAGCACTATTTTAGTGAAACAAGGCCCTCTAACCTCCACTTTTGGTCCACCTCAGGACTTTCTTTATAGCTCACTTGGGAAAGATTCTGCCTGCAAAGCTGTAGACATCAGTTCAATTCCTGGGTAGGGAAGCTCTGCTGGAGCAAGGATAAGCTACCCACTCTAGCATTCTCTGTCTTCCCTGGTGGCTCAGCTGGTGAAGAATCCGCCTTCAAATTGGGATGACTGGGCTTGATCCCTGGTTTGGGAAGACCCCTAGAGTAAGGAAAGGCTACCCTCTGCAGTATTCTGGCCTGGAGAATTCCATGGACTGTATAGTCCATGGGGTCACCAACCTTCGGACATGACTGAGCAACTTTCAGTTTCAGCTCTTCAGGCCTAGTAATCTGTTACCTTCCGCTAACAGCAGGTATATCAGTCAAACCTGCAGCAAGGCATTAAAGTGTGATAGTGTTAAACGGTGATAATATTTACAGATCTGGAATCACAGCACCCACCTATCAGGGCTCTCTGTCCATATCATCCTGGTGCTGCTTTCCTGACTGATTTTCACAGGCAGAGTTGATAGTTCTCCCACTTCCTTTGAAAGGACAACAAACACAGGGTCTCCTTCACTCTTAATGATTTTAAATCACATTCAGTCACTGACTTTGAATCATCAACTGTGTCTCTCAGGAGTTAAAGTGCCAGAAAGATTTAACTAGGGAGCTGCAGTCCAGATAAAAGATACTGTAGCACTGACTTAAAATCTGAACTTAACTCTTTTGATGCTGATGGTGAAACTCTGTTTTAATTGTTTCTAAAATGTTTTCTGAAAAGACACGGGATTTCTTTATTAGAGACTCTGCCTTATATATCTCCATATTTGATTAACTACTCCTTGAAACTCTTCAAACACTTTAAAATTAAAGTTAACACCAAATTAAATATTTGATACTCTTCTTTTTAAGCCATGGAAAGTTGTAGAATCTGGAATAACAAAAGATTATATCGGGTAAGAATATTTTACGATGTTAGTTATTTAGAAATACTAGGGGATGGTGATAGATATAAAACCAGCTTTTACCCAGTTTTATATTAATGCTTTTATCAAAAGTCTCTGTCCTGACTTCTCTGGCTGTCCAGTGGTTAGGACTCCATGCTTTCACTAGAAGCAGAACCGGTTCAATCCCTGGTCAGGGAACTAAGATCCCACAAACTGCATGGTGCCCCCCACTCAAAAACATTATCTGTGTGTCGTGATCCTGTTAGTCATCTGCACCAGGATTGGGCCACGTCCACTGCCCTGCCCTTGGGAACACACTGCTTCCACAAATTTCTTAGGATAACAGTGGCCTAATTGATATTTGGTCTGATCACTCCAAACATTATTTTAAACTTTGGGAGTGTTAATTTTGGGTTAGTTGTATCAGCATTTTGTGCCTCCTGAGCACGTTTAACTTATAGCATAGGTAAATGATGCATCAAAGCCCGTAATGACATAAGTGGCCAGGAGGTGATTTCTGCCTGCCTTACTCAGGGTAACTATGACATTCACCATCCCCATGTGAAGCCCTCTTCCCATCTGGGTTCTGGCCATCTAGACTCTAATGTCACTCCACTACCCAAACAATGGCAGGAACACCGCACCACTACTCCTTGCCTCTGAGATCAATTGTTAAGCAGGGTTATTCACCTTCAGTGCAGTCTCCTGACCCAGTCGAGACCTGTAATCTCTGGCTAACTGGGGACCTGAGGATCTGTTCCCTCAGCTCTTGGGACCCCATATCCCTCCACACTCATGTGCCCACCTCATTGCTTCCTTCCCTCCTTTCCCATCAGAAAATTCACACACACACAAATATCATCTTTTCACCATTTGATGTGTATTTCAATCGCAGCCATCAGTTTCCTATGTTAGTGTGAGAGTAAGTCTGTTCCTGGTTGGCCATTTCTAAGAAACTAGACCTCTGGAGACACAATTCTAAATGTCTGACCTTCTATTCAGTTTCTGGCTGCCCAGCTTCTACTTCTCCAGAGACTCTCATTCTGGGGTGGCTGAGCTTACCTTCTCTTTTGATTCTGCCTCCTTCTTTGATTCTGCCTCATTTTTTGGTACCCTTTTAGGTTTTGATTCCGTTTCTTATGTGCACAGGAACAGAAAAAAAGTTTGGTTTTCTTGTTTTCTTCACCTTCTTCGACAGAGTGGCATATGATCGGATTTTCTTTCTCAAGGTTCCTTTTACAGTTCTTCTGACCCTCATGGACATATTCCGTGCCTTGAAAGACAAGAGAAGGGTATTAGATTTGATGAAAGGGTATAAAATCGGAGTTTGAAGGGAGATTTCATGAAAAGGGATGGGGGCTGATGAGGGCTTTTGTGGCAGGCAAGGGCAGTTAGAAGTCTTGGGCAGCAAAGCCAATGGAGAAAGTGGGGAGCATAGTTGGAATCTTCTTACATTCACACTGCCTCTGTATCTCTGTGGACAAAGGGTCTTCTTTCGTCCTTTCCCCCTTGTAGGATACCGCATTGGAACTCTTCTTGGCCACCGGTGCTTCCTGGTTACCTTATGATGATAGTCTGAAATGCCCTAATCCAGAATCTCTGCCTCTGACCTCCGTGTATATACCTTCTCAGAACAATGAGGAGCCACACTCTTCAATCTGATTGGTCAGCTAGGCACTCCCCCAGCCAATGGCGGCTTTGGGGTCTTAGACATCACAATGTACCACTGTTCCCATCAACATAGGTTAGTGGGTGCTGAGGGAGGCCATGATTCAACTTTCTCAACCCTGCCACCTCTGTGTGTCTGATTCTGGGGAGTGGTGATTCAGGGGCATGCTGTTTCTTCTCATGACTCTCAGACTTTCCTTCAGTGCCCTTTATTCTTTGACTTGTATGTCCCTCTTCAACACTCCTGGTCATCCATCCCTGTATGAACCTCTACCAAACACTTTTCCCTCCAAATCGGTGCCTCAGAGTCATCTAGTCATTTCATCTTTTGACCGCCCTCTTCCTAGTGGGGGTTCTTGAGGGTCTTAAGGAACTTAAGAACAAGCACTTAACATGGAAAAAGGTAATTAAGAACAGGTTGGATGTTTTTGCTAGTCCAATGAGCTTTAGAGACCCCATGACTTGGTGAATCCTCAGTCTGTTGACCCAAGGTCTATACACCATCTCCATAAAACAACACATCAGAGCCAAGAAAGTCATACATGTCTCCTCCACTAATATTGTTGGGGACACTTCAACTCTCATATTGAGTAGGAAAACTCAACTTGCCCCATCTACCAGAAATACATTCCCGATTAAAAAAAAAAAAAAATAAGTAAGGTGCCCAAAAACAAAAGTCAGACGACCAATGCACCACTGTCTCTTAACTGAATCACTTCCCCACTGTCTCTTAACTGAATCACTTCCCCAATGGCCCTACCTGCTGATAACTCATTGACAGTTATCATCAGGTAGGGCCCAATGTGGAGCTGACCAATAGCTGTGCAGAAGAAGTACCAGTAGGTATCTCACTGAGAGTTGCTTGCTTATTGGCAGGGCCAAGCGATGCAGTGTCCAATTGCTGGGCAAGACCTGCTGCTTAGTAACAGGATGTGGAGTAATATGATAAAGCAATGGCTACCTGCTAATGGCTGTGCTCATGCTGCTCTGTTCCAGAAGGATACGTTGGGTCCAGTGTGCTTTAATCTTTTTTTTTTTTTTAATTTTTTTTTTTAAACTTTACAATATTGTATTAATTTTGCCAAACATCAAAAGGAATCCGCCACAGGTATACCCATGCTCCCCATCCTGAACCCTCCTCCCTCCTCCCTTCCCATACCCTCCCTCTGGGTCGTCCCAGTGCACCAGCCCCAAGTATCCAGTTTCGTGCATCAAACCTGGACTGGCGACTCGTTTCATACATGATATTATACATGTTTCAATGCCATTCTCCCAAATCTCCCACCCTCTCCCTCTCCCACAGAGTCCATAAGACTGAACTATACATCAGTGTCTCCTTTGCTATCTCGTATACAGGGTTATTGTTACCATCTTTCTAAATTCCATATATATGCGTTAGTATACTGTATTGGTGTTTTTCTTTCTGGCTTACTTCACTCTGTATAATAGGCTCCAGTTTCATCCACCTAATTAGAACTGATCCAAATGTATTCTTTTTAATGGCTGAGTAATACTCCATTGCATATATGTACCACAGCTTTCTTATCCATTCATCTGCTGATGGACATCTAGGTTGCTTCCATGTCCTGGCTATTATACACAGTGCTGCGATGAACATTGGGGTACAGGTGTCTCTTTCCCTTCTGGTTTCCTCAGTGTGTATGCCCAGCAGTGGGATTGCTGGATCATAAGGCAGTTCTATTTCCAGTTTTTTAAGGAATCTCCACACTGTTCTCCATAGTGGCTCTGCTTGTTTGCATTCCCACCAAGAGTGTAAGAGGGTTCCCTTTTCTCCACACCCTCTGCAGCATTTATTGCTTGTAGACTTTTGGATCTCAGCCATTCTGACTGGCGTGAAATGGTACCTCGTAGTGGTTTTGATTTGCATTTCTCTGATAATGAGTGATGTTGAGCATCTTTTCATGTGTTTGTTAGCCATCTGTATGTCTTCTTTGGAGAAATGTCTATTTAGCTCTTTGGCCCAGTTTTTGATTGGGTCCTTTATTTTTCTGGAATTGAGCTGTATGTGTTCCTTGTATATTGTTGAGATTAGTTGTTTGCAGGTTGCTTCATTTGCTATTATTTTCTCCCATTCTGAAGGCTGCCTTTTCACCTTGCTAATAGTTTCCTTTGTTGTACAGAAGCTTTTAAGTTTAATTAGGTCCCATTTGTTTGTTTTTGCTTTTGTTTCCAATATTCTGGGAGGTGGGTCATAGAGGATCCTGCTGTGATGTATGTTGGAGAGTGTTTTGCCTATGGTCTCCTCTAGAAGTTTTATAGTTTCTGGTCTTACGTTGAGATTTTTAATCCATTTTGAGTTATTTTTGTGTATGGTGTTAGAAAGTGTTCTAGTTTCATTCCTTTACAAGTGGTTGACCAGTTTTCCCAGCACCACTTGTTAAAGAGATTGTCTTTAATCCATTGTATATTCTTACCTCCTTTGTCAAAGATAAGGTGTCCATATGTGCGTGGATTTATCTTTGGGCTTTCTATTTTGTTCCCTTGATCAATATTTCTGTGTTTGTGCCAGTACCATACTGTCTTGATAACTGTGGTTTTGTAATATAGCCTGAAGTCAGGTAGGTTTATTCCTCCCATTGCATTCTTCTTTCTCAAGATAGCTTTGGCTATTCGAGGTTTTTTGTATTTCCATACAAATTGTGAAATTATTTGTTCTAGCTCTGTGAAGAATACCGTTGATAGCTTGATAGGTATTGCATTGAATCTATAAATTGCTTTGGGTAGTATACTCTTTTTCACTATATTGATTCTTCCAATCCATGAACATGGTATATTTCTCCATCTATTAGTGTCCTCTTTGATTTCTTTCACCAGTCTTTTATAGTTTTCTATATATAGGTATTTAGTTTCTTTAGGTAGATATATTCCTAAGTATTTTATTCTTTCCGTTGCAATGGTGAATGGAATTGTTTCCTTAATTTCTCTTTCTGTTTTCTCATTATTAGTGTATTGGAATGCAAGTGATTTCTGTGTGTTGATTTCATATCCTGCAACTTTACTATAGTCATTGATTAGTTCTAGTAATTTTCTGGTGGAGTCTTTAGGGTTTTCTCTGTAGAGGATCGTGTCAACTGAAAATAGTGAGAGTTTTACTTCTTCTTTTCCTATTTGGTTTCCTTTTATTTCTTTTTCTGCTCTGATTGCTGTGGCCAAAACTTCCAAAACTATGTTGAATAGTAATGGTGAAAGTGGGCACCCTTGTCTTGTTCCTGACTTTAGAGGAAATGCTTTCAATTTTTCACCATTGAGGATAATGTTTGCTGTGGGTTTGTCATATATAGCTTTTATTATGTTGAGGTATGTTCCTTCTATTACTGCTTTCTGGAGAGTTTTTATCATAAATGGATGTTGAATTTTGTCAAAGGCTTTCTCTGCATCTATTGAGAACATCATATGGTTTTTATTTTTCAGTTTGTTACTTTGGTGCATTACATTGATTGATTTGCGGATATTGAAGAATCCTTGCATCCCTGGGATAAAGCCCACTTGGTCCTGGTGTATGATCTTTTTAATGTGTTATTGGATTCTGATTGCTAGAATTTTGTTAAGGATTTTTGCATCTATGTTCATCAGTGATATTGGCCTGTAGTTTTCTTCTTTTGTAGGATCTTTGTCAGGTTTTGGTATTAGGGTGATGGTGGTCTCATAGAATGAGTTTGGAAGTTTACCTTCCTCTGCATTTTTCTGGACGAGTTTGAGCAGGATAGGTGTTAGCTCTTCTCTAAATTTTTGATAGAATTCAGCTGTGAAGCCATCTGGACCTGGGCTTTTGTTTGCTGGAAGACTGTTGATTACAGTTTCAATTTCTGTGCTTGTGATGGGTCTGTTAAGATTTTCTATTTCTTCCCGGTCCAGTTTTGGAAAGTTATACTTTTCTAAGAATTTGTCCATTTCTTCCACGTTGTCCATTTTATTGGCATATAATTGTTGATAGTATTCTCTTATGGTCCTTTGTATCTCTGTGTTGTCTGTTGTGATCTCTCCATTTTCATTTCTGATTTTATTGATTTGATTTTTCTCCCTTTGTTTCTTGATGAGTCTGGCTAATGGTTTGTCAATTTTATCCTTTCAAAGATCCAGCTTGTGGCTTTGTTGATTTTTGCTGTGGTCTCTTTTGTTTCTTTTGCATTTATTTCAGTCCTAATGTTTAAGATTTCTTTCCTTCTTCTAACCCTGGGGTTCTTCATTTCTTCCTTTTGTAGTGGCTTTAGGTGTAGGGTTAGGTTATTTATTTGACCTTTTTCTTGTTTCTTGAGGTATGCCTGTATTGCTATGAACTTTCCCCTTAGGACTGCTTTTAAAGTGTCCCATAGGTTTTGGGTTGTTGTGTTTTCATTTTCTTTAGTTTCTATGCAAATTTTATTTCTTTTTTTATTTCTTCTGTGATTTGTTGGTTATTCTGCAGCGTGTTGTTCAGTGTCCATATGTTGAAATTTTTAATAGTTTTTCTCCTGTAATTGAGATCTAATCTTACTGCATTGTGGTCAGAAAAGATGCTTGGAATGATTTCTATTTTTTCTGAAGTTACCAAGGCTAGATTTATGGCCCAGGATGTGATCTATCCTGGCGAAGGTTCCATGTTCGCTTGAGAAAAAGGTGAAATGCATTGTTTTGGGATGAAATGTCACATAGATATCATTTAGGTCTAACTGGTCTATTGTATCATTTAAAGTTTGTATTTCATTGTTAATTTTCTGTTTAGTTGATCTATCCGTAGGTGTGAGTGGGGTATTAAAGTCTCCCACTATTATTGTGTTATTCTTAGTTTCTCCTTTAATACTTGTTATAAAAGCGAACCCAAAACAATAAAGTAAATGACATTGGGATCATATTTATCAGTAATTACCTTAAACGTAAATGGGTTGAATCCCCAACCAAAAGACAAAGACTGGCTGAATCGATACAAAAACAAGACCCCTACCTGTGTTGTCTAAAAGAGACCCACCTCAAAACAGGGGACACATACAGACTGAAAGTGAAGGGCTGGAAAATGATTTTTCCATGCAAATAGGGACCAAAAGAAAGCAGGAGTAGCAATACTTATATCAGATAAAATAGACTTTAAAACAAAGGCTGTGAAAAGAGACAAAGATGGTGACTACATAATGATCAAAGGATCAATCCAAGATGAAGATATAACAATTTTAAATATATATGCACCCAACACGGGAGCGCCACAATATGTAAGGCAAACCCTAGTTAAATCTTTCTGGCACTTTAACTCCTGGGAGACACAGTGGATGATTCAAAGTCAGTCACTGAATGTTATGTAAAATCATTAAGAGTGAAGGAGACCCTGGGTTTGTTGACCTTTCAAAGGAAGTGGGAGAACTATCAACCCTGCCTGTGAAAATTAGTCACGTAAGCAGCTACCAGGATGATATGGACAGAGAGCCCTGATAGGTGGGTGCTGTGATTCTAGATCTGTATATATTATCACCATTTAACACTATCACACTTTAATGCCCTGTTGTAGGACTGACTGAAATACTTGCTGTTAGGGGAAGGTAACAGATTACTAGGCCTGAAGAGCTGAAAGTGAAAGTTGCTCAGTCGTTTCTGATGGTTGGTGACCCCATGGACTATACAGTCCATGGAATTCTCCAGGCCAGAAAACTGAAGTGGGTAGTCTTTCCTTATTCCAGTGCATCATCCCAACCCAGGGATCAAGCCCAGGCATCCCACATTGAAGGCAGATTCTTCACCAGATGAGCCACCAGGGAAGCCAAATAATGCTAGAGTGGGTAGCTTATCCCTTCTCCAGCAGAGCTTCCCTACCCAGGAATTGAACTGATGTCTTCAGGTTTGTAGGCAAAGTCTTTCCTAAGTGAGCTATCAGGAAAGTCCTGAGGTGGACCAAAAGTGGAGGTTAGAGGGTCTTGTTTCCCTAAAGTAGCGCTGGTATATATTTTAATATCCGTGGATATACTGCCACCTTGCAAAAAGAATTGATGATGCACAGAGTTTAAAAAGGATCCAAAGACTCTTAGGGTTAAAAGAGAAAAACATAAACACTAAGGCATGAGTTGAGAAAGGTATATCCATTTAGATCAACAACACCAAATCAATATCAGACGCCTGTAGCTCTCCTAGAAAATGACAGTATATTGTAATTCAAACATGACAAGTCCTATTGCAAACACTGTGTTGTATGGGGGTGGGGGGTTTGTTCATTAGCACTCACAAAGAGTAGTAGAAACTCTTTCTACTTTCACTTATACAGGTTCGGTATGAATAGATTGCAACAGACCCTCTAGCTGTGGCCATAACAACCTCTATTGGCTGATACAATGATTTCCCTAAGACATTCTCCTTTCCTCTATGCCTGTGTCCATCCTATCTTCTGTGACTCAGAAATTAGCAATCATCTGAGGCCAGCCTAATGGTCACTTCCCAAGGAAATGTTCTTAATCATTGTCTTGTGTATTAGTATTTTCACGTTCTCTAATCACTTGTAGTTCATTACATGTAGTTTGTAGGATATTTTTTGTGTATGTATCTTATCAGAAATGCATGCCAGAGAGGTTATTGGATTAGAAATCAGCAGTGTGGTGATATAAAATATTATCAGAAGTTGGATTATCTAAGACTGTAAGGGAGAGAATCACTCTCTTCTTCCAAGTATGTCCAAGAATCTGTTTGAAAATATAGTAAAAGCCATAAAGTAGAGAGTGGATCAGAAGTCAAAGGAACTTAAAATGAGAAGCTTATTTTTTCAGTAGTCAAGAGGAACTCTATGTCTTTGTATTAAGACCACCCATTTATATGACACCAAATGGAAAAGGCAAAGCAGTGCCCATTGCCTCATGATGAGTGCAGAATCCTGCTGGCCCAGCGACTTCTCTTGATTGTCAGAGGTCAAGAGCAAGTCTATGTGCCTAGGGTCAGAAAGCATCTGCCCAGGATCACATCCACGTATCAGCGGGAATCAAGTTGGACTCCACAAACGTTACATGCTCCTGGCCAAGTCCCTCACTCCAGAGACTTTCCTACAGGCTTGTCAGTCATTACTGCCTTGAGATGATCATGATTAAGTTTCTCCTCACCATCTCTTCAATTAACTGCCGTGGGCAACTAGAAATCTGAATGCAAAAGAGTGAAATAGGACCCTTACCTTATAGCACATAAAAAACTAAACTCAGTGTTGATTATAGATTCAAATGCACGATCTGAAACTATAAATCAACTAGAAGAAAACATCCTGGAGAAGGTGTAAACATTGGTTTTAGAAGTTATTTTATGTAAGTGACACCAAAAGCGTAGGCAACAAAAGCAAAATAGAAAAGTAGGACAACTTCAAACGGTTAAACTGCCTCCCCCAAAGAACATCAAAACACATCCACATAGAAGCCAAGCTGATGAGTACCAAATGACAAGTTGGGGCAGGAGGAGGAATTGGGAGTTGGGCATTAACATATATAAAGACACCACTATATATAAAATAGATAACCAACAAGAACCTACTACAAAACTACAGGGAACTCGGCTAGAATATCTGAAAAAACATAAATGGAAAATGAATTTGTAAAGGAATATATATATGGATGTGTGCCTGTGCAAGCTCAGTTGATTCAGATGTGCCCTATTCTTTGTGACCCTATGGACTGTAGCCTGCTAGGCTCCTCTCTCCATGAGATTCTCCAAGAAAGAATACTGGAGAGGCTCGTCATGTCCCTCTGAGCATATCTTCCCAACCCAGGCATTGAACCCAAATCTCCTTCATTGCAGGGTGATTCTTTAATAACTGAGCCAAGTGGGAAGCCCAAATACATGTACAGGTTAAGCTGAATCACTTTGCTGGACACCTGAAACTCAACATGGTAAATCAAATATACTCAAATGAAAAAAAAAATAAAAAAAATCCATCAACATGTAGAAAAATTAGCTCAAAAAACTAATTGGAAAATGCAGATAGATTCCCAAACTTACTCTCAAAGAAAGATCCACAGGGAACAGGGTATGAAGGGATAAGGACTACCCAAGGTCTGATGTGTGCCCATGGGAGAGGACTCTGAATATAAGGGAGTTTACACGGTTGGAGATATGCCCTGGGTGTGAGTGGTTCAAGCCATATATTGGACACACAAGTCCTGTGGTCTGACACAGGGAAGAGAAACACCCTTAGATGGTTGCAGGGCTATGTGGACTAACAAGAGGCCTGTGGGAAAACCGGACTCCCCCTCCAGGAGCATGTGCTCAGGGGCTAGCTCCCAAGCCACAATGAAGAGGACAGATTGAGATCACATTTGTGGATGCCTGTTTTCCCAACAACTTCCCACACTTACACACGCCCTGCTTAGTCCGCGTGGGTGATCTGCACTGGAGCAGGGGCTGCCATGACCAGGCAGACAGCTGGGATGTGGGAAACAGAGGTGCATCTGGCCCAGGGCGGCATGTTGGCGGAAGAGCCTGGGTCATGCTCATGAAGGGCACTTACATAGGCAGCGTATCAGGAGAAGTCCTGATCTCTGATGGAGGCCAGACTGCCACAGCAGATGACCCAGTAGGGGCCCAGAGACCAGGAGACCCTCACCTGCCAAATAGCACCCCTCTGCAACAGGGCAGGGGAGCAGAAGCTGGGGAAAGTGATCAGCTGTGAGGGACGAAGAGGTCTCAAATCAGAAGGTATGTTTAAGCAGGGCAGGAGACGCTACTGATGGTGACAGCACAGAGGGCACGTTGGAGGTAGCCTGGATCTCTGTAAGCAGCCAGCCTGGAGATTTGCTACTTTTGTTATTTTTCTAACCAGAACATGCTCCTCTTGGCCCTCTGTGGCAAGGCTTGCAGTGCTGGGAGAGGGGAACATACATACTTGAGGGAACACAGCCAGATCTGGGCTGACATTCAGAGCTTCTTCTCAAGAAACTTGGGATCCCATCCTGCCCCCAATAGGACAGTGAAAGCCACTGAGGAAAAGGAAATATCTGCCTCACTTCTGGCTTCAGACCTGGTACCACTGAACTTCCCAGCCATAGGTGCTGGCACACCCTAAGGAAAGATGTGACTTGTGGTCCATCAAATCCAGCCCCACCCTACCCCCATCCCCCACTGACTATGGTACAGACTGTACAGTGATGCTCCCCCACAAGATCACCCCATCAAGACCATAATACATAATTGATGCCCTTAAATTTAGAGAGGCAGAGACAAATGGGAAGACAGAAGGACTGGTCTCCACTGAGAGCCTGAGAGGAAGTCAATTCAGTTTGTCAGTCGTGTCTGATTCTTTGTGACACCATGAAGCACAGCACACCAGGCCTCCCTGTCCATCACCAACTCGCAGAGTCCACCCAAACTCATGTCCATTGAGTTGCTGATGTCATCTAACCATCTCTTCCTCTGTCGTCCCCTTCTCCTCCTGCCCTCAATATTTCTCAGCCTCAGGGTCTTTACCAATGAGTCAGAGCTTCGCATCAGGTGGCCAAAAGTATTGGGGTTTCAGTTTCAATATCAGTCTTTCCTATGAACACTCAGGACTGATATCCTTTAGGATGGACTAGTTGGATCTCTTTGCAGTCCAAGGGATTCTCAAGAGTCGTCTCCAACACCACAGTTCAACAGCATTAAATTTTCGCGCTCAGCTTTTCTATAGTCCAACTCTCAATCTATATCGGACCAGTGGAAAAACCATAGCCTTGACTAGACAGACCTTTGATGCCAAACATATGTCTCTACTTTTTATTTTTTATTTAAATTTATTTATTTTAATGGGAGTTTAATTACTTTACATATGGTATTGGTTTTGCCATACCTCCACATGAACCTGCCACAGGTGTACATGTGTTCCCCATCCTTTACCCACCTCCCACCTCCCTCTCCGTGCCATCCCTCTGGGTCATCCCAGTGCACCACACCAAGCATCCTGTATCATGCATCGAATTTTGACTGGCGATTCATTTCATATATGATATTATACATGTTTCAATGCCATTCTCCAAAATCACCCCACCCTCTCCCACAGAGTCTCTGCTTTTTAATATGCTGTCTAGGTTTGTCATAACTCTACTTCCAAGGAGTAAGCTTCCTTTAATTTCATGGCTGCAGTCACCATCTGCAGTGATTTTGGAACCCAGAAAAATAAACGCAGCCACTGTTTCCACTGTTTCCCCATCTACTTCACATGAAGTGATTGGACCAGATGCCATGATCTTCGCTTTCTGAATATTTGGCTTTAAGCCAACTTTTTCAGTCTTTTCTTTCACTTTCATCAGGAGGCTCTTTAGTTCCTCTTCACTTTCTGCCATAACGGTGGTGTCATCTGCATATCTGAGCTTATTGATATTTCTCCCGGCAGTCTTGATTCCAGCTTGTGCTTCCTCCAGCCCAGCGTTTCTCATGATGCACTCTGCATATAAATTAAATAAGTAGAGTGACAATATACAGCCTTGATGTACTCTTTTTCCTACTTGGAACCAGTCTCTTGTTCCATGTCCAGGTCTAACTGTTGCATCCTGACCTGCATAGAGGTTTCTCAAGAGGCAGGTCAGGTGGTCTGGTATTCCCATCTCTTTCAGAATTTTCCACAGTTTCCTGTGATCCACATAGAGAATCCACATAGTGGCTTTGGCATAGTCAATAAAGCAGAAATAGATATTTTAATGGAACTCTCTTGCTTTTTCCATGATCCAGCAGATGTTGGCAGTTTGTTCTCTGATTCCTCTGCCTTTTCTATAACCAGCTTGAACATCTGGAAGTTCATGATTCACATATTGCTGAAGCCTGCTTTGGAGAATTTTAAGAATTGCTTGACTGGCCTGTGAGATGAGTGCAATTGAGCTGTAGTTTGAACATTCTTTGGCGTTGCCTTTCTTGGGGATTGGAGTGAAACCTGACCTTTCCAAGTCCTGTGGCCACTGCTGAGTTTTCCAAATTAGCTGGCATATTGAGTGTAGCACTTTCACCACATCATCTTTCAGGGTTTGAAATAGCTCAACTGGAATTCCATCACCTCCATTAGCTTTGTTCGTATTGATGCTTTCTAAGGCCCACTTGACTTCACATTCCAGGATGTCTGGCCCTAGATGTGTTATCACACCATCATGATTATCTGGGTCATGAAATTTTTTTTTTTCACAGTTCTTCTACTATGCTTTCCACTTCTTGATATCTTCTGCTTCTGTTAGGTCCACACCATTTCTGTCCTTTATCGAGCCCATGTTTGCATGAAATGTTCCCTTGGTATCTCGAATTTTTTTGAAAAGATGTCTAGTTTTTCCCATTCCGTTGTTTTTATCTATTTCTTTGCATTGATCACTGAGGAAGGCTTTCTTATCTCTTTTTGCTATTCTTTGGAACTCTGCATTCAGATGCTTATATCTTTCCTTTTCTCCTGAGCTTTTCCCTGCTCTTCTTTTCACAACTATTTGTAAGGCCTCCCCAGATAGCCCTTTTGCTTTTTGGCATTTCTTTTCCATGGTGATGGTCTTGATCCCTGTCTCCTGTACAATGTCACGAATATCTGTCCATACATCAGCAGGCACTCTATCTTTCAGGTCTAGTCCCTTTAAATCTATTTCTCACTTCCACTGTATAATCAAAAGGGATTGGATTTACATCATAACTGAATGGTCTAGTGGTTTTCCCTACTTTCTTCAGTGTAAATCTGAATTTGGCAATAAGGAGCTCATAATCAGAGACACAGTCAGCTCCCAGTCTTGTCTTGCTGACTGTATAGAGCTTCTCCATCTTTGGCTGCAAACGATGTAATCAATCTGATTTCAGTGTTGACCATCTGATGATGTCCATGTGTAGAGTCTTTTCTTGTGTTGTTGGAAGAGGGTGTTTGCTATGACCAGTGTGTTCTCTTTGCAAAACTCTATTAGCCTTTGCCCTGCTTCATTCCATACTCCAGAGCCAAATTCTCCTGTTACTCCATGTGTTTCTTGACTTCCTACTTTTGCATTCCAATCCACTATAATGCACAGAACATCTTTTTTGGGTGTTAGTTCTAAAACGTCTTGTTGGTCTTCATAGAACAGTTCAACTTCAGCTTTTTCATCGTTGGGGCATAGACTTGGATTACTGTGATATTGAATGGTTTGCCTTGGAAACAGACAGAGATCATTCTATAGTTTTTGAGATTGCATCAAGCTACTGCATTTTGGACTCTTTTGTTGACCATGATTGCTACTCCATTTGTTCTGAGGGACTCCTGCCTGCCGTAGTAGATATAATGGTCATCTGAGTTAAATTCACCCATTCCAGTCCATTTTAGTTCACTGATTCCTAGAATGTTGACATTCAGTCCTGCTATCTCCTGTTTGACCATTTCCAATTTTCCTTGATTCATGGACTTAACATGCCAGGTTCCTATGCTATATTGCACTTTATAGCATTGGGCCTTTCTTCTGTCACCAGTCACATCCACAACTGAGTACTGTTTTTGCTTTGGCTCAACCCCTTCATTCTTTCTGGAGTTATTTCTTCACCGATCTCCAGTAGCATATTGAGCACCTACTGACCTGGGCAGTTCCTCTTTCAGTATCCTATCATTTTGCCTTTTCATACTCTTCATGTGGATTTCAAGGCAAGAATACTGAAGTGGATTGCCCTTCCCTTCCCCAGTGGCCCACATTCTGTCAGACATCTCCCCCATGACTCGCCAAACTTGGTAGGTTCAACATGGCCCGGCTAATTTTCATTGAGTTAGACAAGGCTGTGGTTCTAGTCTGATTAGATTGACTAGATTTCTTTGATTATGGTTTCAGTGTGTCTGCCCTCTTTTGATGTCTCGCAACACCTACCATCTTACATGGGTTTCTCTTACCTTGGACGTGGGGTATTACATGCCTGCTGCTCCAGCAAAGAGCAGCCACTGCTCCTTACCTTGGACGAGGTATATCTGCTCACTGCCACCACTCCTGACCTTGAACGTGGAGTAGCTCCTCTAGTCCCTCCTGTGCCCATGCAGCCACCACTCCATGGACGTGTGGTATCAGTCCTGATTATTCACTAAAAGGACTGACACTGAAGCTGCAACTCCAGTACTTTGTCCACCTGATGAAAAGAATGGTCTCTGAAGTTGATCCTGATACTAGGAAGGAATGAAAGCCAAGGAGAATGGAATGAGAGAGGATTAGATGGTTTGATGGCATCGGGGATTTGATGGACTTGAGTTTCAGCTAACTCTGGGAGTTGGTGATGGACAAGGAATCCTGGTGTGCTACAGTCAATAGGGTTGCACACAGTCGGACTCAAGTGAACAAATGAAATGAACTGATTGCAATAGGGAGAATTCTTTGAACACAAGTTCTTAAAGTGTCTTAAAATGGAACAGAAGAACATATTTTGTTAACATGGAAGATAAGGAGGGTGTGCAGCAACTATTTGTGTGTGCGTAAGTTTGTGTGTGTGTGTGTGTGTGTGATGAGGAAAGAGGTGGGGATGGATGAACAGACAGCATGATGGAGCAGTTTGAGAGGAAGTGTGTCTTAGAAGGAGCTGTTAAAGGAGTCAAAAATGTCTGACTCTTAGCGCTTGCTCAAACGTGGGGGAAAGCTGAAATTCAGAGGAGAGAAGCATGGCTAAAGTTTAGCCAAGCCTAGTCAGTGGGTACGTTATGGATGACTGTTAGCACTTGGCCAGTCTCTGCTGTTGTTTAAAAGAGGCCAAGTCAGCCCTTTGACAGTATGGTTGTGATCAGAATTGCAAATCCATGAGCTTGATGCAGAATGAGGGCCATGAAAACTAAATGTTATAGTTTGGAACAGGGAAAGGTTTTTCACAGATTCATACAAGGATGTGGGTGGCTCTTGCCCTAAGAACCCAAAGTTACTGAACGTTTTCAGTTAAGTACATTTAAAAGCAAAAGTTAGAGAGAGTTGTGGTAAGTTGTTACAGATTTCTTGGTGTCACATCCTTTGTGCTTAAAGTTAGGTCATGGTCAGGTAATAATGTTCCTATCTCTCTCTACCAGATGAATGTTATTTTCTCTCATTCTTGCCCTGTCAAGAGAGACCATAGTCTCAAGGCACAACTTTCACCTTGAAAGGTCCCTTCCTGGATAAGCAGAAACAGATCTCATTTGGCAGCTCCTTCAGGGCAAGGTTCCCACATTCTGCCCAGCTCTCATCCTTGATGGAGCCAGACACCCAACCCAACAGGTCCTGTCTCCTCAGGCTGTCCAAGTGAGGAGACCAGTTCTCAGACACTGAGGCCCAGGAAGATGGCCACTGCTAGTAGGTTGCAGAGACAGGGATGGGGGAGAGGTTCACCCTCCTCAAGGCCTGGGCTAAGGCTACTGGAGGGCCTTAGTGAGGGCTCTGGAGCACTACAGGATGTCGTCCCCAGTCTATTCTCTGGGACCTCCAGCTCACCCACTTGCCTAGGGCTGAATGATCTCCAGGCCCCCCAAAAATGCTAAATCTGCCTCTTCTCTAACTTTCCAGCTCATGAAGACCACTCCACCCTTACTTAATCACTTCCCCAATACTCCCTTCTTGACATTAACTGGAGGCTGTGTCCACTCTGGTGCTGATCAATAGCTGAGCTGGACAACGAATGGTCACTCATTGACAGTTGGCTGCTTGTTAATGGGGCCATCTGAGGCAACAAGCAAGTCTGAGCTAAACCTCTTGCCTAGGAACAGGGTGGGTTGACATGACGCACATCAATGGCTAACTGCACAGGGCTGTGCTCACTCTACTTGGATACATTGTGAATAGAGTAAGAATCACTGTGAGGTTAAGGTTTGTCAAAGAAGTTCTCAAGGTGGGCTGGCTTTGACATTCTTGTTGGCTTTGAAATATTAGCTATAATATATGTAGCACATGGAATCATGTGGCATCCTTTGGAGGGGCAAATAGATAGGCACTGCTGACTGGCATGCCTGGGAATACAATGAAAAGAATGATGTACAAAAGGTAAACGAGCATGTGAAATAAAAATCTGAGGTGGGACAGGACTCTCAAAAAGATTAAAAAACACTGGACCCAACGTATCCTTATGGAACAGAGCAGCATGTGCACAGCCATTAGCAGGTAGCCATTGCTTTGCCATATTACTCCACATCCTGTTACTAAGCAACAGGTCTTGCCCAACAATTGGATAGTGTATCGTTCGGCCCTGCCAATAAGCCACCAACTGTCAGTGAGATGCCTACTGGTACTTCTCCTGCTCAGCTATTGTTCAGCTCCACATTGGGCCCTACCTGATGATAACTGTCAATGAGGGACTATTGGGGAATTGATTCAGTCAAGAGACATTGGTGCATTGGTTATGTGACTCTTGCCTTTGGGCACCTTATTTTTTTTTTTTTTAATCGGGAATGTATTTCTGGTAGATGGGGCAAGTTGAGTTTCCCTACTCAATATGAGAGTTGAAGTGTCCCCAACAACATTAGTGGACGAGACATTTATGACTTTCTAGGCTCTGATATGTAATTTTATTGAGACAGTGTATACACCTTGGGGCAACAGTCTGAGGATTCACCAAGGCTTGGGGCCTCTAAAGCTCATTGGAGTAGCAAAAACATTCAACCTGTTCTTAATTACCTTTTTCCATGTTAAGTGCTTGCTCTTAAGTTCCTTAAGTCCCTCAAGAACCCCCACTAGGAAAAGCGTGGTAGAAAGAAGAAAGGACTAGACGACTCTGAGGAACAGATTTGGAGTGAAAAATGTTAGGTAGAGGTTCATACAGGGATGAAGGAGGTAGGAGTGTTGAAGGGGGACATATAAGTCAAAGAATAAAGGGCACTGAAGGAAAGTCTGAGGGTCATGAGAAGAAACACCATGCCCCTGAATCACCACTCCCCAGAATCAGACGCACAGAGGGGTCACGGGTGAGAAAGTTGTATCATGGCCTCCCTCAGCACCTATTAACCCATGTTGATGGTCACAGTGGTACATTGTGATGTCTAAGACCACAAAGCCACCAATGGCTGTGGGAGAGCCTAGCTGACCACTCAGATTGAAGGGTGTGGCTCCTCATTGTCCTGAGAAGGTACATATAGGGAAGTCAGAGGCAGGGATTCTAGTTAGGCCATTTCATGCTATCATCATAAGGTAACCAGGAAGCCACGGCAGCCAAGAAGAGTTCCAATGCGGTGTGCTTCAAGGATGAAAGGACAAATGAAGACCCTTTTTACACAAAGATACAGGGGCAGTGTGAAGGTAAGATGATTCCATATATGCTCCCCACGTTCTCCATTGACTTGGCTGCCCAAGACCTCTACTCTGCCCTTGCTTGCCACAAAAGCCCTCATCAGCCCACATCCGTTTTCCAGAAATCTCCCTTCCAACTCAGATGTGATACCCTTTCCTCAAAACGAGTACCCTTCACTTGTCTTTCAAGGCATGGAATATGACCATAAGGGTAAGAAGACCTATAAAAGGAACCTTCAGAAAGAAAATCCGATTATACGCCACTCAGTCGAAGAAGGTGAAGAAAACAAGAAAATCAAACTGTTTTTCTGTTCCTGTGCACGTAAGAAACTGAATCAAAGCCGAAAACCGTACCAAAACATGAGGCAAAGTCAAAGAAGGAGGCAGAATCAAGAGAGAAGGTAAGCTCAGCTACCCCAGAATGAGAGACCCTGTAGAAGTACAACCTGGGCAGCCAGGAACTGAATGGAAAAAGTCAGACAGTTTAGAATTGTGTCTCCAGAGGTCTGCTTTCTTAGAAATGGCCAACCAGGAAAAGACTGACTCACACTAACATAGTAAACTGATGGCTGCGATTAAAATATACATCAAAAGGTGAAAAGATGATATTTGTGTGTGTGTGAATTTTCTGATGGGAAGGTAGGGCAGGAAGAAAATAGGTGGGCACCTGAGTGGGGAGGGATGTGGAGTCCCAAGAGCTGAGGGAACAGACCCTCAAGTTCCCCAGTTAGCCAGAGATTACAGGACTCTATTGGACCAGGAGTCTACACTGAAGGTGAATAACCCTGCTTAACAATTGATCTCAGTGGCAAGGATTAGTGGTGCGGTGTTCCTGCCATTGTTTGGGGGTGGAGTGACATTCGGGTTTAATTTGCCAAAACCCAGATGGGAAGAGGGCTTCACATGGGGATGGTGAATGTCATACTTCCCCTGAGTGAGGCAGGCAGAAATCACCTCCTGGCAACATATGTCGCAATGGGCTTTGTTGCATCATTCACCTAAGCTGTCAGCTAAAGGTGCTCAGGAGGCACAAAATGCTGATACAACTAAAACCACTATTGGCACTCCCAAAGATTAAAATAATGTTTGGAGGGATCAGAGCAAATATCAATTAGGCCACTGTTATCCTTAGAAATTTGTGGGAGCAGTGTGTTCCCAAGGGCAGGGCAGTGGAGGTCGTCCAATCCTGGTGCAGATGACTAACAGGATCAGGACACACAGATAATGTTTTTCGGTGGGGGGCACCGTGCAGTTTGTGGGATCTTAGTTCCCTACCCAGAGATTGAACCTTTTCCCCTTCTAGTGAAAGCATGGAGTCCTATCCACTGGAAAGCCAGAGAAGTCAGGACAGAGACTTTTGATAAAAGGATTAATATAAGACTGTGTAAAAGCTGGTCTTATATTTATCACCATATCCTATTATTTCTAAATAACTACAGTCGTAAAACATTCTTTCCCAATAAACTCTTTTTTTAGTCCAAGTTCTACAAGTTTTCGTGGTTTAAAAAGAAGAGTATCGAATATTTAATTTGGTGTTAACTTTAGTTTTGAAGTGTTTGAATAGTTTCAAGGAGTAGTCAATCAAATATGGAGACATATAAGGCAGAGTCTCTACCACAGGAATCCCGTGGGTTTTCAGAAAATATTTTAGAAACAATTAAAACAGAGTTTCACCATCAGCATCAAATGAGTTGAGTTCAGATTTTAAGTCAATGCTACAGTATCTTTTATCTGTAATGCAGCTCCCTAGTTAAATCTTTCTGGTTCTTTAACTCCTGAGAGACACAGTTGATGATTCAGTCACTGAATGCGATTTAAAATCATTAAGATTGGAGGAGACCCTGGGTTTACTGTCCTTTCTAAGGAAGTGGAAGAACTATCAACTCTGCATGTGAAAATCAGTCAGGTAAGCAGCTACCAGGATGATACGGACAGAGAGCCCTGATAGGTGGGTGCTGTGATTCCAAATCTGTATATATTATCAATATTTAACACGATCACACTTTAATGCCCTGTTGTAGTACTGACTGAAATACTTGCTGTTAGGGGAAGGTAACAGATTACTAGGCCTGAAGAGCTGAAAGTGAGAGTTGCTCAGTCGTGTCTGATGGTTGGTGACCCCATGGACTATACAGTCCATGGAATTCTCCAGGCCAGAATACTGGAGTGGGTAGCCCTTCCTTACTCCAGGGGATCTTCCCAACCCAGGGATCAAGCCCAGGCATCCCACATTGAAGACGGATTCCTCACCAGTTTAGCCACCAGGGAAGCCAAAGAATGCTAGAGTGGGTAGCTTATCCCTTCTCCAGCAGAGCTACCCTACGCAGGAATTGAACTGATGTCTACAGCTTTGCAGGAAGAATCTTTCCCAACTGAGCTATCAGGAAAGTCCTGAGGTTGACCAAAATTTGAGGTTAGAGGGCCTTGTTTTCCTAAAGTAGCGCTGGTATATATTTTAATATCCATGGATATACTGCCACCTTGCAGAAAGAATTGAGGATGTATAGAGTCTAAAAAGGATCCAAAGACTCTTAGGGTTAAAACAGCAATACATAAACACTAAGTCATGAGTTGAGAAAGGGTATATCCATTTAGATCAACAACAATAAATCAATATCAGACACCTGTAGCTCTCCTGGAAAAGGACAGTATGTTGTGATTCAAACATGACAAGTCCTATTGCAAACGCTGTGTTGTATGGGGGTGGAGGGTTTGCTCCTTAGCACTCACAAAGAGTAGTAGTAACTCATTATACTTCCACTTATACAGGTTCGTTATGCATAGATTCCAACTGACCCCTCTAGCTGTGGCCATAAAACCTCTATTGACTGACACAATGATTTCCCTAAGACATTCTACTTTCCTCTATGCCTGTGTCCATCCTATCTTCTGTACTCAGAATCTAGAAGCCATCTGAGGGAAGCCGAATGGTCACCTCTTAAGGAAATGTTCTTAATCATTCTCTTCTGTATTAATATGTTCACGTTCTTAATCACTTGCAGTTCATTACATGCAGTTTGTAGGGTAGATTTTTGAGTATGTATCTTATCAGAAATGCATGCCAGAGTCGTAAACGGATTAGAAATCAACAGTGTGGTGATATAAAATATTATCAGAAGTAGAATTATCTAAGACTGTAAGGGAGAGAATCACTCCCTTCTGCCACTTATGTCCAAGAATCTGTTTGAAAATATAGTAAAAGCCATGAACTAGAGAGTGGATCAGAAGTCAAATGAACTTAAATGAGAAGCTTATTTTATCAGGAGTCAAGAGGAACTCTATGTCTTTGCATTAAAAAAAAAAAACCCATTTGCATGACACCAAAGGCAAAAGCCAAAGCAGTGCCCATGGACTCATGATGAGTGCACAATCCTGCTGGCCCAGAGGCTTCTCTTGATTGGCAGATGTCAAGAGCAAGTCTATGTGCCTAGGGTCAGAACTCATCTGCCCAGGATCACATCCACGTATCAGCAGGAATCAAGTGGGAATCCCCAAACTTTACATGCTCCTGGCCAAGTCCCTCACTCCAGTGCCTTTCCTACAGGCTTGTCACTCATTACTGCCTTGAGATGATCATGATTAAGTTTCACCTCACTATCTCTTCAATTAACTGCCATGGGCAACTAGAAATCTGAATGAAAAAGATTGAAATAGGACCCTTACCTCATACCACATAAAAAACTAAACTCAGATTTGATTAAAGATTTAAATGCAAGATCTGAAACTATAAATCTACTAGAAGAAAACATCCTGGAGAAGTTGTAAACATTGGTCTTCAAAGTGATTTTATGTATGTGACACCGAAAGCATAGGCAACAAAAGCAAAAATAGAAAAGTAGGAAGACTTCAAACGATTAAACTGCCTCCCCATGACCCACCTCCCAGAATATTGTAAATAAAAACAAAAATAAACAAATGGGACCTAATTAAACTTAAAAGCTTCTGCACATCAAAGAAACTTTTAGCAAGGTGAAAAGACAGCCTTCAGAATGGGAGAAAATAATAGCAAATGAAGCAACTGACAAACAACTTCTCTCAAAAATATACAAGCAACTCCTACAGCTCAACTCCACAAAAATAAATGACCCAATCAAAAAATGGGCCAAAGGACTAAATAGACATTTCACCAAAGAAAACATACAGATGGCTAAAAAACACATGAAAAGATGCTCAAGATCACTCATTATCAGAGAAATGCAAATCAAAACTTTATGAGGTACTATTTCACGCCAGTCAGAATGGCTGCGATCCAAAAATCTACAAGTAATAAATGCTGGAGAGGGTGTGGAGAAAAGGGAACCCTCTTACACTGTTGGTGGGAATACAAACTAGTACAGCCACTATGGAGAACAGTGTGGAGATTCCTTAAAAACTGGAAATAGAACTGCCTTATGGTCCAGCAATCCCACTGCTGGACATACACTCTGAGGACACCAGAACGGAAAGAGACATGTGTACCCCAATGTTCATAGCAGTACTGTTTATAATAGCCAGGACATGGAAGCAACCTAGATGTCCATCAGCAGATGAATGGATAAGAAAGCTTTGGTACATACACACAATGGAGTATTACTCAGCCATTAAAAAGAATACATTTGAATCCGTTCTAATGAGGTGGATGAAACTGGAGCCTATTATACAGAGTGAAGTAAGCCAGAAAGAAAAACACCAATACAGTATACTAACTCATATATATGGAATTTAGAAGGATGGTAACATTAACCCTGTGTACGAGACAGCAAAAGAGACACTGATGTATAGAACAGTCTTAAGGATTCTGTGGGAGAGGGAGAGGGTGGGAAGATTTGGGAGAATGGCATTGAAACATGTAAAATATCATGTATGAAAAGAGTTGCCAGTCTAGGTTCAATGCACGATACTGGATGCTTGGAGCTAGTGCACTGGGACGACCCAGAGGGATGGTATGGGGAGGGAGGAGGGAGGAGGGTTCAGGATGGGGAACACATGTATACCTGTGGTGGATTCATTTTGATATTTGGCAAAACTAATACAATTATATAAAGTTTAAAAATAAAATAAAATTTAAAAAATAAAATTAAATTAAATTATAATAATAATAATAATTTAAAAAAAGGAAAAGTAAAACAAATTTCCCTTTGGCCCACCATCTAGGGATAGCCAGTACTAATAACTTCCTAACAGGAAACTATGGCACCCCATTCCAGTGCTCTTGCCTAGAAAATCTCATGGACGGAGGAGCCTGGTAGGCTGCGGTCCATGGGGTCACTAAGAGTTGGACACGACTGAGCGACTTCATTTCACTTTTCACTTTCCACATTCATGCATTGGAGAAGGAAATGGCAACCCACTCCAGTATTCTTGCCTTGAGAATCCCAGGTACGGGGGTGCCTGGTGGGCTGCCATCTATGGAGTTGCAGAGTTGGATATGACTGAAGCAACTTGGCAGAACAGTAAACTATATTCAGTATACTGTAATAACCTATAATGGAGCAGAATCTGAAAAAGAATATATAGGTCTAACTGAATCACTTTGCTGCTACCTGAAAGTAATACATTGTATATAAATAAATATTAAACACACACACACACACACACACACACACACAACTGCATAGAAGCCAAGCTGATGGTTACCAAATGGCAAGTTGGGGCCGGGGGAGGAATTGAGAATTGGAGATTAACATATATATAGACACCACTATATATAAAATAGATAACCAACAAGGACCTACTACAAAACCACAGGCAACTCTGCTAGAAATTCTGTAACAACATAAATGGAAAAATAATTTGTAAAGGAATATATATATATATATATATCTGTGCAAGCTCAGTTGATTCAAATGTGCCCTACTCTTTGTGACCCTATGGATTATAGCCTGCTAGGCTCCTCTGTCCATGAGATTCTCCAGGCAAGAATCCTGGAGAGGCTCGTCATGTCCCTCTGAACATATCTTCCCAACCCAGGGATTGAACCCAAATCTCCTTCATTGCAGGGTGATTCTTCAACAACTGAGCCAAGTGGGAAGCCCAAATACATGTATATGTAAAGCTCAATCACTTTGCTGGACACCTGAAACACAACATGGTAAATCAAATATACTCAAATGAAAAAAAAAAAAAAAAGAATCCATCAACATGTAGAAAAATTAGCTCAAAAAACTAATTGGAACATGCAGAAAGATTCTCAAACTTACTCTCAAAGAAAGATCCACAGGGAACAGGGTCTGAAGGGAAAAGGATGATTCAAGTCCTCACGTGTGCCCATGGGAGAGGACTCAGAATATAAGGGAGATTACAAGGTTGGAGATATGCCCTGGGTGTGAGTGGTTCGAGCCATATATTGGACACACAAGTCCTGGGTCTGACACAGGGAAGAGAAACACCCTTAGATGGTTGCAGGGCTCTGTGGACTAACAGGAGTTCTGTGGGAAACCCGGACTCCCCCCTCCAGGAGCCTGTGCTCAGGGGCTTGACCCAAGTCACAGTGAACAGGACAGATTGAGACCGCATTTGTGGATGCCTGTTTGCCCAACAACTGCCCACACTTACACACGCCCTGCTTACTCTGTGGGGCCGATCTACACTGGAGCAGGGGTTGTCATGATCAGGAAGACAGCTGGGATTTGGGAAACACGGGTGTATCTGGCCCAGGGCAACATGTGGGTGGAAGAGCCAAGGTCATTCATATGGAGGGCACCTACATAGGCAGCATATCAGGAGAAGTCCTGATCACTGAGGGAGGCCAGACTGCAACAGCAGATGACCCAGTATGTTCCCAGGGCCCATGAGGGCCTCACCTACCCAATAGCACCCCTCTGCAACAGGGTAGGGATATCAGAAGCCTGGGGAAGTGATCAGCTGTGAGGGACCAAGAGGTCTAAGACCAGAAGGTAAGTTTAAGCAGGGCAGGAGACGCTACTCATGGTGATGGCACAGAAGGCACGTTGGAGGTAGCCTGGATCTCTGTAAACAGCCAGCCTGGAGATTTGCTACTTTTGTTATTTTTCTAACCAGAATATCCTCCTTTTGGCCCTGTGTGGCAAGGGTTGCAGTGCTGGGAGAGGGGAGCGTACATACTTGAGGGAACACAGCCAGACCTGGCCTGACATTCAGGGCTTCTGCTCCAAAAACTTGGGATCCCAAACTGTCCCCTATAGGACAGTTAAAGCCACTGAGGAAAAGGAAGTCTCTGCCTCACATCTGGCTTCAGACCTGGTACCACTGAACTTACCAGCCATAGGTGCTGGCATACCTAAGGAAAGTTGTGACTTGTGGTCCATCAAATCCAGCCCCACCCCCACCCCCACCCCCCGCTGACTATGGTACAGACTGTAAAGTGATGCTCCCCTACAAGGTCACACCTTCAAGACCATAACAGATAATTGATGCACTTAAATTATGAGAGGCAGAGACAAATGGGAAGACAGAAGAAGTGGTCTCCACTCAAAGCCTGAGAGGATGTCAGTTCAGTTTGTCAGTCGTGTCTGATTCTTTGCAAAACCATGAACTGCAGCACACCAGGCCTCTCTGTCCATCACAAACTTGCGGAGTCCACCCAAACCCATGTTCATTAAGTTGGTGATGCTATCTAACCATCTCTTCCTCTGTCGTCAGCTTCTCCTCCTGCCCTCAATGTTTCCCACCATCAGGGTCTTTACCAATGAGTCAGCTCTTCGCATCAGGTGGCCAAAATATTGGAGTTTCAGTCTCAATATCATTCTTTCCAATAAACACTCAGGACTGATATGCTTTAGGATGGACTGGTTGGATCTCCTTGCAGTCCAAGGAACTCTCAAGAGTCTTCTCCAACACCACAGTTCAAAAGCATCAATTGTTTGCCACTCAGCTTTTTTATAGTCCAACACTCAATCCATACCTGACCACTGGAAAAACCATAGACTTGACTAGACAGAACTTTGTTGCCAAAGTAATGTCTCTGCTTTTTATTTGTAATTTTAATATAAATTTGTTTATTTTAATGTGAGGTTAATTACTTTACATATGGTATTGCTTTTGCCATATATCAACATGAACCTACCACAGGTGTACATGTGTTCCCCATCCTGTACCCACCTCCCACCTCCCTCCCCGTACCATCCTTCTGGGTCATCCCAGTGCAACAGCCCCAAGCATCCTGTATTATGCATTGAACCTGGACTGGCGATTCATTTCATATATGATATTACACATGTTTCAAAGCCATTCCCCCAAATCACCCCACCCTCTCCCACAGAGTCTCTGCTTTTTAATATGCTGTCTAGTTTAGTCATAACTCTACTTCCAAGGAGTAAGCTTCCTTTAATTTCATGGCTGCAGTCACCATCTGCAGTGATTTTGGAGCCCAGAAAAATAAACTCAGCCACTGTTTCCAATGTTTCCCCATCTACTT